>NC_137131.1:18341971-18884471 GCF_949319135.1 Squalius cephalus
ACTTCACAAACATTGTCTCTTATAAAAATGTCAATCAGTAATTGATCATTCTCAACATTTTATTACTTAAACTTGAGCCTCTATGGGCTGACCTTTACAACTACCCATCTCCCCCTCCTTCTTTCCCATTTTGCAAGTTCATGATAAAACCCATACTAAGATAATAAACAGGTGGACTGCATAAAGCATAACTGACTGTTATTTTTTATGCCATTTTAAAATAAGTTTTCTGTTATGTTAATGAATAAAACAACATGAATTGACACAATGCTATGTGGAAAGCAGTCAAAAGCCACTCAGAATCTAAGAGAAACAGAGAGAGCTAGATGAGTTGGACCTCTTACATCTGACCACAATTAACCATTAATTATTAAGAACTTTTAGAGCTGCTAAACAATTCCAGTACTGTCATATCATAAAAAAATATATTTTCCCCCCTAATCTTTTAAATCAAACTTTTTGATGTTAGCAAACTGTAACTTTTGAACTCAAAACTCCAAAAAACAATGTATTGAGACTATGTTATTTCACATCAACAATGCCTATTTTGTGTTCAAAAGCCTGGTCCATCCATTTACAAAGACATAATTAAGAGGAAGTACAACCCATATTACTAATTGGCAATTATTACATTTATTTCTAAGTACCAGAAGTTGTTCTTATTCCACTTAATATTTGAATAATGATGCGCGTAAGATATGAAATTTGTAAGCATTGTGCTGTGCCTGACCTTTGATTAGCTACCACAGCTCTCGAACAAGTTCATTGGTTAAAATAACTTAATTTACAATATCTAATCAGATAACCTAGTTTTCTATACTGTTACAAAGGTCTGGTGCTGTTGTAACAGCAGCAGTCTTTGTACTTTACATTAATTTACACAGATTACAGATAAATTGTAGATTTAGGTTAACAGTGTTAATTAGTTGCAAATAATTATAGAATTTATATCAAATTTGTAGTGCTATAAATGTAAAAAAAAGTGTTACAAATAAGAACCATCACTTTGACTAAATGGTCACTGTTGTCAAGTAGATTCAAAATCTTCAATCCAATGCATTAAAGGGATAGTTCACCCAATAATGAGAATTATCCCATAAATTAGGTTTTATTAACAAAGTTCGGGAGGAGCACGTTCAGATAATTAACATAAGTGGAGAGCACTCAGTAATCAATCGTAAGAGGTATATATACACCCAGCAGTCTCACCTCAATCCATTGACAGTTTTGCAGCATCCCCCCACCACCCCTTCTCCACACTTCTAGTCCTAAACACTTACATGCGGGGGGAGTACTCTGGGTTCGGGCCGAACTCCAAGCTCGGAGCCCTCCCTCCGGACAGCACGCCAAATACGCATTAAACTTTACCCCCTCAAATTGTATGTAAGTGTGAACTCGTGAATTTACTCACCCTCAAGCCATCCTAGTCGTATATGACTTCCTTCATTCAGCCAAACACAATCAGAGTTATATAGATATTATATTTTAAAGAGAAATGTTGGAGGAGGTTGAGTTTGTTGTCCAGCCCTATTTGTTTGAACCTTGATAGGTGTTTACTCTCACCTAAGCTTATGCTACTCTATCCTTCGTCAAACATCAGGGCAGAAGTCACTCTTCCGCCGGAACTAGACTCGCATACGGCCGTTACCTGAAGCCAGTGATTATAGTTTATAAAGTCAGGGATTGGCTGGTTAGCCTTAGCTATACTGCTGGTAGATGTTGTAACTGCACAGTAATGAAGGCCAAAAAGCATATTTTTCATACATTTATCATAAAATACAAAAATTTAGCAAATTACATTACAAACAACAGAAATGCTAACAGACAGCTCTGTCTAGGTTACTTGTGTTGCAGCTTCTTAGTACAGTAATCCATTATTATCGCAAAATAAAAACACTTAATTAGGTAACAAGGAACCTATAATGAAACAGATTAGTCTTGCATCACCCTAAATGCTTCTATTTAGCAATAAAGACCAGCTGACTGTATTATCCCCCTTAGTATATTGAACAGATTGAGGGTCTATAAGATGTTTTTGGAATTAGTCTTATGCTCACCAAGGCTACATTTATTTGATCCAGTAGAATAATACTAAAAACATTGTAAAATATTATTAAAATTTAAAATAATTATTTTCTATTTTAATATATTTTAAAATATAATTTATTCCTGTGATGCCATGATGGATTTTCAGCATCATTACTCCAGTCTTGTGTCACATGATCCTTCAGAAATCATTCGAATATGCTGATTTGGTACGCAAGTTTACTTTTTCTTCTTTTGTTATTATTGAAAACTGTGACTAGCATGCTGAGATTGACCCATCAGAATAAAGTATTCAAGAGAAAGATTTAATAATGGTGGTTACTGTTAATGCATTAAAGACTATGGCAATAATGGCACATAGTGATACACTAAAAACAGACGTTACCATTGGGATTCACTCTGAGGTGAATTTGACCTTTAACTTCTGGCTCCATACTATTACATAACAGACGCTTTTCACAATCCGATCAATTCCCAGTGGATACAATCACGACAATCAATATTTTTTCTGGTTGACTATTCAGATTTATTCATATAAATAAAGTGAAATAAAATGGTTTGCAAATTTGGTTTCATATTAAACAGTCAGTATTATGCTTCAGAGAGAAAAAATTGTAATTTTGAACAAAATTATGACTATGATCGTAATGACTGCTGCAGTAAAGCTTGACTTATAAATATCACAAAGTGTCTGACAAGGTGATTCAAACATCATGTTTTACTTTTATTGATTAAGTTACATTTTTCCTTGGCTGTCTAAGAACAAGAACATTTTCTAAATGGTTCTTGTTTCCAATTTCTTTTGTAGTGCACTTCCTACACACACTCTTCTGTTCAACAGAAGAAAACCCTTAGTTTTGAATACCTCTCAAGGCCGGTATATATTGTGAAGTCAAAACTGTGGTTATTTTTTCTATTTATTGATTTGTCCATGAAGATGCTTTCTCTCAGTGTGTTGAAATGAATAGAGTTTAAGAACACTTGTTTTGAGATAGAGCCCATTGTGTGAACTTCCAGAGCATCTTTGTCCTGCCAAAACAGTTCAAGTGGTCTCTGTGCTGAACTCACATATCCTGTAAAATCAAATCTTATTCTGCGTTTGGACACAGACGGCATCTGAAAATACAGCTCTTTGACTGGAATAATTCAGACATTCCAAAGGAAATCAATGTTATGAAAGCTGGTTAACCAAGCACATAATCATTTTTAAAACAGCAAAATGGATAGGTCCTTCAGTGACAGTCTTGTTTGACTGTTTTGTCTTTGTTCATTCAGGGTCATAAGATTGATTGATGGATTGATGGATTGATTGATTCATTCATTCATTCATTTGTTGATTGATTGATTGATTGATTGATGGATTGATGGACTGATTGATTCATTTGTTGATTCACTGATTGATTGATTCATTCATTCAACCATTCATTCATTCTGTTGTGAATTCTATTATGTTGGCATAGTAGAGTTGTGCATTTGTATATAATTTTACACAAAAGATTAAAAAGCAATTTTATCACACTAAAATCATTAACACATATGAGTTGCATAAGTAAAATACTCAGTTGCAAAAGTATATAGCTACAAGACGTAAATAATATATTATTTACGTCTTGTAGCTATATACTTTTGCAACTGAGTATTTAAAAGTTTAGATTGGCCCCATTAATTTCCATTGTATTGAACCAAGAAGGTTCCTTTTATTGTATTTTGTGGGATTTTTAGTACAAATATCTAAGTGTCCTTAAAAAAAAAAAAAAAAAACTTTTTTGGAGATGTGGTGGTGTTTTTGGACCAAAGAGAGAAGGCATACAGGAGAACAAGGTAGTCTAGTGAGGGTCTGGTGACTTGGTTAAAGAACATCATTAGCATTCATTATAGTCCTATAAGCTTGAGTAATTACAGGCGTGAGAGCACGGTAGAAGAACGGTTTACACTGTTAGTAATTTGATTTCCATCTACGCTAATAACTTCCTTTGTGCGTGTTTATGTGCCGTGGCAGAACACAAGTACTGTTTGGCTGCAGGCTGAATGAGGAGGAGAAAGAAAGGGCTCTTTAAAATATCTATAATTAAGTTGCATTCATCTTATTGGACTGTCACAATCCAGATCTGTGACACGGGAAAGATAGAGGACGAAACTCGACAAGCTTTACACGCACGTAAGGTGTTAGGCGTGTTATCAATACTGGATCAGATCGGTTCGTGATTGGGTCATATCACAACATTTCTCTGAGACTCATGATCATGAAAAAACTAAATACAATTAACTAAAATAGAGGTCACATCGCAAAGCAGATCTGCATTTTTTTCTTTAAGATTGAATTTAAACTGAGAAAAAAAAAAAATTCCATTGGATGACACTAAGAGATGAAAGTAAGCTTTGTTCATTAATTAACCTTATTAAGCAGTAAAAAAAAAAAAAAAAAAGATAAATTCCATCAATTTGTCTCAGTTTGGGTTTGATGCAGTTTATAAGAAATATGATTGGATGGTTTAGTTCTCAGCTGATCTGTGACTCTGTGCATACAGGCCCAAATGCAATTCAAAAGAATGAATAGAACTAGTAAAAGAACCGAATAGACCATTTACAAGCAGAAAGAAAGCTGGAGTATTCACTTCTTTTTAAACCAAAGATGCAATCTTTGCAAAATAAAAAAGTAATCTCATACTCAGTGGCATCTGAATTAGTGCGCATCTTTAGATGAAAGAGAGAGAAATAACTGAGATCAGAACAGAGTCACGGCTCTCTTTAGTGAGTGTGTGATGAGTGTGTAGCACATTCATATTTCAACATAGAACAAAACCTATTCACTTGCTCTTTCATTTTGAATTATTTATTTATTTGTATATCCGCCGTGTTTCGACACTCGGTCCTAGACCTTTTAGGTCATGTTATTGTCATGTCACAGTTTCTGCTCACATCCCCAAAAACCTTCCTGCTGTAAACCTTAGGAAACCTCTCTCTCTCTCTCTTTCTCTCTCTTTCTCTCTCTCTCTCTCTCTCTCTCTCTCTCTCTCTCTCTCTCTCTCTCTCAGACACACACACACTTTTGCTCGGGGCAAGGTATGGAACTGGAGGCATGGGGTCAGCAGGTTAACTCAATGTCTTTGTTATTGCACAATAACTTCCTATTTACCTGCTGGACCAATTCCTTTCTTCTCTGTGTGAGTGTAACCCAGCTGCCAAAACCTTGTCTTTGTCTCGACGAGGAGAGGTGACCCATGCATTTGGATTACCTTGCTTGAGTTTCAATAACCCCGGCGGTTCTGCGTGGGGGGTGGAGCGACTGACTCATGGTACTACCCTGGGAAAACACATGGAGCTCATAGGGCGACCTGTAAGACACCACCGGTTTAAACCCCTCACAATTCCGTCCTTAAAATGAACAACTTTCTGCAAACGTGAGATCAAGTGAAATGATCAAAATATGTCTGAGGTTACTTGACTCGAATGCAATTAATGTGTCAAAGTACTGGCAGGTACACCGACGTGAAACAAAAAAATATTAGAAACAGCAAAACGGCTATGCTTGTTGTGACATGACACCCACTCGAGTGAGCGGCAAAATAAATAGACGGCTCCTGTATTTGAAGTGTTTTAATTGTTCTGTTTTGATGACAGAGGGGAGTGCATTATCCACTTGCTGTTTGACAGGTAATGAGTGAGTAGAATAAGGAGACATTGTTTTCTTTTTTCCCCTCAACGATTTGAATGTCAAACTCTGTTTTGTGAATTGATGGACTGGAATGTCAATACTGGCTTCTCACTATCCAGCAGACTTAAGAGATAGAACCCCCTATTTTATTTTATGTGTTGCATTGTGATTCAGTGGTGTGGGAAAATCTTTAAATATAATATCTGGAACTTCTGTTTACTTTTTACATCAAACTTTTATGGCACAAAAGGAGAAAGAAGATGAATTGATTCTTTTATTACTTTGAAAGAACTGTCTAAGCCGCAACTCAATGCATGAAAGAAAGACAAGAATAAAGGGATTGTAAATACAAAACTCTGAAAGAACATTGCAAGGGTATGTCATCTGAAAACAAGTTAAGCAATTATTTACTGTGGTCCAGAAGGGTTTTGCACCACCATTCTTATCCCTGGCTGGCATTCACCAGGTCTTCTCTGCTCATCTGCCAACTGTGTCAGAGGCTCTGGCATTCAGCAGTGCCAGTGTGAGGACAATCTGTGCCAGTGTAGAAGAAGAAGGCATGGCCTTACCCACCCACAGAGCCATTGTGTGTCTGACTGATCCACTGGCATCAATGCACTGCCTTCCCATATGAAGGTATGCAGTGCTGGAATGTTGGGAACCCTCACATGCAGTCCTACAGGTGACAGGTTATTTTTTTTTGTTCAGCAGGACAAATTACTCAAATGACAGCACATCTTAGGCCCCGTCCACACTGCTGCGTTTTCGTTTAAAAACGGAGACCTTTTGCTACGTTTGCACCTCCCGTCCACACTAAAACGGCAAAAACGGAGACCCAAAACGGAGAAGTTTAGAAACACTGCCGACCCGTTTTTCGTTTTGAATCTCCGGAGGGCGTTTTAGTGTGGACGGGTCAAAACGGAGGACTTTAGAAACGATGACGCAGAGGCTCACGCTCGGCTCTATGATTGGGTGTCATCAGTCATGGAGTATAGGCTACACAGGTAATATTCAGTACCAGTAAACTTCACCCGCTGGAACAGTTTCTTACAGTAAGAAACTGCCGCGTCTCAGGCGCGGCTCGCGCAGTAAACGCGTGCGTGCTAGAAATAGAACCGACGCCTATATTTTATGCGACATGCAAGTGTGTTGGAAGCATTTCCAGGCAAAATAGAATAGGAAAAGATGTTTATATGTCATTTTGACACAAATACATATTAATAAATGACATTTTGATGTTTGAAAGCATTTTTTTACAGTCTATGTTTGAAAGTCTCTAGGTTTACACCGGCACGCGCATGCCCAGTGTTGGTGAATGGTCACGTGATCCGCATTTTCAGACGTTTTAATGTGGACGGAGATCAATTCTAATACGCAGCTAAAACGCTGGTGTGGACGGAGATCGTATTCGTTTTAATTCTCCGTTTTTAAACTAAAACGCAGTAGTGTGGACGGGGCCTTAGCATGATCTGTGCACACACTGTAAAAATGAATTGAGAAACTTAAAAAAAATCATTTTTAACCAATGGACCCTTTTCACAGACTGTGATGACGCTTTTTAACAGTCAGCATTGTAAATGTAGCATGGGGTGTAGTCATATTTTGATCATATTATTAAAAAACTAGTTAACGCTGCTGTTGAGGGTGTTTCTAATACTGTATCACATCTGTTTCTGGTTTGGTTTTATGTTCTGTTTATGGTCATGTCTTTTATTTTGTAGTTTTCATAGTCATGGTTCCTGTTTGTCATGTGATTTCCTTGCCCTCATCTGATAATAGGCTGTGCTTTTATGCCCTTCCCTCGCTAACTTAGGGAAGTTCGCTAGTGCATGTCTAAAAGTGGAGTGGAACGCAGCCCGTTGTGTTTTTCCCTAGTCTTATGTGTTATGTTCTCATTGGTTGTTCTGGTCATGTGTCCTGTTTTCTCATTGGTTCATTGTTTGATTGTTCTCAGGTGTTCCTTGTTTTGTGATTAGTCCTTGTGTATATATAACCCTCATGTTACCCTTTTCTTTTGTCTAGCTTTATTCACTGTGACCTCTGTTCATGTTCATGTTCATGTTCATGTTCATGTTCATGTTCATGTTCATGTTCATGTTCATGTTCATGTTGTCAAGTCTTTATTTCATTTTGTATCTGTATTTGTTGGGATTTAAATAAACTGCTCTTGGGTTCTTCAGTGGACTTCTATTAAACTATGGTTGGTGAAATTGACATATTTCTCTCTTCTGACCACTGTTATCAATATCTTTCTTTTTTCCCTTTTTTAGAAAGTTGTGAAAACATTATTGTGGAGTTTATTTTGCTATTTGAGCAAATGGGAACACACAAAATATATTTAATAGTCTCTTATTCACCGCTAGAAGTTTGTCGGCTTCTGCTTCTGGGAAACCCGGAAATGTGAAAAGGGTCTATTGTCTCATTAATAGTCCACTTTAACACTGTTTTGTTAAACAAATTTGAATTTATTTAACTAAACACAAAGCATTTTATTCAGCCAACAAATTCTTGTCAAGGCATTTACAGACTTGTTTAATAAACTTGACTGAAATACATTTTGAATGGTTTTATGTGCTCTTTAAGGGATAGGCACCCAGTTCTTTCTTCTATGGAACATAAAAAGCTATTTTGAGCTATGTGCAGTGTTTATCCTTTTTTTTTTTTTTTTTTTTTGTCCATACAATGGAAGTAGGTGGTCACCAAAACTGTTTGGTGTTCCACAGAAAAATGAAATGCAAACAAGCTTGGAACAACATGAGGGTAAGTAAATGATGACAGAACAACAACAGCATAAATGGTGAGCAAAACTATAAGCCTATAACAGTAACTGCATAATTTATTTATGATGCAATGCACGCTGGGACCTTGGTAAACTCTAACATAGCACACTGTTCAAAATAAAATTATAAAATTGTTCAGATGACTAGGCTAGTTGAGACAACATTTCAGGGTATATTGTTGGTCTAACATGTGTTTTTGTGTAGATTCAAAGTAATCCACATTTCTTAGTATTTGTGACACAAAAACATACCGGATGGAATGTCTGTGCTGAAAGAGGCTCTGTGTCTGTTCCACAGGTTGGTTCTGTGTGAAATCATGCAGTAATAAGGCATCCTTAAATTTGACAGATATTTTAAAATGTAATTCATTTTCCCCGTGATGGCAAAGCGGAATTTTCAGCATCATTACTCTAGTCTTTAGTGTCACATGGTCCTTCAGAGATAATTCTGATATTCTAATCTGCTGCTCAAGTAACATTTATTTGATTAATATTGAAAAAGTGAGTGCTTCTTAACATTTTTGTGATACTAACATTTAAAAATGTTTTCAGGATTCTCTGATGAATAGAAAGTTCAAAAGAACAGAACTGACTTGAAATAAAAACATTTTTTTTGTAACATTATAAATGTCTTTACTGTCACTTTTGAGGAATTTAATGCATCCTTGCGGAATAAAAGTATTAATTTCCTTTTAAAATATCTTATTGACCCCAAACTTCTGAATGATAGTGTATATTTTATAATTTCAATAATTAATTATTATAAAATAACTAAGTAGAATAACAAACATGTAACATTGTATTCATAATTTTTGTTTATAATTTAATTTATAATTTCAAGTTTCTATATTCATAGCCATAGTCTCATTTTTAAACCACTAATTTCATAGCATTATTTCTGCAGATGTAATTTGTGTGTAAATGCAATAATGCCACCACTGAGCTGCAATAAACATTCTAAAAAAATACACCTTTTCAAATATATGCCACTTCTATGCTGCCTGTAGTGTAAAGACAGCAAAGGACCTTCTTTTGAGTCAAACAAGCGATTAGTCTTAAAAAAAAACAACCAAAAAAACCACTACATTGTCATCATCTCAAAATATGTTTGTGCTATACTGTAATATCTTCCAGGTTCTGTCTCTCCTCCTTTTTCTCTCTCTCACTAATCCCTGGTAAATGGCTAAAGTATAGAAAGCCCTGCAGGCGAGAAGGTTTTGTGCTTGGAGGAGTGCTCAGTGAAGCACGCAGGAAAGAGGAGACACCAAGGGTACATAGTTTGGGCTCAAGGTGACCTCAGATATGCACACACTCTCTGGTCTACTACACAAAGAAGATATAAAGGTAAAGCTGTTGATTAGATAGGAAACCTCTGTCCATGACATAATTTCTGTCTTTTGGTCTACTCTTATAGCTCTGTCTTCAGCTCCTAGAAATGAAGCCCCTCCACTTCTCAATGTAATGTGTTTCCACATAATTAATTCTCTTCTTTTTGATTCCTCTCTAAATTCTCTACACTAAAGCAGCATCCCTCTTTCTCTTGCCCCTCCGCCCCCTCTCGGTGCTGGATGATGAAAAGCTCTTGTAGGAGTAGGAATGGCTGCAGGCTGTAGACAGGCTCTTCCATTAGGCATGTTAAATATGAGAAGACAGGACTGTGTGAAAAGAGGCCTAGGCAGAAAGCTCTCCCTCCCACAGTCTCCGAACCTCAGCCGCAGAAGCAGTCAGGGTTTGAGCCGGGCCACGGTTCTGTAAACCATAACGCTAATTAATGTATCTCCACCCCTTCTGCACACGGAGAGAGGACAGATTAACAGGATGAATTTCAGAGAAGGGAGAAAAGTTTGGAGTATAAGCATTAGGGCTGGTTCATGTTCGTGTAAGCTGCATGTAAGTGTGGCTGCAAGGCTGTGGCTTTATACAGAAAATAAAATGGGTTATTATATTTTCAGGGAGACAACAACAATATGCAAATTTAAATGAATCTGCATAGAACGGAGATCAAACCAAAATTGCAGCTGTAAACGGCTTATATCTTCTGAATCAGGGGTCCTAGGACCTACAAGGAACCACAAGGGGGGTCTGTGAAAAAGTTTAGGGGGTAAAAATGATACATATTTAAATACTACTACTAATAATAATTATAATAATAATGGCAATCATTATTATTATTGTTTGTTCTTTTTACGTTTCTTTTTCGCCCTTATTTCTTTATCTTTTTTATTTCTTTATCCCTTTATTTATTTATATATTATTAAAGGGTTAGTTCACCCAAAAATGAAAATTCTGTCAGTAATTACTCACCCTCATATTGTTCCAACCGCGTAAGACCTTCATTCATCTTCGGAACACAAATTCACGAGTTCACACTTACATATAATTTGAAGGGGTAAAGTTTAATGCGTATTTGGCGTGCTGTCCGGAGGGAGGGCTCCGAGCTCGGAGTTCGGCCCGAACCCAGAGTACTCCCCCCGTATGTAAGTGCTTAGGACTAGAAGCGTGGAGAAGGGGTGGTGGAGGGATGCTGCAAAAACTGTCAATGGAATGAGGTGAGACTGCTGAGTATATATACACCTCTTACCATTGATTGCTGAGTGCTCTCCACCTGTGTTAATTATCTGAACGTGCTCCTCCCGAACCTTGTTAATAAAACATCATTTAAGATATTTTTGATGAAATCTGAGTGCTGGATCACTTCTCCATAGGCTTCTAGGTGACCGAAAATTGCTGGCCCAGAAAAGTTATTAAAGAGATCGTTAATATAGTCCAAGTGACTACAGTGGCTCAATCTTAAGTATATCAAGCGACGAGAAGTTGGTTCACGTAGTGTTTTTGCGCAGCGCGTCTGTGTTGCACGTCAGACGCACCACACACATGACCAGCGTCGGCCAATAGTGAGCCTACGTGGTGACGTGCAACACAGACGCGATGCGCAAAAACACTACGTGAACCAACTCGAGGCCCAGATAGAAGGAAATAAATAGTGGAATAAAGTCGTTTTTTTTTTTGTTTGTTTTTTGCGCACAAAAAGTATTCTCGTCGCTTGATATACTTAAGATTAAGCCACTGTAGTCACTTGGACTATATTAACGATCTCTTTAATAATTTTCTGGGCAAGCAAGTTTCGGTCACCTAGAAGCCTATGGAGAAGGGATCCAGCACTCAGATTTCATCAAAAATATCTTAATTTGTGTTCCGAAGATGAACAAAGGTCTTACGTGGTTGGAACAACATGAGGGTGAGTAATTACTGACAGAATTTTCATTTTTGGGTGAACTAACCCTTTAATATTATTAATTTTAATAATGATAACAAAATGCTTTGAATTTTACATTATTATTGTTTCATTCTGCTTTTCTACATTCTGCAATTTTTACATAGATTTTTTTTTTCATGAAAAGATATATATTTGCATTTGAATTTTAGGAAGTCTATGCTTTTAAAAGATATGAAACCTGTTCTGGATTCTGTCTTATTTACCGAACAGAAAATTATGTTTTTGAGCTTGTCACTGTATGTATAACTTGCATCAATCTGACACTCGTCACTGTCAAACAATGGGTGAGCAGATGGCTCCATTATTTATCATTGCTTCAGAGCCTAGATTGCATTAAATGTGCATATTATCCATATTTTCTGCTGAGCAGCACATGACATGCATCAAACAGGCTCAGCACTGAAACGTTGCTTGCAGCTACACTTCTGCTAGGGAGTACTGTGCAGCTAATGTGGGCTGTTGTGCTAAAATAAATACGGTGTGAAACCAAACTTTTCTAGTCACAAGTAATGTACCATCTGGTAGATTAACCCTGTTTGTTATGACTCCCACAGTCTCCCAATAACAAACTCTTCAGGCTGTGTGGATCAGATGAGCTAAAGCCTTGTTTGAGTGTCTGAAGTGCTGTCCGCCCCATCACCTTTGACCCGACACCCGACCCCTGATGTGTTTTGTTGGGGTGCAGTTGTCATGCAGGACAAAAGGAGGAAGACGACAGGCCTGGGACACTGCGGCAGTTTGTAGGCCTTCGGGCACAGACACCATCCGCCAACCCCCTCCCTCCCATTACCTTAGTGGGGTAAATCCAAATCACTCAACTGTGTCACCTGCCCCCCTTCTTCTCCAAAACCTCAATCTCCTGCCTGTGCTACTAACAAGATCTGATACCATCAGATAACTGCTGGAAGTGCAGAAGTGGGTGGAGAAATCATTCTCCACCACCAACGAGATGTCACCACCATCTTTGTTGGAACTGTCACGTTAGAGTGGTTTGTGCTCCTCGCTTATTGGAAAGACCAACAGACATTGTTGGGCGAATAAAAAACATGCCTCCAATATCAGATCTCATCGCCATCCTGAAAATGATTGCTGGATGAAGTATGTCATAGACAAGATTGCCTATGTGTGTGAGTGTGCACGCATTTGAGGCTTCCACGCGGCGTATGCAAGAATCAAATTATGATTCAGGAAGGAAAACGTTGGAGTTCACGCAGATAGATCCTCATCTAGCATTATGAGTAATTTAAACCTGAAACTGCTTAACCATTTCACAACAGTTCAAACAAAGCACAAGAGATTTTAATGAGTGTCAGAGGCCAAAGAAGATCTGATAATCTCAATGAGATGAGAGAAGAAACCTTAAATGGATATTAATATCAAATCAGGACTTGTGGAGTGGGAGCAGCGTAGCGCGAAATGCCCAATCTAAAGATCTCAGGCCTGTCTCTGCGCTGGCACTAATGTGAGCTGACCTCCCCAAGCCCTCTGTTAGGATCTGGAGAGACTCTGATTAATAATGGAGAAACGGTGCGGTCAAAGACGGCTATCTCAGTGGTATGAGTCGGAGATGTCCCCCTGCGTCAGTCACCCCGAAAAACACAACCGTCCCAGAGCCACAGAGGACGGAATCTATAATTGATGAGAGATCAAAACCGAAGAAGAACACTATGTAGGTTATGTGATTTGAATGGTCGAATGTGCTGGAATGGGACAGAAGGCAATTTTGTAAGTTTTGGTAAGAGAATGAGAGAGAAACATGACTTAAAGGAAAACATGCAAATGACTTTCTATTGGAATTATTTGATTAAAAAAAAATACACAAATTAAATGTGACAGTGGCACAATTTCATGTTTACAAGATTTAAAATATTTCTATGCACAATCTCAGATGTATATTAGTTTGTGCATAAGCTAGATTTGTGGTTTCCAGACTTTTCAGGTCAAGAACCACCTTCACACTACCTTAGAATCTAAGCTGATCCCAGTCATTCAACAGTGTTTAAGGATATTTATTTTTAACGAGTACAAACTTTGAAAAGAATATTACCTATGGATTCTTAGAAATAATACAGATATAGATAATGTTGTCATATACAATGCAGCGTTCAGTAAACGCATGATGCTGAAGAGAAACGTTTACTAATAACAGAGAATATACACAGGAGAGTAATAGCACTTATACCACATAACATAAGATGAGAATCGAAAAAAAGTTTTAACAAAATAGGAGTGCTTATACACAGCGAACTAAACTATACACAGATGGGATAAATCCATAACCTAGGTAACAAACAGGGAGGAATTAGTAACTAAGGAAATATGAACTAGGTTAATCTGAAAGGAAACACAGGAACATGAACAAAAACACAAAGAAACATAACATGACCCTGATAGTCCATGAGCCAGGGCCCCAAATTTGGTCCATCGGTATCATCTGGGGGGACAAAGTCTCATAGTGATTTTTGGCAAGGTATACACCCCTAGTACTAGAAAAATCACGATAGCAGTGCAGGGGTGGTAGCGAAATCACTTTTTTCAGCTCATGAAGTTACTAACCCCCTAAGATAAATTCTGTTTTTGAAATCTGGTGTATATCTGGTTTAGGCTCATGCTAGGGATATTGTCAATATTCTATAATATGGTGCTTGGTTTCGTTGGAAAGGGGACCTTTTAGGCTTTCATTTAAGCCCAGTACTGAATCTGTCTGACAAACACAGAGGTCACATGACTTCTTTAAACCAGAAATAACAATTTTTTTCACAATTTCCACCTAAACTGTATGCTTTCTTTTATCCCTGTGGCATGAAAGAACACCACGGACACAAAACTCAACAACTTCAATACTCAAGGCACTCTGATGACTCAGAAAATGTATAATATACCCATACTATTTATTTGTGAGAGCCTTAAATTAGACTTGTGCAGCCAGTACAAGTCTTCAAAATAGAATAGAGCCAATAGAATGGACAAATAGAATGGCCTATTTATTCATGTACAGTTGTAATAAAAAGTAATTGTTTCAATAGTGTTGTCAACATAACACTTGTAAGTGGTTTAACAAAATGTTTCTATCATGTATTTTGATATTCACCCACTTTCAATTAGAATGTCAGAAAGTAGCTCATGCACGGAATGTTGATGGATTTTGACAGTTTGACAAGGTTTTGTCAGTTTTGTGAAAAGATTGTTGGTTCAGTTGACTGGTTATAACAACACTACCAACTATGCCATCTTCAATCAACTTCCATTGAGTTCCAGGGGTATTAAATATAAGTACAAAATACTTTTTCTCTTGTGCTTGTGAATTGGTGGGGAATAGTAGCAGTAGCTAATGTAAGCTTGGTGTTTTTAGCAGGCTAGCTAGTTTGCAGGTTAAACAGTGTAACAGTAACTGCTACAGTGCAGTCAGGGCTCTCAGGTGTCACGTGACAGTCACTCATTTCGGTCTTTTGTCACGCCCTCTCGCCACACGTATTTCTCACGCGGAAAAACTATTTATAATATATTTAATATGCCGCAGCGCCCAAAATGTCTCTGGCCGTGCCAGTCTCATTATGGAACCGGCAGGAATCAATCGCTGTAAAAATAGAGAGATGAGCAATTGGTGCATCTTCTCCACATGTTCCACCATAGAGTGATGTGGCGACAGTTGGTTCTCCCAGACCTCTTCAGCAGTATCCATCACACCTCTGGCCCTTCGTCCAGAGAAAGGTTTGAATAGCCAAAATCCTGTAGAGCTCTGTGATACTTCCCTGATGTAGAATAACACATAGGGCAGCAACTGATCCCAGTTTTTCCCATCCACCTCAAACAGTTTCTTCAACATTTGCTTTAATGTCTGATTAAACCTCTCAACCAACCCCTCTTTTTGTGGCTGATAAACAAAGGTACAAATCTGGCTCGCCTTTAACAGTTTACACATCTCTTTCAGAACGTTGGGCATGAAATAGATAACCTGGTCTGTTAGAATCTCCTCTGCAATGCCTACTTGGCTAAAAAGCTGGAATATCTCTCTGGCCACCACTTTAACAGTTGCTGCCCGTAGGGGTATGGCGTCTGAATACCGGGTGGTGTGATCCAGTATAACCAAAATGTTACCCAAGATGTCCATAGCAATTCTTTGGAAGGGGATCTCGATAATGGGTAGAGGAATCAATGGGTTGCTATAGATTACCTTTGGGCTGGTCTTCTGGCAGGTTGCACACTGTATACAGGAATCTTCTCGCTTCACCCCTGGCCAGTAAAACCTCCTCAGTATGCGTTCATATGTCTTCTCTGTTCCCAGGTGGGCACCCAGAAGGTGCAAATGAGCCAAGTACACTACTCTGGAAATATAGGGCTTAGGTACCAGCAGCTGTTCAACAACCTCGTCTTCAATCTTAATGACCTGTAAGGTATTTTTTAACAACAAAATGTGGATAGGTTAGTTCACTTACCCCCTCCAGTAATTGGTCGTCAACAACCTTGATGCATCTCCAAGCCTGTTCGAGGTTAGGGTCTTGTAGCTGAGCTGTGCTAATCTGCCCTGGCCGGTCACTTTCATCATTTCTGCTTGGGGGAACTCAGAAGTCTTTGCTGGTGGAGGGATTTTCAGAGTGGCCATTTACCACTACATTTTCTTTTTCTTGGATCACAGACTCATTCTCTGATTCCTGGCCCTGGAGGGAGCTTTCCTTCACTTGACTTTTAGGCCTTTGAGAGGGTTTTTATTTGACTAGAGGCCAGTAACGCTCATACACTGGGCAGTCCTTTCCTACTTCCCCCGTCAAAAAAGGTGCCAACAGGGCACCCCAATCTTCTTCAGGCCAGTTGCGGTCCTCTCAAATACCTCTAGGTAGGGTTCCACAACATCCTCTGGAGTCTGCTTATTGAGGACCCGCCCTGGGTCTAGGATTCCTCTGGTTTTGGACACGACTTGAGACATGGTCTTAACTGATATCCCTAAGTCAAGTCAAGTCAAGTCAAGTTTATTTATATAGCGCTTTTCACAATACAGATTGTATGAAAGCAGCTTCACAGTATTAAATTAAAATAATACATCAATGTTTGTTTCTAGTGGAAAACGTCCACGTTTGGTAATGCTGATCAATAGTATTGTTGATTGATTAATTAAATTAAATATCCCCAACTGAGCAAGCCAAAGGCAACAGTGGCAAGGAACCGAAAAAACTCCATCAGGTGACCTGATGGAGAAAAAAAAAACCTTGGGAGAACCTAGGCTCAGTCGGGGGCCAGTTCTCCTCTGGCGTCTATGAACTAGAGGTCGGATTTAACTGTAAGAGTAAAAGTATTATATGAATGCCTGGCTGAAGAGATGCATCTTTAATCTAGTTTTAAACTGGGAGAGCGAGTCTGAGCAACGAACAGTATCTGGAAGACTATTCCAGAGTTTTGGAGCTAAATGTGAAAATGCTCTCCCTCCTTTGGAGGACCTAGATATCCTAGGTATGACCAAAAGCCTTGGATTTAGTGATCTTAAAGAGCGCGATGGATTATAGGGCGATAGAAGGTCCGTTAAATAGACTGGAGCTAAGCCGTTTAGGGCTTTATAAGTCAGTAGCAATACCTTGTAATTAATACGGAACTTTATATGCAACCAATGTAGTGATGATAAAATTGGTGTTATATGATCATATTTTCTTGATCTAGTAAGAACTCTAGCGGCGGCATTTTGGACTAACTGTAGCTTGTTTATTAAGGATGCAGGACAACCGGCTAATAAAGCATTACAGTAATCTAGTCTCGATGTCATGAATGCATGAACTAACTTTTCTGCATCAGAAACTGATAGCATGTTACGTAGCTTAGCAATGTTTCTAAGGTGGAAAAAGGCTGTTCTTGTAACATATGAAATATGATTTTCAAAAGACAGGTTGCAGTCTAGTATAACACCCAGGTCTTTTACTGTAGAGGATAAAGTAACAGGACATCCTACTATGTTAAAGTTGTAGTGTGAGAGGTTTTGTGGGCGGTTTTTTGAACCGATGATTAGTACCTCTGTCTTGTCTGGATTTAATAAAAGAAAATTGCGCGTCATCCAATCTTTTATATCTTTAACACACTCTGTCAATTTGGATAATTTAGTGCTTTCACCTAAGGGCACTTAGCTCCTCCCTCTTTTTGGCATAATTAGTCAGCAAGGCATTAATTGCATCTTCCATTTCCAAGAAGGTTCAAGGTTAACTGTCTGTTTACTCTTCAGCCGGTTTCTCTCTAGGACATTTTGTGCTTCAGCACCTCATCCTAGGGCGAGTCTTTATTCAGGACCATTCAAACTTGAGTGAGGCAGAGTTCCCAGATTTATGGTGACCTCCATTAGGCCATCATTGGCTAGAGCTGTGGGTGGTTCCACATTTGGAGGGTGAACAGGTTGAAAATACTCATAATTGATGACCTTTCCGATATTGGATTGTCAAGTCAAGTCAAGTCACCTTCATTTATATAGCGCTTTTAACAATATGGATTATTTCAAAGCAGCTTTACAGTGATAATAGGAAATTACCGTAACAGATTGTTTAGGCTTTACAACAGCTCTAGGATAAAGTTTTTGTCTAGCTAAAGTTAGTTTTGATTGATTGATTCACTTACGTTGCGAAGATCATTAGTTATTAACTTAGGTGCCGCTAACACAACACCGTTCTAACAGGAAAACCCTTAACGTGCTCTCTCTCTCTCTCTCTCTCTCTATATATATCTATATATATATATGTATGTGTTCTCTGAGATTTGGAGGAGTCAACATATTTTGAGAAGTTTTAATAGGCTATTACAAGAATAAAGTCACTATATTTCAGAAAATAATCTTAGCCTGATGTGCATTACGTGATTGCTCTGCTGATACGGTAGATCTCAGACCTTCTGACAGACTCAGAGCCCCGTTTGGGTCTCTGGTCTCTGAATGAGACAAAGTTTAGGGAAGTGGATGTACGCTGCTCTACGTCGGAGGTGGAAACCCGAAACTACGGCAGAAATACACGGAGCTCAAACTCGACACATCTGCCGCAGCACCTCCACAGCAGTGCGCGTCCATTATAAACCTGAAGCTGCACAGACCACGGACGGCGCGCTGCTCATCTCTCTATTTTTACAGCGACTGATTCCTGCCGGTTCCATAATGAGATTGGCGCGGCCAGAGACATTTTGGGCGCTGCGGCATATTAAATATATTATAAATAGTTTTTCCGCGTGAGAAATACATTGTGTGGCGAGAGGGCGTGACAAAAAACCGAAATGAGTGACTGTCACGTGACACTTGAGAGCCCTGACTGCACTGTAGCAGTTACTGTTACACTGTTTAACCTGCAAACTAGCTAGCCTGCTAGATAGCTAGAATGCTAAAAACACCAAGCTTACATTAGCTACTGCTACTATTCCCCACCAATTCACAAGCACAAGAGAAAAAGTATTTTGTACTTATATTTAATATCCCTGGAACTCAATGGAAGTTGATTGAAGATGGCATAGTTGGTAGTGTTGTTATAACCAGTCAACTGAACCAACAATCTTTTCACAAAACTGACAAAACCTTGTCAAACTGTCAAAATCCATCAACATTCCGTGCATGAGCTACTTTCTGACATTCTAATTGAAAGTGGGTGAATATCAAAATACATGATAGAAACATTTTGTTAAACCACTTACAAGTGTTATGTTGACAACACTATTGAAACAATTACTTTTTATTACAACTGTACATGAATAAATAGGCCATTTGGCCCTGGACTAATAGGGTATTCTATTTGTCCATTCTATTGGCTCTATTCTATTTTGAAGACTTGCACTGGCTGCACAAGTCTAATTAAAGGCTCTCACAAATAAATAGTATGGGTATATTATACATTTTCTGAGTCATCAGAGTGCCTTGAGTATTGAAGTTGTTGAGTGTCCGTGGTGTTCTTTCATGCCACAGGGATAAAAGAAAGCATACAGTTTAGGCGGAAATTGTGAAAAAATGTGTGTTATTTCTGGTTTAAAGAAGTCATGTGACCTCTGTGTTTATCAGACAGATTCAGTACTGGGCTTAAATGAAAGCCTAAAAGGTCCCCTTTCCAACAATACCAAGCACCATATTATAGAATATTGACAATATCCCTAGCTTGAGCCTAAACCAGATATTCACCAGATTTCAAAAACGGAATTTATTTTAGGGGGTTAGTAACTTCATAAGCTGAAAAAAAGTGATTTCGCTACCACCCCTGCACTGCTATCATGATTTTTCTAATACTAGGGGTGTATACCTCCGATCAACCCCCCTGGCTCATGGACTATGACCTGACTCCAACCTCTCACCAGGCGCATCCTCGCACCATAAACAGTCCCAGAGTGGAGGGAGGGAGTCTTGGAGGAGGACGAGGGGTTGGCAAAGAGGAACACAACGGTGAAGTCAAAGGAGGGAGGAGCCACGGTGGAGCCTTGATGGATCTCATGGGACCTGGGGCTCAACTGAGGCAAATATAGTTACTATGAGGATGAGGGTTCAGGGCGACATCACAGGCCCAGAAGTCCGAGGTGACACCGCCATCTTAAGAGACCGAGGCGAGGCCAGGACCTTGCAGAACGGGAAAGACGGAGGGAGCGAGGACCAAGGTGAAGCCAGAGTGAAGGAGGAACACAATGGAATGGAGGGCTGAGGCAAAGCCAGAAGCCCAGAAGTCTGCTGCGGAAGCAGGATGATGAGTGACTAAGATGGAGTGGAGGGACGAGGGAGCCCAGATGATGTCAGACCATGGTGGAGCTGAGGGAGCGCAGTGCCAAAGTGGAGCCGGCTGATGGAGAGGAGACCCGAGGGCAGGTGGGTCATGAGGACTGGACGGAGCCAGGGATGATGAAGAAAACAAGGTGGGCAGGTGACAGCAAATTACAACAAATGTGCATGGTTGCTAAGTTGGTAAATTTACAGACTGATCAGTAATTCTAAAAAATAACTAAACTAAAGCTTAACATATAAAAAAGTGGCACCGGCGGCTAGAAGAAAATCAGTCACGTAACCTATAGGATTTTAAATAACTTACTCAAACAGCAAACAATTCCAGCAGTAAAGTTTTCGATTCTTGATTGATGCTGTCATCCAGGGGTATTCGCTTGTAATTGCTGTGGTTGAAATGCTTTTAAAAACTTTGGCTTTCTGTACTAAATTAAGCTCTGGTGTATGTCTTCCTTTGCCGATTAACTCCAGCTTTTCCTCAAAAGTTAAGCGTGGATAATAAATTAGCAACAATGTCCTCGTCATTAATGTTGCTTGCGATTTCCATAGCGAATAGTGCTAGCTATTTATCAGCTTTTTTTCCCGATGGTGTTCCCCACAGCGTCCGATAACTTTGCAAGCAGTGTCTGAATATGAAACAGCAAATCTACAGCAAAATAGAGCAAGCTTTGGTGAAAACTAAGTGAATATTTAAAGGGATACTTCACCGATTAGCATTAAGCTTTGTATCAGTAGAAACCCGGTAGTATTTTCGAATGACTGTGCTTCAGTCCCTCATGTCCCCCTGTGACGAGAGATTTCTGTATTGTGTGTCTGGACAAAAAAACTCATATGACGCAAAAATCGTCAGTTTTCAACCCGCCCATAGGGGGTGGGATCTCACGATAAAACGGCGTCTTTTCAGTTTTGAGTCAACTAGTAGCCTAGTTGTATCATTTCTTCGATACTTCCCTCTGTAACCGGTAGGCGTGGCTTGGGAGTGGCCTTGTAGGGCAGGGAAGCAAGTACATTCTGGGAGTTGTTGTCTTTCATCCACATGAGCCAAAAATTCATTTTCTGGCTTTTCTCAGTCTAGAAGGCACCAACGGTGAAATATCCCTTTAATGATTACAATAGTAATTCCTCGCTAGAAATGACATCATAAGGGGAAAACGTTGATCAAAAATTTACATTTACACAAACTGACGACCAGCCGCAACTTTCGAACGCCATCTTTATTTTTCTAGCTCAACTGTCAAAGAATGGAAAGCACAGGATTGTGGGATATCAAAGGCAGCAAAGGATACATCTACGCTGCCTTCAAAAATCAATCAGATGAAGGTATTTCAGGAGACAAGAAGTGAAACTAACATTGCATTCAGACGTGCCTTGATGCCTTCTGACCTTGGAATGTGTCTTCCGAAGGCAGCATTTCACGAGTTCACCCTTACATCAATTAAACAGAGTAAAGATTATGCGTATTTGGCGTGCTGTCCGGGGGAGGGCTCCGAGCTCGGAAATTTTGCCCGAACCCAGAGTACTCCCCCGTTGTTGTAAGAGTATTTAAGACTAGAAGTGAGGAGATGGGGTGGTGGAGGGATGCTGTTAAACTGTCAACGAACAGAGGTAAGTTTGCAGTATATAAATACACCTCTTACCTTGTTGATTGGGTTGATTAACAGAGTGTGGTCCATTCGTGTCTAATTAGGTTTGATTGCCTGAATGTGCTCCACGTGTTTAATTAGGTTTAATTATCTGAACGTGCTCCTCCTGAACTTTGTTAATAAAACATCATTTATCAGTTTTCGGACATGGCCTTAGTGATTACAATCCCCACCCATTTAGAGGGACGATATGATTGGTCAATTTTCCTGTCATTTGAAATAAGTCTCTCATTGATTTGCTATGGCTTGGCCTTCTGTAATTTCACAGCTTGACCACCAATCACAGAGCTGAAAGTGGTAAGCGGAAAAATACTAATATGGAGAATATCTACACATCACAATTGAATTGAAGTGTTTATTTCCTCAACAAGATTTAGATGTTTATTGTCAAATTATAAATTTCTAAAATAACATTAGATCTGATGACTTTTCAGTTTGAAAGTTTGTATAGTAGTGCATAGGAGTCATTCAACATTTTAGGGTACATTTCATATCTAATGACTCCTATGCACATCCCTTGCTGCTGTCTTATAGACGTATAATGATACATTATAACTGTGATCAGATATTTGAAATAAAAGATGGAATGTTTCAAGCGAAATTAATATTTCTGTGTTTGAGAAATTCTAAACTAGATGATTCTATATGCTTCTGCAGAGATGTTTTCCTCCGTCACTTGAGAACTATCATAGTTTTTTTGGGCAAGTCCCTTAATAGTACTATTACAATATTTGAAGTACCCTGTGGTACCATTTCAATACCATGGTTTATGAATATGGTAAGCTAATCCAGTGGTTCCCAACCCTGGTCCTGGAGTACATTCTTCATTCAACCCCGAAGAACCTGACTGCAACTTCACCACCATCGATCTACTGAACCATCAAGACTTTCTTCTGAGAGTGCATGCCCCTACGCTCTTCAACAGATAAGGCATTGTGCAACTATCGTACATTTAACTAAACAGAGGTTTAGTGTAAGCTGTAGACCCCTTGTTGCCAAGGTGCTTTAAATTACGAAACTGATGGTTTTGTTCCCTTTCGTTGTCACTCCGAGTTATGTCGGATGACGACGAATGGGGTTTCGCTTAGAAATCCTATCACCTTCGAGTATATAAAACGAGCCAATGGCAAAGAAATGCCATGGGTCTGCGGAATTTGCATAGCGTAACTCCGCCCCACCCTGGGAGTATATAAGGAAGTACGCTGGCAACATGCAGATATGTTTTCGCTTCGGAGCCAAGTTGATGTACTTCACTCCACAGCCAATCCTGAGATTCATCTCTTCATTTCTCTTCGAGACGAGCCTCTCTCCAAGTGTTGGTGTGACAGCGAGTTCCAGCGAGTGCACATTCCCTGCTTACCTGTGCAGTGATTTGCCAGTGTGTGTGTGTTCTCTCCCTGGTCGCTTCAGCATTTGTGGAGAAATCTCCTTTCTAAAAGAGCTTGCACGCGGCACGTCTTTTTAAAGATGCCTCGCCCGTGCACTTCTGGTTGCGGTTTTTCCATTTCTGACTCTGATGGGCACAATCGCTGTCTTGTGTGTCTGGGCTTAGAGCACGCTAAGGCAGCGTTTGTGGATGAGTCATGTTCCCATTGCGGGAACATGCCCATCGCACGGTTACGGTCGAGACTCAATGACCTTCATGGTAGAGTCCCCTCATCCGCACCCCGATCTACGGGCTCCGCGAGAGCTAGTACTTCGGCTGGCGGCCAGGGTGACCTGAGGGTTACGGTGTGGAACAAAGTGCCGACTATTCCACGCTCCACACCGTCCTCTAGTGCCGTGCAACCCGCGAGTGCCCCGAATGAAACCGCCGTACAGTCCTCTGACTTGCCGCGCGTTTCATTCGGCGCTCCAGAGGAAGATGTGATGTCAATCGCTGCATCACAGGGTGGACAAGAGTCCTTGGGAAGTGAGGATTCGGCTGTGCTGCCACCTTCGGGTGTGCCAGCATTGCCCGAGTCTGATCCCAAGATGACTGCCATGCTTTCCCGGGCAGCCGCGGCCATTGGGCTTGAGTGGTCCCCGCCACCTGGTCCGGTGCGCTCGCGGCTGGACGATTGGTTTTTGGGTGCCGCCGCTGATCCTCGTCAGCGCGCGTCCCCAATGCCTTTCTTCCCGGACGTGCATGAGGAGGTCACGAGGTCCTGGAAGGCACCATTGTCTTCTCGTGATCGCTCGGCGACCTCCTCCGCCCTGCCTCCTCTCGATCAGGCGGCCGCCAAAGAGTACACTGGGGTTCCCCAGGTTGAACGCTCTGTTGCGATGCAACTGTGTCCTCAGAGTGCTTCTTCCTGCGGCGACCCAAAGCACCCCTCCAAAGCCTGTAGCCTGTAGCGAACCCGGTTCCTCGACACTCCCACATCCAAGGCTGGCCTCTTCGGCGGGGCGGTTGAGGACTTTGCCCAGCAGTTCTCGACCGCCCAGAAGCAGACTGAGGCTCTCAAACATGTCCTGCCCCGACGGCCCGCTGCTGCCTCCACTCAGCCGTCGGCACAGGTACCTCAGTCTGCTCGCCGCCAAGGGCGCCCTCCTATGGCTCCCGCCCCTCCCGCACGGCCCCAGCAGCAGCCTCCATCCGGGTCGCGCCGTGGAGGACACCGTAGGAAGGCGCCACAGCCCTCTCCCGCCCCGTGCCCCGCTAAACGCCAGGCCAAGCGGCGCTCCTGAGACGGGCTGCTCAGAGATGGCGTTGAGTTCTTCCCAGGAGACGGTAGCAGGGCCGCTCCTTCCCCCGGTGGAGGGCCGGGGGAGAATCCTTGGTTTTCCCCACCCCGCTGCTCGTCCCACGACGGGCAGCACCCTAATGTGGTTAAAGAAAGAACTCACTCCCCCATCTCTGAGCACACAGAGTGTCCGGATGACAGTGCGCGCCGCTCACGAGCCTCGCCACTCTCGTCCCCCTCTGTCGCCAGTTCCCTGCCAGAGCACGCCCCAGTGGGACGCTGGTCCTCCCCTGGCCTCCTCTGGCAGGACGCGGCTAATGACCGTGCCCCCGCACCGGGCCGCTATGCCACCCACGCCTGGGCCGGTCATTCCGCCTCGCTGCACCACCGAGGGTACGTCTGTGGTCCGTATGACCCCGCTGGTACAGTTCCTGGAAGCCTGGTTAGAGCTTCCCAGGCTGTCCCGCTGGGTCGCGAGGACCATCAGGCTTGGCTACGCGATTCAGTTCGCGCGGTCTCCTCCCCGCTTCAGGGGAGTCCGCTTCACTATGGTCGGTGGCAATGCCCCGGTTATGAGAGCGGAGGTCGCTACCTTACTGGCGAAGGGTGCGATCGAGACTGTCCCTCCAGCCGAAATGAGGTCCGGCTTTTACAGCCCCTACTTCATTGTACCGAAGAAATCCGGTGGGTTACGACCAATCCTCGACTTGCGCGTTTTGAACCGCTCCCTTCACAGGATGCCGTTCAAGATGCTCACGGCCAAACGCATTTTCGAGTGCATACGGCCGCAGGATTGGTTTGCAGCGATCGACCTGAAGGACGCCTACTTCCATGTCTCCATTCTTCCTCGACACAGACCGTTTCTACGGTTTGCTTTCGAGGGGCAGGCATACCAGTACGCGGTTCTCCCTTTCGGGCTAGCCCTGTCTCCTCGCGTCTTCACGAAGGTTGTCGAGGCAGCCCTTGTTCCCCTCCGGGAACACGGGGTTCGCATCCTGAACTATCTCGACGACTGGATGATTCTAGCTCACTCTCGAGATCAGGTTTGCGAACACAGGGACCTAGTGCTCCGGCACCTAGCTCGTCTGGGCCTTAGGGTCAACTGTCCCAGTGACTCCGACCTGCCGTCAGACCTTCACCCCGTGGTCGAACCTCAGTTTTCTTCGGGCCGGAGTGCCCTTGGAACGAGTTTCCAGGCATGTTGTTGTATCAACAGATGCCTCCACCACGGGCTGGGGCGCCATGTGCAATGGACATGCTGCCGCGGGCTCCTGGACAGGACCCCAGCGCCTTTGGCATGTCAATTGCCTCGAGTTGTTGGCTGTACGTCTTGCCCTGCACCGCTTCCATGCGTTGCTCAGGGGTCAACACGTACTAGTCCGATCGGACAATACCGCGACTGTAGCGTACATCAACCGTCAAGGTGGTCTGCGCTCCCGCCGGATGTCACAACTCGCCCGCCACCTCCTCATATGGAGTCAGAAGCATCTGAGGTCGCTTCGAGCCATTTATATCCCGGGAGACCTGAACCAGGCGGCCGACGAGCTGTCTCGGCTTCGGCCTCTCGCTGGAGATTGGCGACTCCATCCCCAGACGGTTCAGCTGATTTGGGATCAGTTCGGGGACGCACAGGTAGACCTGTTTGCCTCCCACGACTCGTCCCACTGCGGCCTGTTTTATTCCCTGACCGAGGGCACGCTCGGCACGGATGCACTGGCGCACAGCTGGCCGCGGGGCCTCCGCAAGTATGCGTTTCCCCCAGTGAGCCTTCTTGCGCAGACTTTGCGCAAGATCAGGGAGGACGAGGAGCAGGTAATTTTGGTTGCCCCGTATTGGCCCAACCGCACCTGGTTCTCAGAACTAGTACTCCTTGCGACAGCACCTCCCTGGCCAATTCCTCTGAGGAAGGACCTGCTTTCTCAGGGACGGGGCACCTTATGGCACCCTCGTCCCGATCTTTGGAACCTCCACGTGTGGCTCCTGGATGGGATGAGGCAGGTTTGAGTACCCTACCACCAGCGGTGGTGGCTACCATCACTTCCGCTAGAGCATCGTCCACGAGACATGCCTATGCGTTGAAGTGGAACCTCTTCGTCAACTGTTGTTGTTCTTCTAAAAATCTAGAACCCACGAAATGCCCCATCAGTGTCGTGCTTTCCTTCCTGCAAGAAGGGTTGGAGCGAAGGCTGTCTCCCTCCACCCTGAAAGTGTATGTTGCCGCCATTGCCGCACATCACGACGCAGTTGATGGTAAGTCCTTAGGAAAGCACGACCTGATCGTCAGGTTCCTGAGGGGAGCCAGGAGACTGAATCCTCCTCGTCCTCCCCTCGTACCCTCTTGGGACCTCTCAGTGGTTTTAACTGCCCTGCAGAGTGCTCCATTTGAGCCTCTGCAATCAGTGGAGCTTAAGTTCCTGTCAATGAAGACAGCGCTCCTGGTTGCATTGGCCTCCATCAAGAGGGTAGGGGACCTGCAGGCATTTTCGGTTGACGAAGCGTGCCTGGAATTCGGACCGGCTAACTCTCACGTGATCCGGAGACCCCGGCCTGGATATGTGCCCAAGGTTCCCACCACACCCTTTCGAGACCAGGTGGTGAACCTGCAAGTGCTGCCTTTGGAGGAGGCAGACCCAGCCTTGGCACTGCTCTGTCCAGTACGCGCACTCCGTGCTTACGTTGACAGAACGCAGTGTTTCAGGACCTCAGACCAGCTCTTTGTCTGTCATGGTGGGAAGCTGAAGGGAAAGGCTCTCTCTAAGCAAAGGTTGTCTCACTGGATAGTGGACGCCATTGCTTTGGCATACCAGCAGCAAGGTCGACCGTGCCCCCTTGGTGTGACGGCCCACTCCACCCGGAGTGTGGCATCCTCTTGGGCTCTAGCGCATGGCACCTCGCTAACAGACATCTGCAGAGCTGCAGGCTGGGCGACACCTAACACATTCGCGAGATTCTATAATCTCCGAGTGGAGCCAGTTTCTTCTCATGTACTCGCTTCAACTAGCCGGTAAGAGATTCTGCTCAGGTGTCTTCGCTTGCTCGCCATTCCTCTCCACGGACGGGATACGTGCGATATTCTCCTCAGGTGAGCCTAATAAGCGCTGAGTCTCCTCCAGCACTGACGACGTCAACGCCAGAGTTATGCCACCGGCAGCTGTCGCGCTTGGCTAGGTGCCTCCATGTGCATGGTTCCCCTCCGGGTGACCCCCACATGTGTATTTCACTGTAAGCCTCTTTGAGCATGTGTCTTTCCCTTGGCAAGCCACCTTGCCACCCCTGGGGTTGAAATATTCCACCTGCGGCTGGACACCCCAGTGTTACTCCGTATGCAGCCCTTCGGGGTCATATGTGTATTCTAAGTCCCCCCCTTCGGGTTGGGCATGATTGCATATTTCCACTGGATATGCTTCCCAGTGTACCTTGGTATTCCTGTGTTAAGTAGGACTCCTTCGTCCGTGCTAGTCTCACGACAGGGAGCTCAGACTTACACAGGGCACTGGAAGACAGTCGAGAGGTGGCGTGATTACACTGGGAACCCCATTCGTCGTCATCCGACGTAACTCGGAGTGACAACGAAAGGGAACGTCTCGGTTACGTATGTAACCCTCGTTCCCTGAGTAGGGAACGGAGACGTTACGTCTCCCTGCCACTTCCGCTGTACCGCTGGAACGCCTGAGTTTAGTCTCGGCTCCTCAGCGAAGACATATCTGCATGTTGCCAGCGTACTTCCTTATATACTCCCAGGGTGGGGCGGAGTTACGCTATGCAAATTCCGCAGACCCATGGCATTTCTTTGCCATTGGCTCGTTTTATATACTCGAAGGTGATAGGATTTCTAAGCGAAACCCCATTCGTCTCAGGGAACGAGGGTTACATACGTAACCGAGACGTTCAGCTGGTTAACTGACTCATATGTTTCCATAGCTTCATTCCCGTTTCTGTTTCAGTTTCATCCATTTACTTTCAATTTCCATGTTATCCATGTATATGTGATTTGTGTATGTGTTTGTTTAGACTAGTTATGAGTTCGGAATTTAGGGGCTGGGCACGACACCGTTTTCAACTAAAAACGTAAAACGTTTTATGCGTTTTGGCCGTTCGTTTACACAACAACGGCGTTTTGGGTGGCTGAAAACGCAAACTTTTGAAAACGGGTTTCAAAGTGCAAGTTTTTGAAAACAGTCTCCGTATAAACAACAAAAACGTGAATCTTTGCAGACGATGACTTCGTCATGCGCATGCGTATTACGTGTTCAGTCTAGTGTTTCATCGTCATCTAATGGCCTGGCAGCAGAATACAGCGCTTTTATTCGTTTTCGCGGATCCATGTGAATGGGGATCATTTTGACAATGGTGTCGTCTGTATGCGGAAAACTCTCAATACAAAAACTTCTCCGTTTTAAGCATATCGTTGTCGTGTAAATGTACCCCGAGTTAAATAAAACTTTTTTGCACATTCGCATGAGTGTTGATTCTGTGGTCACTGCTTGCAAAACAAAGTCCCTTTAATGAAGCTATGTGCTCTTAGTAGTAGGCTACTATATTCAGTAAGAAATAGTTATTTTTCTGTGGCCACAAAACTGCACATTTTGGATGTCTCTCTTATCTGACACGACCATTTCAGATCTCTGAGTTTCTTCTAATGAGCTGATAAGTTGAATCAGGTGTGTTTGATTAGGGAGACATTTAAAATGTGCAGTGCTGTGGGATTTGAGGACCAGGGTCGGGAACTATTGAGCAAATCATTCAGTATTAAAGCATATATCAAAGTATCTTGGTATTATGTGATGCCAATACTGTACCTTAGTGCTATCATAGTACTTCGTCATTGCATGCATGCATTCAAAAAACCCTTTTGTAAGTAAGAAAGACTGTCCTCGCTCAACACCACATGAATCTGGTGTGTCGGCTACAGTGAATCTGGTTCTTTATTTGTGACAGAACAAAAGGCATGTGTGTCTACGTTAGAGTGCATCTCAGGTTTGTGTGCAGAGACCCAAAAGTTGATGAATAACTGTTACATTTTTATGAATTATGAGCTACATCATTTTGAATAAGCACATGCAAAATTATACAGGGTGGGCCATTTATATGGATACACCGTAATAACATGGGAATGGTTGGTGATATTAAAGTCCTGTTTGTGGCACATTAGTATATGTGAGGGGGCAAACTCAAGATGGGTGGTGACCATGGTGGCCATTTAGAAGTCCACAAACAGGACTTTAATATCACCAACCATTCCCATGTTATTACAGTGTATCCATATAAATGGCCCACCCTGTAGTCTAATTCACATGTGAAACTCCGCTCCTGGAGATCCACTGTGCCACTGTCCTTCAGAGTGTAGCTCCAACCAGCTCCAAAACACGTGCCTGGAAGTTTTTAGTAATCCTCAAGACCTTGATTAGCTGGTTCAGGTGTTTAAATAGGGTTTGAGCTAAACTCTGCTGGACAGTGTCAGTGGCCCTTCAGGAAGTGAGTTTGACACCCCTGATCAAATGTATGGAGCAGTGTTATTTTAATATCATCGAAATACTGTAAATGTATTTGGTAAAACTTTACAATAAGGCCCCAGTGGTTACTGTTATGCATTAACTAACACTGAGCAATACATTTGTTTCAGTATTTATTAATCTTAGTTAATGTTAGAAAATAAAACAAAATAAATCTGTTCATTGTTAGTTCATGTTACCTCAGGTCAAGTAATATTAACAGACACAACCTGATGTATTATTAATTGTTTAAATTAAAATTAACTAAGTTTGATAGATGCTTTAGAAGTATTTTTGGGTTTTTAGTTCATGTTAACTAATGTAGTTAATGTTCACAATTTTATTTTTAAAAGGTTTTATTTTAATTTTGTTGTTTTTGTCATTTTTATTAGTTATTGCTTTTTTAAACATGTATACAGTATACATTTTTTAATAGTTATTTTAGTACATAGTTAAATGTTTTTATAAAAAAATGTATTTCAAGTAACAAAAATTATATATATATATATATATATATATATATAAACAAAATTGTAAACGCAACACTTTTGTTTTTGCCCCCATTTTTCATGAGCTGAACTCAAAGATCTAAGACTTTTTCTATGTGTACACAAAAAACCTATTTCTCTCAAATATTGTTCACAAATCTGTCTAAATCTGTGTTAGTGAGCACTTCTCCTTTGCTGAGATAATCCATCCACCTCACAGGTGTGGCATATCAAGATGCTGATTAGACAGCATGATTATTGCACAGGTGTGCCTTAGGCTGGCCACAATAAAAGGCCAGTCTAAAATGTTTTTTATCACACAGCACAATGCCACAGATGTCGCAAGTTTTGAGGGAGCGTGCAATTGGCATGCTGACTGCAGGAATGTCCACCAGAGCTGTTGCCCGTGAATTGAATGTTAATTTCTCTACCATAAGCCATCTCCAAAGGCGTTTCAGAGAATTTGGCAGTACATCCAACCGGCCTCAGGGAAGCTGCATCTGCATTCTCGTTGTCCTCATCGGGGTCTCGACCTGACTGCAGTTCGTCATCGTAACCGACTTGAATGAGCAAATGCTCACATTCGATGGCATTTGGCACTTTGGAGAGGTGTTCTCTTCATGGATGAATCCCAGTTTTCCCTGTACAGGGCAGATGGCAGACAGCGTGTATGGCGTTGTGTGGGTGAGCGGTTTGCTGATGTCAACGTTGTGGATCGAGTGGCCCATGGTGGCGGTGGGGTTATGGTATGGGCAGGCATATGTTATGGACGAACACATTTTGCATTTTATTGATGGCATTTTGAATGCACAGAGATACCGTGACGAGATCCTGAAGCCCATTGTTGTGCCATTCATCCACGACCATCACCTCATGTTGCAGCATGATAATGCACGGCCCCATGTTTCAAGGATCTGTACACAATTCCTGGAAGCTGAAAACATCCCAGTTCTTGCGTGGCCAGCATACTCACCGGACATGTCACCCATTGAGCATGTTTAGGATGCTCTGGATCGGCGTATACGACATCGCGTTCCAGGTCCTGCCAATATTCAGCAACTTTGCACAGCCATTGAAGAGGAGTGGACCAACATTCCACAGGCCACAATCAACAACCTGATCAGCTCTATGCAAAGGAGATGTGTTGCACTGTGTGAGGCAAATGGTGGTCACACCAGATACTGACTGAATTTCGGACCGCAAAAATGTACAGACTTTCAGCTGTGTGCAATGAACAAATCAAACAAAAGTAAGGGTTTCACTTTTTTATTTTGATGGTCCCCAAAGCTACTTAGGCTATGTTCAGACTGTCAGTCCAAATCAGATTTTTGTGCATATCCAATTGAAATCCGATCAGCAAAAAAACGGCAAAAAAACAAAAACAAAAAACAAAAACAAAAAAATGAAATGAGATTTTTTTCTAATCCGTTTCAAGCTACATTCATATGTGGTTTGAAATCCTATTCAAATCGCATTTCTGGAAATCCGTTTCAGTCTGACCGCTCTGATCGGATCTCGCGTGGTTTATGTGACTTTCGTCATATGTTGTTTTAGGAAACATGCTGAAAGTCGCTGCCAAAACAAGGCTGTGTTGTTCCAAAGTGCCAGACGAGAAGAAAATGACAATATAGCTAACGGAGACATGTTTGTAAACCGACAGAGACGACAACACAGAATAAAGCCATGCATAACAGCCTTCTATGGTTCTCCCGTTGCCTCAGAAGACGCAGTAGGCCAGTGAGGCGGCTACACATTGTCATGTTGTAACATTTAAATAAGACAACATTTCTATTGCAAACCCCTCTATGTTGCGGTTGTTGTTGTATCTGGCATATTCCTACCAATGCAACGTCATTGCCATAGAAACCAATGCAGATATTCCAGAAAACAAAAGAGCCACATGGACACTCAAATCGGATCTGAACAGGTGCGAAACACAATGTGGACGTCAATAATTTTAGATCAGATTCCAATCGTATACACGAATAATCGGATTTGGACTGACAGTTTGAACGTAGCCTTATAGTCAACAGAATGTTCAAAAGGGAAAATCAAAATAAAGTGTAACCAAAGTAATTGCTTGGGATCATTGTCCTGTTGGAAGGTCCAATGAAGCCAAAGCTTCAGCATCCTCACTGACGGCATGACATTTTTCCTAGGATTTCCTGATACTTCAATGAATCCATCTTGCCTTCCACATGCAGATTTCCAGTGCCAGAGGATGCAAAGCAGCCCCAGAGCATCACCGAGCATCACCATGCTTAACTGTAGACAGAGTGTTCTTTTCAGCATATGTTTCATTCTTCTTCCTTCAGACACACCGTTGATCCATACAGGGCCGAAAAGTTCCAGTTTTGTTTTATCGCTCCACAGAACAGGATCCCAAAATTTCTGTGGATTATTTATATGATTTTAATCACCTTTCTTGTGCTTTTGGATCAGTAGTGGTGTACGTCTTGGCATTCTGGCAAGCTGAAATCTCAGTGCCTGATGCCACAAAGTCTTGCTGGAGGTCTTTTGCAGTCACTCAAGGGTTTTTCTGAACCTGCCTTCTCAGAAATCTGGTTGCAGCCATTGATATTGCTTCCTATTTCTTCCCTGTCCAGGTAGTGTAACCACTGTTCCTTGCGAACTATGCTTCCAATGGTGGCTCTAGGAACATTTAGTGCCTTCACTATCCTGTTCCTTGTTTATGAAGGTTGGAGGTATTTTCTCTTAACTTTTTTGCACCATTCTTTTGAGCTATTCCAATTACTTTTATTTGATTTGTTCATTGCAAACAGCTGAAAGTCTGTACATTTTGCCAATAAACCTTATTCGCAATGGGGGTTGAATAATTTCGATTACATGTGTGTACGTATATATATAAAATCCTACTAAAGTAGTAGTTTATAAAAAAGTAGCACTTGCAACAACAATTTTAAGACCCATTATTTTTCATTATCTGCATCTAACAAACCGTCCATGTGTGTCTTTGTGTGCTCTTGTAATCTTTCACTACACTTTATGGAGAAAGATTATTGTCTGATAGAGGTGTTGATCAAACATGTCTAGACCTAAGTATATACTCGGGTGTCTTCTTTCAAGCCTGAAAGCATGTCATACTCTAAACAGACTTTATCTTACACACTCATCTCTTTTCTTCCTCGTGAGCTCCCTCAGGGGCCACATGCTAGCACAAGAGCCTTCCATAGCTGGAAGAACATCCTTCACTCATGCAATGTGACTCCAATACAAGCTTAATGAGTCTTAATAACTTGTGCACACAATTTAAAGTTTTCTTGAAGTTGTATAGAGAAAAGTGAAAATTGTATTATAATGTAGTTTAATTTGAGTCATTACTACCTGGTAATGCCACTTGACAACATGTTTTCATGTCTGAGGAGAAATGGTGTTGATAATATTTGTGTGATGTTGTTGCGGTTTGCAGTTAGAACACACAGAGCTATTTGTGCACTCCATGGCCTTTTAAACTTTAGGTTGTTCAGCTTTAGTCAACTCCTTTTTATCATTTAAGGCAAGTAAAAACAAGAAACATCCTCTTCTGTGGTCTCATCTCATTCAGTTATTATCACCCTGAGGTGAATCCTGTAACTCCTTCTCTTTGGTGTTTTTTTCACTAGCAGAATTGACCTGATATTACGGATAGACACATCAGGGCTGTTTGTGTGCTGCTCTTGGCTCTTTTCCCTGCTCAAGGAAGGTACTTTGGTAGGCATATCTGTGTAAAGTAAGTGCAGTGTGAGATTTGTTGGATCCATCACAGGTCGTTTACTGGTGCCTTGAGGCCAAGCAAAGGTCTGTGGGAAGAGGAAGTATTCACATTTACAAGCACATGTACACATGAACTTGAAAGTCTTATATACAAGTTACAAATTGTTAAATGTAAAATGTTATGTAAATAGTAGTAAATGTATTTAAAATATTTTTTGTAGCCTACATGTTTGAAGATATTTAGCTCAACAGGTTTTAAGCAATCAGATCAGGATTAAACTCATCAGACTTTCCATCCAAACCTCATTTCACACTCACACACTCTCACACAATTACAGTGCATTAAAGGAAGATTTACTTTTTCAAAGACACATAATTACGGGGTATGGAATGAGTCATAGCTGTGATAGACACGTAAATAGGAAAGAAAAACTTGTTCATCCAATTGTGACTGCCAGAGCTTTGCCCTGTGAAGAAAAAAAAGGAATGAAACCAAGCCAACGGATAAAGAGTTAAATCCAGACTCTTCCCTTTATTCCTGTTATTGTGCTTTTCTATTGTTCCCCATTCTGTGTCTCACGTTCTTTCACTATTAAAACATGCTACTTTTTAAACAAGTCCAAGTTTTGTTTTGAAAATTGTGCTGAATGTGAACATTTCACAAATTGTTCAACTCTATGAGCCAAAAACAAAAGTTATAGGTTAAAGTTTTCATAACATATGGTTTTAAAAATAAATAGTTTTGCATTAGGTGTCATGAACTAACAATAACCAATATTTTTTGAGCAATTATTAATCTTTGTTAATGTTAATTATATGTATACTACTGGTCAGTATTAGTTCATATAGTAGTTTTAGTTCATATTCACCTTTTAATAGTAAAAATGTAAAAGATTTTGGTAGATTTGTGATATAGCACTGATCTTTTTACTCTCAGCCTTTGAGTTTATTCTAAAGTGTGCGAGTGTGTGTGCGTGTGTGTGTGTGTGTGTGTGTGTGTCAGTATAAAACCATTACGTTTATGGAGAGTCCCCACAAAGATAGTGAAACAGACGTGTGTGTGTGTGTGTGTGTGTGTGTGTGTGTGTGTGTGTGTGTTAAATGTATATACATTTGATCATTCTAAACATATTAAATGTTTACACTTAAACTGTTTTACACTGTTTTTTTGTGACATTCGCTTACAATTGTATAATGCGTAATGATCAATGGTCATCAAAACTCAAAGCTGATATTTAAAAGGCAACTGAGGATTAAAACATATTCCACTTTCCCCTCTGCCACTGACCCTCTTTAGAAGCGAACATAACCAAGACTAGACTAATAAATGCTGTAAAAATATTGCTAATTCATGTTAACTAGCATCTCTAAACTTTTCCTCTCTTCCATCTCTTCCCTTCCTCCTCCAGCTTTTTCAGCAACAGTAAAAAGAAACACAAGAAAAACAAACAGTAGGCAATGGAAAGCCAATAGGCTGTGGGCCCGGTGGGAGGATTTGCTGATGAAAATATTCGCTGATCAGGAATGAATCAAAGGAGATAATACATGTTTTGGAATTTGTGCACCCTATGGACTACGTCCCCCTAGCACTATCAGCCTGAACCATCAGGTTACTTGTCTTTATCAGTCGTTTGGCTGCATTTCCATGCATATGGTCTGTTGACTATGTACAAGGACTGGGCTGCACTGCCCTCTAGTGGTGGATGTCCATCTGAGGCCAAACGAGATACTCCTATTTCTGTCCTTCAGATAATCATAATACTATCAAAGGTAAAAGGCCTTTGTATATAAAAAAATGCATATTTACAGTGTGCATCCCTGTAGGTTTGAAATCCTTGCAGAGATAAAATGCATCTACATTAGGCTACTGTCTTAATTAAAACCTAAAATGCAAAATTACTTCTGTGAGTGGTAGCCTAGATTTAAAGGTTATGGGATAGAAATAGCTCAGAATTTAATGGAAAGACCCCACCATATACACAAACAAACGTGTATGAGTGTTTGTCTGTCATCTGGCTGAGTGAGTGACTGGGTTTCTATTGGTTTTGTCAAGGCATGAGGCTGCTCCTCCAGTTGAGGAGAGCACATCACTGGTGATAAGATTATACCGTCACTTGTGTTTGCCCATGATGAACAACCCCTCGTTAGCAGGGCCTATAGTGTGCTCATTAGTACCAGTTACACGTTTTGTTGAGAGTTCAGACAGACTGTGGCTCTTCCCTCACCCTCTTCATCATCATTTACTGTTTGCACTCTTTAATTATCTTTGTCTCTCCTAAGCAGCTTGATTTAGTGCTGATACACACTTTTAGGGACTTTGCCAATATGGTTGCCCAGTCTTAATTGAACCCATTTGCTATGATGATGCCACAAATCCATCAAAAGTAACTAAAAGAAGACCCAAGCTGTGGGAAAGAATTTACAGGATGCAGATTGTAGAGAAACACTGGGTTGCAAACTATCATTCAATTGTATATCTAAAGACACCTTGCAGTATATTGTCAAAATAAAATATGACCCAATTTTTTTTAGGGTCTTTTTCATTATTTGCATACATGTCACACAGGGTAGTCATGATCTGAAAGTATTTTATTTTATTTTTTTAGACTAGCTAAATATTATGTTAAATTAGAATAATTTTGTCCCAAATTCTAGTATATAATTTTGCTGTAGCTATGGAGTACAAGAGAACCACATGAATAGATTGTACCTGAAAGCATTTTCCATAAATGTCAGGTTGGGGAAAGTTTTTATACACAACTACCGTTCAAAACTTTGGGCACATTTTAGGCTAGGGTCTAAATCTCACTATTAACTAACTGTTAACTATGACTTTTGCCTCAATAAACTTCTAATTGCTGCTTATTAATAGTTAGTAAGGTAGTTGTTAAGTTTAGTTATTTGGTAGGATTAAAGCAGGGTTTCTCAAACTCGGTCCTGCACAGAACAGTGGCCCTTCTGGATGTAGAATATAGTCATGCAGAATAAGGCTGTGCTTTATAAGTACTACTAATATTATAATTTTAATAATAATTATTAAATGTTTTTTTTTTGCAAGTAAATACAGTTTTTATAGTCGCTGCTGGCCAAAACAATGCTTTGGCATTTTAGTATGTAATTCTTCTTTTTTATTTTTTATTCTTGCTTTATGAATTGCTTTAGCCTATAATAGTTTCCTAGTGTGGTTACCCTATTTAGTGTGACAAAATGCGTATTCAAGTTTCAGTTTTGGCAATAAAGCTTTTGAAAGGTTCAATAGCTGTTTTGTAGTGAAGACATAAATGAAAGATGTGTAAAAAAAAAATTGACGACCCTGAGAAATATTCACCTCTGAGAAAAAAAAGGGACAACTACTGCAGCCCCAGTCTCCTCTATCTTAATAAAACTGTCTGTAACATAATCTTTAGGCACTAATATCTCTTTGTGCACTATTCTTTGTGTTTCTAAGAAAGATGCAAAATTCAACATGGCTGCTCTGAAAGTAAACGAAGCCTTCCATTTCCAATTTTTCTTGGCAGCAGGGTGTTCTTTTTCAGCACTTTCTTTCTTTCATAGCCTCTCTCCGGCATATCCAAGTTGTTTATTCTTCTTGATGACTATCTCTTGCACTGTAGAAATCTAAAAAGACTTTGGAGCAAATCATTCCAAGCCTGGATATTTTTAAAAAGATTCTTGAGGCTTTTGCAAAAAAGTACAATGCCTTGGGTTCCTTTTATTGTCGTCTCTCTCTCATTCTCGTCATCTTTGTGATACTTGCAAACACTCACTTTTATGACAAGAGCTCTAACTTAAATCAATTTAAATCAGCCTTTGAAATTCCTTTCGTTATGCTATTGTACAGGTTTGAAAAAGAATGAAAGGCAAATCGGAATTGTAACATCTGCCGAATTGGGGTGCTCTTCCCCCTCCTGTACGGCTTTCGTCACACACACAAAAAGGAGTTGATCGATTCAAGTCCATTTAAAGGTTTTGAAATAAATCTGTATCTTCCCATTTTGAGAGGGGAAACAGAGACAAGAAGGGAAAAAAAAATTCACGGGCCCCGCAGGCAAACAAACACATTAAAGATGCTGGGAGGACAGAGGCAGCCAAGCTTAGTTAAAGCCAACTGGATGATTCATTTAACCGCTTCTGTCGTCTCCATAAGCAGTATGTGTATTTCTGCTGAAGCTAAGGACTCTCTCTCTCTCTCTCGTTCTGTCTCACTTTCAGTCTCGCTGCCTCTCTCCTTCTAGTATGACTTTGAAGCACTCTCCTTACAACTCAATAGTGAATCCTGCACAAAGCTTACCCAGAAAGATGCTCTTGGTGGATAGTACGTTTTTTTTCTTCCTGCTGTACATTCAAACATCACAGAGACAATTATAGTCTATTTCTTCAAAGCTTAAAGTCATTCTAAAGATGTTCTAAAGCTGCATTGCCTTAATTTTTTTGTATCACAAGAGAAGAAATTACACACACAAAAAAGAAACGTGCTTGCACTTGTCAATTTAAAGGGGACCTATTTTGCCCCTTTTTACAAGATGTAATATAAGTCTCAGGTGTCCTCAGAATGTGTCTGTGAAGTCTCAGCAATGCAAATGAGCTTCTGATTCCCACCCCGCTTTCCAGAAGAGGGCGGAGCCTGTACAGCTCGTGCCTCCAATACTCTGCCAAAAACTAAAATATCTGTTTGGTTTGGTTTATCATCTCTATCTCGGTCATGCTCACGTGACATTACTGTTCTTCTTCATCATCAAAGTTTATTATCTGCATGCGTTTTAAAGACATATAAACTTCAGATAAATGGTTTTCTGAGCACACACATCCGAAGCACGCGCACAGAGAGCTGGATGTCAGAAGGCGTGTCGTATGAGTATTAAACTAAGTTCTCTTTCACTTCTTAATATTGCTCTTAAAACTGTCATTCCAACACTATCTCACGACCAATTCGTACGAATTCGTATGAAAGATAAAAAGTTGGCTAATTTGTACGAATTCGTACGACCTCACTCGTACGAATTTGTACGATTTGTCTAAACCCACGTGATTGGTAGGCTTAGGGGCGGGGTCAGGGGTAGGTCATTCGTATGAATTCATACGAATTGGGTAATTTGTAAAATATGTACGATTTTTACTAATTCGTACGAATTAGCCACCTCGTAGAATTTGTCCGTTTTCCCGTGAGATCAGGTTGGTCATTCCATATTCCAATTGTTTTGAAGGCACATGGTAGGCTGCTCTAGCCTTAATGCACATTTAAATTCCGCAATTTATATGCGGATGTCACTCCCGAAACTTTGCAGCATGTATGTGGCTGTCAGTCCTGTTAGCAGCATGAACAACAAGACTTGTATACAAAATTTGAATCGATTATATAGCCTAGAAAGCATGAAAAAGAGCACTCCTTTTATAATCACTGAACTTCAATTCAGTGGGATCCCCAAAGTTCTGTTATAATCAATGACGCTTTCTACACTATACAATGGATCTATTATTCACAATGTGTTTGCACTTTGTTATAATGAGAGGATTCGCGAGCTTGCAGAACTTAGCGCTGAAGTCGTTTGTCAAATCTTTTTGACCAATATCAGATGGGATCCCCTAAGCGGCCACTTACCTTGCTTATTAGTTAAGTCCACCCCTGTCAAATCACGTCAAACCTAATTGGTTCTCACATAACATTTTATGAAATTTCATGAAGTGCAAGAACCTGATAACCAGTGAGCATGAGGTTATATGCTAGTTGAGGTTTGTATTGCCTTATCACATGTACGTTCATCAATGTTTTTATTTGAGGGTGAATAAAGGCTTAGGCCATTATATAACATTCCTTAATTGTGTGTGTGTGTGTGTGTTAAAGCGATACAAGTTAGTAAAAACATGTTGAGTAATTTTTGCGTAAAAAAAAAAAAGGTGCATTCCACAGTTCTTTAACTAGCGTTAGCATCGACCTACATTAAAGGGGAACTATTTTGCGACTTTTTACAAGACATAATATAAGTCTCAGATGTCCCCCAAAATGTGTCTGTGAAGTTTCGGCTCAAAATACCCCACAGATCATTTATTATACCATGTTGTAAATGCCCATTTTTGAGTGGAAGGAAAAACATGCTGTTTTTGTGCATGTATTTTTAAATGCAAATGAGCTGCTGCTCCCCTCCCCGCTTTCCAGAAGAGGGCGGAGCCTTTACAGCTCGTGCCTCCGATACTCTGCCCAAAACTAAAACATCTGTTTGGTTTTGATTATCATCTCTATCGCGGTCACGCTCATGTGACATTGCAGTTCTTCTTCATCATGAAAGTTTATTGTCTGCTTATACTACAGGCTGTTGAATGCTTGATTCTGATTGGTTGACGAACATTCTAAGGTGTGCAATTATTTTCAGCGAAACGCACAGCTAAAGTAGTTCCAGGCAATACAGTTCTATATCACTTCACCAAATGATTTCAGTTATTTCAAAGGTCTTTACAGCCTACAACAACAAAAAAAAAAAAACACAACGACACTGACCAAGCAAATAAATAATAGGATAAAAACGAGTTGTTTTGCCACAAAATGACGTTTTATCATGTATTTTGCATTTATTAGTTATTATGAAAAGGCGCATCTCTCTTCCTCGCGCTCTCTCCCACTCAAATGCACACACATACAGTACGGCCACATGTGTTGTCAGCGCTGCTCTGACGATTTTATCAGTGAAATAGTTTAGCAACTTAAAAGCTACATGACGTTTCTCAATAAGCGAGGTGCACTGCAGATAAACGTAGTCTCGCTATTAGACGTTGATGCCGAACACTGTTGAGAGACGCACAGACTGAGGTAATTCCCACACGTTTAATCTCTCTCTCTCTCTCTCTCTCTCTCTCTCTCTCTCTCTAATAACTGCATTAATAACTGCATTAGTGTCACAGTAATGTTCAGTTACTTTGTTTTCACGGACTTTGTATGTTTTCATCAGTCACGTGTTTCTATGCTTATTTTCCCACCACTCATCAGTTTACATGGACACTAATCTTCACCACAGCTGTTCATCTTTTAGTTCATCACCATGTGTATTTAGTTCCTCACCTTCACTCTGTGTTTGTCGGTCGATGTTTGTGTGTTACACACGCTATTACGTTCTATCACCTGTTTGTGGAATAAACCTCGTTTATATTTTTAATCTACCTTCGTCTGTCTTCATCCTCAGTCTTGGGACAATTAGACTGCTATCAATGATTTAAGTCTCTGTTACTAGCTCTAAAATGACGTTTTGGAATTAGCAACAGAGGCTTGGGATGCGTAAGAAATTAGTCCCAGACACAAGAGCGTTTCAAGGTCAAATACCTGACAGATGTCTTGAAATACATCATCTGAACAATGTTTTGAGACGTGGTAACCGTAGTGTGCATTTTTCTAATAATTCAACGGCCCGTCGTCAATTATTCCATACATGCGTTTTAAAGCCATATCAGTCTAAACTTCTGATATATGGTTTTCTAATGGAATAAACCTCAGTTTCTAATGGATGTGTGCATACATCAGAAGCACACACAGAGAGCTGGATGGAGTATTAAGCTAAGTTCTCCTTCACGTCTTATTGCATTTAAACTGTCAAATACACACAGTCGGTTATATCTGTGAATGTAAACAGCAAGTTAAGAAATCGCATGTGTATATTAAATTTGTGTATTAAAGTGAAAGCAGTACAGTCACTAATCTATATAGAATGACTATTGTCATTATATAGATCAGTGAGTACAGTACCTACCTAGTGCTATACATGCTATAGACCTTATGTAGCCCCGCCTCTTTTCAGCGCTGCGCTCGTTGTCTTTTGACTTCTGGTCTGTATTTTCACAGCGATCTTGCGTATTTATGAATGAACGGCTCGTTTTAAAATCTTCCGGTCTACTGACATTTGTTAAGACATCTGCTTTAAACATTACAATCCTCATGATAACTTTCGTTAAACTTTATATTAAGTAAATCCACTTCAAAAGCTAATTACTCCTGGACAGCAATGCCATAGAAATATACAGAGCGACTGCAAAAACGGAAGTTCAAAGACAATATTCTAAAGATGGCGGCGCCCTCGTTTCTCTGGCGCATAAGGTCTATATAATACATTTCTTACTTGAATGCTGCTGTTAAATGCTTTTGTGAGGAGATAAACATGGCGGTCTGGGTACAGCTCACTGAGGGCAGGGTCTATGCAAATTGGGCAGAGTCCATCAGCAGTTGTGGGCGGGGCCTAGGCATTTTGTGACTCAAAAAGGTAGAATCTGCAAACAGCTTGTTCTTAGACACTGCTTATGATTTATGGGGATTAAAAAAAAGAGGAGTGGGTGGATTTTTACCATCATAGGGTGGTTGTGTACACACACTTCCGACACACATTTACGTTCAAACAACATTTAAAAGTGAATTTTGTATAGGTCCCCATTAAGTACTGATACCACAATGCTGTTAGATGCTGCACTGTCACCTATCAACATGGATGGATCTTTGTCGATAGGTTTTAAGTAAATTACACTGTATACTAGTGGGTTTTAGAGAATGGTCTACACAACTAATTCATCATCAAATCTTTCCAAATCTCCCAAACTGCCTACTCTAGCTCAAATAAATGTGCTCCATTGGCTAATTTTCACTCTTTGCATCTTTAAAACACTATACTAGCATATCTACAGAGGCGGAAAACAATGATCATACAGATTCTCTCCATCATTTCAACATGGCGAAATATGAGTACAGTCTTCATCTCATGTGAGTGTACACCATTCAGATGACTATGCACAAAGACAAAATTTATTTCTTAATGTGTACCTATAACTTTTTAAATAGAATGCTGCAAGGATGACACATTTTTGTACGCCAAAAGCCAGAAACGAGTTAGAATTTTAGCACTTCTATTGTTTTTTTTTTAATGGGTGTTTGGTTAAATGCCTAAAGTAAGTTATGTGGTTAACACAAGCTCTAAATATATTCACATTTTATTCTACGAAATAAAAGCTTAATGGTGGTGATGTTGAAGTCATATGACCATAGTGTAGTTCTTAATAGCCTACGTTTAGCTTTATACTTCTGACTATTGTATTTAGGCTTCCAAATTCATTAAAGCTGTATTCATTTGGGAAGATTGTCTTGATGAACATAATGAGCAATAATCAACCTTCTTAGTATTCCTCAATCAATTCAATGTCTTCTTTCCCATTCATTATTTTGTAAAAAAAAAAAATGTATAGGCTCGCTAACAACCCGAGGTATGTAACAGTGTATATATTTTTTGCACAACAATAATTTAATCTTTGATGACTGAATAAGTGCAATTCACCATGTCTGATACACAATGATGAAGTGATGTTTCACTCATAATTACCATGGGCAGAAAACAAAAAATAGGAAGTATATCATCAGCAAACCTTTAAATGGCTCAGCGATTTACTGCAGAACAAATACTGAATGCAATGAAATATTAATGTCACTGTCACTTGATGGTGGATCTGGTGAAGAAGCTGTCAGCGATCAAAAATATGGATTTTGAAGATGTTGAAAAATATAGTTTTGAGAACATGTTTGAGATGGCAAATATGAGCCAGATGCTGAATGTACTGGGAAATGAGCTCTGACGAGGACAGTGATGATTGTATAAAACATCTGCTAAAACTAAACCCTTCCAAGCTCCAAAAGGTAACAACATATGCTTTATTATTTCATTCTTCCCGAATATGTAATAATGATTGGCAAAACATTTATGCATTTAAGGGTTAATGGTTTATGTAAGTTATGTTATGTTATATAAGGTATACAAGTCATTTATACATTAGTCATTTAATCACAGGTCAATGCAGTCAAGTATATTTTTATATATATATTTTTTTCTTCAAATAAACACATAAGCAGTTGAAACTCTTCCTGGAGTGCTTGCTTAAAATGTAGATTGTGCTTTCCTGCTTGGTTGCGGCTCACATGGTGCCACAGAGTTTACAAAGTGGATCACCATCCAAATGGACATGGTAGTCATATCTGTTCGAGTAGAATTAGGAATGTCTCCCTTAAAAACAGCTTAAACTCCGTGAGCAGTGTGAGCGAGAGAGACTTTGCCTCTAAGTCAAGTATCTCATTGACCACACTTCAAACTTGGAGAATTCTTGAGCCCCTTCAAAAAGGCCATCTTGGCAACATAACACATGTGAACAAGCGCAATACGCTTGAGAAAGCTTCTCCTAAACACCCAGCACCTCTGATACAAGCAAATCCTCCCTAAGCCACTAAACTGTATTTAAGCACTGACCATGAGCAGAAGGCAGCATTAGAATCTATCAGAGCCATCGCCATATGATTTGTGGTGACAGGGTTGACAGGGAGCTATGGAGAGGACTGCGTGTGGGTGGTCAGTGATCCCCCCTGATCTCTGCTTCTCTTAAACCTCAGAGGAAAATGGAAGCTGCTCGGATTATGGACTGCTGTAATTGTGAGAGGTGGCAAAGTCCGAGAGCGGTGATTGGACTGGATTAAGACAAGGAGAAGGAGAGAGAGAGAGAGAGAGAGGGAGAGAGGGAGAGAGAGCTGCTTCCCCTCAGGTCTTTTGAATGAGAACGAATAAGGGCCCTAAGAGTACATTTCCTGCAGTGCCAGCAAACATTACACTTGACATCAATACTACAATCATGAGACGATAAGACTTCCTGCACCTGACCTGTCCACAGTCAAACCAGTGCCAACTGCAAAATGAACCGCAACCTGGTGTTTTTCAACTGGGCACTTATGTGTGCTAAGAATAGATTTTTTTATTAAAGTTGCAATGTAACGGAAGTAGCGACAGATCTTTTCTTTTTCCATATTCCGGATTATCGGAAAACAAAAGAAAATTAGGCCATTGGTTCTAGGTTCTGTTCATAAGTCGTTGACTGGATGCAAGCTTGCAGTCAACTGTAAGAATGTGGCGGGGTATAAGTGGGCTAAATTATTGGAGAAGTCCAGGAAACGTTACCAGAGGGAAGTCTGTCATCGATTAAAAGTTGATAATAAAAAAAAATGCATACATGGATGAACTGTCCATGTTTAGAATTTCCATTTAATATCTTTTTTTTGTTTTGTTAAAATACATATTTCTGATGTCTTCTATGTATAAATCTTATTGTTTTATACCATTTAGATCCAAACTTTTAATCTAGAAACGTAAAAAGCTATGCATTATTTTATTTTAATTTAACAATATAAATAGAAATAAACCATTTATTATTTGTTGGGTTAAAGGGAATTCCATTTGGGTTAAAGGTGACATTAATTTCTGTAATTATGTCTATAATGTGTCTATGTTGACCCTTCCCTTACACCTTAACCCACTCTTAAACCTACCCATACTACTAAGCCTTTCCCTTACTTAACCCCTATCCCAATCTCATTAGCAGTAAACGTGTTTTGCAATAAAATATGAACACAATACGTACATTGCAGGCAACTTATTTTTTGATGTAAGTACATAGTAGTTAAAGACACCTAATATACAATAAAATGATAGCTGTGACATTAGCTTTAGCAAGACAAAGACGTCTAGCATTTTTTAAATATGTGCTAAGATTTGATTTTATCAAAGTCAGTCGCGATGTAACAGAAGTAGCAACAGATCTTTTGCGACAATTGTGAAAATGTTGTTTGTGTGTATTTAGATGCATAAAAAGTTAGCTGTGACAATAGCTTTAGCAAGACAACGGAGTCCTGCATTTTTCCCTCAAAAATATTGTATTGTATTGTATATATATTTTTTAAATAAACGTGGTGAAATAGTTAAAACACTACAAGACAGATAAAAGACTGAGGTAAAATAACAAAACACCAATGAGATGAAATAAACTAGTGGGAATTTACAGGGCTGAAAGTGCTCACAGAAACACTCAATTACCAACAACAGTGATTGCAAAACAAACGCAACAATCCAAGCGAATAAAGCTAAAGTTTCTGTCGGTGCAGAGGTGCCGGAGCTCATCTCCCGTCTGCAAGCAGCGCGGGCTCCTTTGTCTCCTGGAGGGGAGGTGACCCCATGTCTGCTGCTTGTATCAGCGGAGCAGCATTGTGCTCTGGGGGAGATTTAGCTTCTCAAAGCATCTCCCAGCCCCAGCTTTCCCCACAAACACCCCGACTGCCATCTCGCCTTTTCTCTCTCACAGACAGTAATCTTTCTCTCTTCTTCTCCATCTCTCATGAGCTCGCATTGTCAGAGCGCTGCTAATGTTTGCCTCCTATTCAGTACATATACACATATATGTATTTTTGTGTCTGGAAGAATCCATTGTTCCCAAATCATTGTAATATCTATTTAGAGTGGCAACAGCAGTGGCGGCTGATGCTCAGTATTCACAGAGCATAAACCAGCCTTAAGACTTAGAAAAGCTGAAAGAGCTTATCCCTATATTCTTAAACTCACTGCTTTTATGCGGGTCTTAGGCATTAAGGGTAGGATTGTGAATAGCAATTGTTTGACTGCTGCAAAGAGAGAGCGAGTGTGTATACGTGGGTGGGGGAATTTTATTCCACGGCAAAATCCTCTCTCTTTTTCCTCCCCATTTTTCCCCCTTTTTTTTCCCTGCTCGCTCGCTCTGTCTGTAAATATTAACCACGTTCTTAACTCGTAACGGTGTATGAGACAGAGTAATGTGCTTTTAAGGATACATTATGTGAAAGATTTTCCACAGTATACAGCGCTGCTCAGAAATAAGAAAGGGTTATTTTATGGAGACTGAAAACAAATTTGCCGCGGTTGAGAGGAGAAGAGAAAAAAGTGATTTGGAAGCTAAAAAAAAATACTGATAGAACTTTGAGGTATCAAATTGTTACCAAACAATAAAGAAAAGCCTTCAATAGGGTTGGGAGGATCTGGATTTAAAAAATAAATAAATACATAAATAAAATTCTCTGTGTCCCATTTCTTTGTGCTTCATTGCTATGTCTCAAATCCGTGCTTGGTCTTTCTTTAGATAGTGTCTAATGCTAATGCATTTCCAAAGGCTTTTTTCAAAGCACAATGGAATACACCATAAGAGTTTAGCAGTTTGGCTCCAGATGTGCTTGAGCTCAGCGTATTGAAGAGGACATCGGCTCTCTGAAATGCCCGCTGCTTTCTGTTTATAGCCATTCTGTTGCACAGGAAAGAGTTTATTATGTATGCAAAATGCTCTCACATTTAGGGTATGGATAACATAAGGACAGCAGTTTTTGGAGGACAACATATGGCTTATCCTTTTATGGCTTTTCTTGGTGCCTTATGGCTCCAGTGAAGATTGTGTTATTGTACCATCACCTAACAGTGTTTAATCAGTCATGGACAGCAGCTCGGATCTACAATCTTCAGGGTTTTTTTCTTCTTTTTTTTTCCTAAGGAGAGGAGACAACCAAGGCCTGTCTTTTATATCAAACGAATGACACAGGCTGTGAATTGATGGTTTTAGTTCCCGTGTAAGAAAAAATTTAAAGAAAAACAAGAGCAAACTGTTGTAAAGGGCTGTCGCTGAAAGCAGCTGGAGCCAGGTCTCCGCCTAGACCTGTAGACATGAAACAAATTGCTTCTTGGCTGTCAGGAAGGAAAGTGGTGGCATTTGTAATTCTGTGTGCTGTCGTTCTACCGGGTCCATTAATACAGGCAGGGGCCTCTTTAATTGAGGGAGCAAGGCTAAGGTTGGGTGGAAAATGAGTGGATGGTTAATGGGAACGAGCAGTGTGGATATTTTAATCAGCTGTGACTGTTCAGAAGGATGGAAATGGAAGCGAACAGTTTCTCGTCGGCACAGAGGCTAAGCCATCCATCTTAAAAGCCACTGGCTGTATCATTCATCTCGTTCTTCCTCTGTCATCAACAAATCCCTTCCACATGTGTCTCTGTTGTTGAAAAGGACACATGCCAATTGCAACAAGCACTAAAACTGTTTCTGTTGACCAGTTTAAGCAGTGACAGAGACAGTTCCCCTTGTATTACTATGAAAGGGAGAAACTGTAACGACCAATATGGCAGCTCTAGTAAAAGAAGTCCCGCCTTTCAAATTGCTAATTGGCTAGTTCTTGCTGTTTGATGAGAGAAGATCAAGAAACAACAGTAAAGTGGTTGGTGTAGTGAAGCTTGCATTTAGCCTTTGCTCTACACCACACATGCACTGGCTAACAAACTTGAAATTGAAAATATTTTTTTGTGATACTATTCATGTCAGATTAGTTTTCAATAAAATGTTATTGAAATGTGAGTTTGGCAAGCAGGCTTTTTTTAGATTAGTATTTCCTCATTCAATTAGTTAGGAGCTGTACTTGACTGAAAATAACTGCCTGAGTGTGTTCCCAAGATGGCCGTCGGCTTTGGCAATGACATATTGACAATGACGAATTCCAATCGGAAGTGAGTATCCCTATGCCCTACTCACTCCGAAGGGCAGAGCCCTTGAAGTGGGGACCTTGGAGGGAGCAGAGCACTTGCATGTCAGAATGTAGCTGTTTGGAATCCACTTTGTGAAGGGAGCAATGAAAGAAAACGTAATTTCTTCATAACCTTCACCTGGAATATTACCATGACAACGCAGTGCGGCGTCCATCAGCCCATTGGCTGTTCTAACAGGAATTTCTTATTATTGCTGTTAATATAATTGTTGCAAATAAATATACATATTATAATGCATTTTTTGCTTTATATACAGCTTGTTCCCTCTCTGCTCTCAAATTTAGAACGTGCCTTCTCGTTTGGAGACTGCAGGTGGTCACATTTACCCAATGAATCTGCTATTAAACACATTTCTTATCTTTTAAACTTATTTAAATTTCATATGAAATGTATGACATAAATGTGTCTAATATATCATAAACCAGAGATGTTCACAAGTCTTTCGTCTGGAGTCCGAGTCAAGTCTGAAGTCTTTATCACTGGAGTCTGAGTCAAGCCTGGAGTATTTTGTCACGAGTCCGAGTCAAGTCTTGAGTCATTTAATGCCTTACCAAAAAAAATACAAATAATTATCATACTCCAAAATCCTATTATTTGTATTATATAGACAAAATATATGATCTTTCTATTATATGTTTTGTTTGTAATAAAGATCCTAAGATTTAAGGGATAATGTAAATCCAGCTTGTTACTTTATAATCCATTACAATGTATAAAACAATCGTCCTGGCAACAAGACAAGTAATTATTTTCAATACAATCGCTAAGTGGACGCAAGATGGCGCCAGTCGCGGTTTGTTATATAGTAGTTTGTTATACAGCGGCGTTGTTATTGACGACAGTCATCTGAAAACATCAAACCTCGGAATGTTTAAGTCAATAGAAAAATGTACGCATGCTGATTGCGATACGTTAAGTTATGCACTTTAAGGGCCCTATCTTACACCCAGCGCAATGCAGCGTTAAGCATGATGCAAGTATTTTTTGCTAGTTTCAGTTCCACAATGCGCGTAGACTCTTCTTATTAAACACACAGGGACACACAGCAGCACACAACCATGCCAAATATTTAAAATAAAAGGATTACAATGTAAAATATTATTATTGTGTATATAAAGATATGGTGGAATCCGGCTTGTCCCGTAAATGATCTGCTTGCGCATTTTTACCTCGCGCACGAGCAGTTCCGTTTGCGCTCTGGAGATGCGTTCGGTCTTTCCACTATCAAATTCCGTCATGTAAATAGCGAATCTGCTGTGGCGCGAGCGCAACTGGCATTTAAAGGGAATGGGAGACTCTGATTGGTTTAACACACGCAAATCCCAAAACACACCCATTACTCATTAAGAGAATAGGGACAACCCTTTTACACCATGTGCCTGGCGCACCGACCATTTTTCCCGTCGTTAAACTAGCAAAAGTGGATTCAGACATGCCTTAAGTGAACTTGCGCCCTGCGCTTTAGACCATGTGCTTAGATCGTTAAAATAGAGCCCTAAGTAATTAATGGATTAACATCCATCTATCTCTCTCTCTCATAGACACATTAAGAGAGAGAAAAGCTGCATGTTCTACGAAAAGATAGACAAAAGTAAAACATGGTGCTAGGTTTAAAGGCTAGATTTTTTGTTGTTTTTGTTTTAACAGGCAGAATTATTCTGTTTATATGTTAACTCGAATTCTCCCACCATCTAACTTTAAAATGAATAGCAAGGATTCATAACCTTGGGTCACATGACCATTGCTGCTAGCAGGGTGGGGCCGAGAGCCATGGGAGCGGAGCGAGGCCAGCGCATCACAACGGTCTCAAGTCCCACGGAGGAGCTCTGGTAGGATTCAGGAATTTCATACACACAACAGAAGGTCTGAGGTTTTACTGTAGCAATGAAGAACAGTGTTATCCTTGTGAATTTTTTTATTTTTTTTTTGGAACAGGGGTCATCCTCGGCTATTTGAGAACATGTGCCTTTGTTTCTGGTCTTCAGGATATTTGCTGAGGCAGTTCATATGCAAAACTTTGAAAGATATTGTCAGACGCTCTCATTTGTCCTTGCCACGTTTGTCATTAATCTTTGGCCCTGCTTGGTGAGAGACAGGCCTGATTTGTATAGGGGGTCTCCAGAGGGAAGCCCAAGACATTCAAATAATATAATGGCATTATGACCAGCTGCAGTAAAAATGTGTCATATAAATTATACATTAGCATAGAGTGCTATGCCCCACAGATTTATATGACAGCTCTCAGTCTACAGTGAAATTCAGTCTGGACTTTGAAAACGAAAAATACCCCCTCCCTCCCTTAGGGCCTCATATAGCGGCTTTCAGTAATACTGAAGTGGGCTTTTTCATTAGAGGTTGTTTGATGGTAAACAATGCAGGACTAAACAGCCTCCTACCTCAACGGGCACAGAAAGACATTAAGAACAGCTTAAGCTGTATTATGTTGCATTTGCTTTGTCCACCATTTTTCTTTTAAGCACTCAACCCTGAGTGTGACCCACCTTAGTCTGGTTAATGTGAACGTGTTTCTAAAGGATCCAAGGATGAAATGTTGCTTCATTGTGTCTAAATCATGGATATTCCCACTAGACACATATAAATCTTATTTTTCTTTAGTCCTTGGTACTCTACAGACTCAATGAATGGGGGTGTATCTTCATTAACGCACTTATTATTTCATTAAAACTAACAATTTGTTGTTAAATTAACATCACATTAAAACTGTTTTATAAACTTTTCCTTTCAAACTGTAATTTAGTCAAATTATAAAAATAAAAGAAATACCATTATAATAAAAATCATTTAAATTATTAAATTAACATTATTAGCCTATATTATTTAATTTTATGTGTATGTTGCATAAAATGCTATTATCTTCTTTTTTTTTTTACATGTCCTATATTCTATGACACATAAATGTGTCATAGAACATGTTACCCTACATATTCTTCTTCCCTCGTGTCACTCCAAAAGTGAAAAGTTATTATTAAGGTTGTTTTGTCCATAGACGGTGAAACTTCTTTCCCCCCACATCTCTAATAGTACTACTTATCCAATTGACATTAATGGTTAAGGGCATTTCTCCTCTGCTTCAGAGAGCAGTATATACAAAAAGGGAAAAAAAGAGAGTGAAATGTAGAGTGGCACAGGGAAATGACCCAATACCCAAAGGAGCAGAAAAACAAGGTGAACAGGGTACAACAAGTACTAAGCCACATTTGAGAAAGGTGGAGAGCTGAGAGAGGCAAAGCCTGGAGACTTTGTTGGCAGAGATGAATTAGAGCACTGGAAATAGCCCTTTCCACCTTCCCACTGATACCGCCAGTTAACACACTCACACACACACATGCACATCTATCTCTCTTGCTTCTCATTCCAAACATCCGCAAAAAGACAGAGAAGGAGAGAGAGCATTGTATGGAGGAAGAATAGACTGTAGCATGTTCAAAGTGAGCCTCGATTTTCAGTTCTCCAGAAAGCCATTTTGTCGTCCACATATGATGCAAGTGAAAATAATACGCTTGACCCTTTTGTGTGCACACGTTGAGAAGTTTGTTAGACTGCGGAGTTCCATAATAACTCACAGATCTCATGTATATTAAGTAGAAATTCACCGCCTTTTATGATAAATTGCCAGGGTAATGGTGGGACACCTTTTTTGCATTTCAATATGAGTGGATGTCAGATTGTTATTTCATTACCTGACGACACATTAGTTGATGGGAGTTTAATTTGCTATTTCCTGCTCTCTCTTCTTCTCTTTGTTAGCCAGGTATCCACAGAGACCACGTCTAAACACGTATGGGCTTAAGAGGAGGGGTCGGAAATGAATTTTTAAAGGAATATACACAGATGTCAAATGCATTCTATAGCCAATTTCAGGCCCCTGTAAAAATAAATTAATAAATAAAGTAATGGAAAATGGTACATGCATGTACTCTTGCATATACATTTGAATACCTTTAAAAAAGTTTTAATATCATCAAAAGTACGGATGCCACAGACTGCTGGGTTTCTCTTTGCTGAGTAGACAGAAAAATCAAGGTTTAATTCATTATTTGATAAAAATCTGAATGTCAATGAAACTAAGACATGGTAGACTGGAGCAATATTCTGCCATTCAGCTAGACTCTCTCTCTCTCTCTCTTTCATTTCTTCTCGCCTAACCCCATGCCCTAATCTACAGTACAAACTCAGCGGTGGAATTCTTTACGCCTTACTTACTTTGAGTGGGGAAAGAAGCCAAATAAAAGGTGCCTGTGCAATTAACAAATGACTTCTGCCTTTCTCGCCCCCTGCTTAATCTGTTTGTACCAAAACCAACTAATAATACATTAATGGAGAAAAAGATTATAGCGGATGAAATGAGACACTCAATGGAGGCAGTAATTACTCTCTCTGTAGTGCTCAATAGGCGTAGGCTGGATCAAAAAGGAGACTGACGTGATACCTAGGAAACCGAGAGACTCTGCAATCCTTTGCCAAAAACGACTCCATTATACTGTTCTCTGTAAATGAGTAGTATTGAATGATTACACAGTTTTACTAAAATAGAGAAAAGAAACAAATTAGTCACCTATGTGAGTCTCTAGAGAGTCTAGAGTTTATCAGTTGGGGGGGGGTAGAATTCTTTCATCAAGATTAAATGTAAGCGTATATCATTTTAAAAAAGTCAAAAGGTGATGGTCTTTCCTTTAATTTATTTGCTATAGAGAAAGTTCAAAGGTGTATCTTGTGTACTGAAATATCATAAATGAGAGTGAACTCCCAATAAACGAGTTCCTTACGGTCATGAGAAATCGCATTTTCCTTGATCTTTGGGGGAAAAAAGTGTTACTTACTGTAACTTTCAGAATTCAAAGGTTTCTCCCCAGCACTAAACAAAGCAAACAAAGTTCACAATGAAATTAAGCCACAACACAATGAAATCAATCCACAACACAACGGAAATGAGCCACAACACAACGGAAATGAGCCACAACACAACAGAAATGAGCCACAACACAATGGAAAATGTACAACACTATGAAATAAAGCCGCAACACAATGGAAATGCTCCTAACTAACTTTTGTTTTCTAACCGGAAAACTAACTTTACCGCGCTCCGAGAGCCCTCTAATGGTCGGGAGCATTTCCGATGTGTTGCGGCTTTTTCCGTTGTGCTGTGGCTCATTTCCGTTGTGTTGTGGCTTAATTTTGTTGTTGTGAACTAATGTTTGCTTTTTAAATTTCGTTGTGTTGTGCACTACTGGGCCACCGTACATGCGGGATTGAAATGGTGGCTTGTCAACAGAAAGTTGCTTGATCATGGCTTGTCTTGAAATGAAAAATGAAAAAAAAAAAAACAAAGACGATGTGTGTGGAGCAAGTGGTGCTTTGTTGTTGTCGCACTAATTGTGTCATGAGGTTCGTCACTCCAATTGATTGAAATATTTGATGGTTGTCGCAGGAGAAGTCACACTGCAGGACTGTGAGTCAAATCTTCTGACACTGCCAGAATTTCGTCGGAGGTCAAATTTGATTGCATCGGTCATTAATCGGCTGTCGGCGAACATGTCAAACTAGCGATCAAAGAATTCTGATTTTGGCCAAGGATCAGAAGAATCTTTCAGTATTCTCAACATTTGTCTCAGATGGCCAAATCATGGCCAAAATAAGCTGCAAAACAGCTCGTTGATGCCTTCAATGCAATTCTACACTCTAAAAAATGTTGGGTTGTTTCAATCCATGTTTGAGTCAGATGTGGACAAATCCAACCATTGGTTTAAATTTAGAAATTTTAAATATTAAACCCAGTGGTTGGTTTTGTCCATATTTGACACAAACATGGGCTGAAACAACCCAGCATTTTTAATGTGTATATAACACAAACTAAATAATTCTATAAAAAATAAATAAACTCAATATAAAGACATCTGAATTAAAAATTATTAAAATTATTAATTTCTATCTCCATTCATACACTATATCACAACTAAATGTTTTTGCAAACAGTGAAAGTTGAGTAAATCACTACAGACTTGCTTTTCACTCACTGATCTCTCTAACAGTAGAATTTAGATATATTGTTTCTGCCATGTTTCAAATTGATGCACCTCTTACAACAATTACAACCCAGCAACTCATGTATCATTTAGAATTCTGAGTTTCCCACTATATACGACTTCACTCTGTCATTCATGTGCTTGGAAATCATAATTACGGTATTTCGACTCTACTTGGTGGGCACATAATGTTATATGACCTCAAAACACTTCTGCCATAGTGGAAGATTTGTAAACTAATACATTTCACATTTGCGTCACATAACCAGCTCCATATGTATCACCTTTTTTGTTTAAGCTTATCTGTTTTAAAGAAAAATTGAATGTGCTTTTAGCACCACATGTTAGAAGCAACATAATATAATTTTGCATAAATTCCACAGGAACGTTTTTCTAAAATGGTTCTTAAAGGCACATCAGCAAAACAATTAAACAATTAAAACAAGAGGATTAAAAATTTGTTTTGTTGGGGCGCTCAACTTTACTAACAATATAAAGTTTAAGGTGGGCATATTATATGGCCAATTTAAAAGTTCAGGTAAAATCAACTAAGATTAATGCCCCTTTTACAATTACAATACAAGGTGATCAACAACACATTCTTCCATGCCAAAATGGTACATGCCTGAGCTCACTAACAATCTATGATAAAGTTAGCATATGTAGCATATGCTGTGAGTAGAGTGTGGATTAACTGGCATTGGCCTGCTGCCATTCATCTCCAGCATACAGCTGTAATTTATACAGGCCGAATGAGCTGATGTGATAGGACCATATGCTTGAGTGCATCAATGCTGCTCATAATTCAAATCTAATAGCTACTTAAACTGAAGTGAGAACCTGAGCAAGGCCCTTCATACAGAGTGGGGTAATAAGGGATGAGGGATGACTGGAGTGGGTGACTGATGCTGCTGGATCTCTGTGGAAGTGGAAAAGAGAACAGAATGAGAGAGAGGGGGAGATGATGCTGTGTGATTCCTGGCTTTCAGTTCTAGCTCTTTAGCTGAGTTCTGTTTCATTGGCTTTCCCTTCGCTAACACATGTCACATGGCTAATTAGTGGGTTAATCAACATGTTATGCAGCTTAACTGGAATGTTTAGAGTAGAGATCCATAGATAAGAAGATCATCTACAGTCAGTACTGCATATTTGGCATTGTACCTACTAAAGATTCTGCTTATATGATGACTTTGTTCAGTAGAGGAAGAATTAGTCTTTACTAAAATGTTGTAAAGCTTAGATGAATGTCCAAGCTTATGTTCAGCTAAAATCTGACATGCAAGAGCAAATGTTAACTCAGCTTGCTTGATCTGATGTTTTTGTGCCTGCTATAATATTGTGTAAAATACAATAAAAAAACTGAAGCTGATTCATGAGAAATTCAATATATTCAATATGAATAGTTGTAAATGTTTAAAACTATGATTTAAAAAAGAGAGAAATATAATATTTGCACAAGTTTATTTCAGTTGTTTTCACAGCTGGCATAATTTTTACCACAATGAACTATTGTAACACAAATATAGATTTTTAATATATATATATATATATATATATATATATATATATATATATATATATATATATATATATATATATATATATACACCCCTCACATTTCAGCTTCAAGGGACAACACTATAGAAATGAAACTTATATTTTAGAGTAGTCAATGTGCTGCTTGTATAGCAGTATATATTTACTGTCCTCTGAAAATAACTCAACATACTATTGTCAAAATAGCTGGCAACAAAAGTGAGTACACCCTAAGTGAACATGTCAAAACTGTGTCCAAAGTGTCAATATTTTGTGTGAGCACCATTGTTATCTTGAACATCCAGTGGTCAGTGTGAGAGAATTGTACTCAAAGCACAAATTTTAACTGCTCTAATACAAGATACACAAATTTGTATGGTCCTGTCAAGTAGGCAAAAACATGAAAATGATGAATAGGACATGTGGCCTTGCATGGTTAAACGACATACAGCTATTATCACTTAGGCTGTACTCACTTTTGTTGCCAGCTATTTTGACAATAATGGCTGTATGTTGAGTTATTTTCAGAGGACAGTAAATACTGCTATACAAACAGCACATTGACTACTCTAAAATATATCCAAGTTTCATTTCAATAGTATTGTCCCTTGAGAAGATATACTAAAATCTTTATACTGTATATATATATATATATATATATATTACACATATAGCCTACATATTATTTTGTAAAGTTAGTGTACTTGTTTACTGAGGAGATAACAAATTCAGTGAAATGCACGCTTGAGATAAAATATAAGAAATGTGATGTGAAGGAAAAAAGAAAGAAAATATAAAGTACATATCACTTAGCAGTGTAATAACAACATGCAGAGAATGTTTTATTTTACATTATTTAGGCAAAGTGTGAAAATAGTATTTAATTGTGTGTGTATTTATAAGATTCGTGAAATCCTAGTTGCACATGGAAAGGAGACAAACAGCTTTATTCCTAAAATGTTTTAAATGTTTTCTACCACAGATTGCTATTAACTTCAATAGGCTAACATGATTTGATGGTGTGGAATTCTCATGTCACATATACACTGTTCATGGACATTTTAGAGGACAAATTAAACTAGCGAGAGTGTGAAAAGTTTGTTTATGTTTGCTCTATATATCGTACTTTAGGTTGCTTTCTATTTAATTACAAGATATGAGAAGAAAAACATTTATTTCATAAATAACATTTATAATAATATTTTCATAATAAATTAAGTCAATGATGTATTGTAATGGATCTGAATCAGTAATGTGCAATATACATGTGATGAGATCACTAATGCTTTAAAAGAGCCATCAGTGCTCCCATTTCGATCTGATTCTCTGAGTTGTTTGTCAGGAAAATCACATTGTGTCATCTAATTACACCTTAGTTCTGCTTTTTACAACAGTTCTGTCTGTTGTCATTGTAATTCAATGGAACACTGTACAGAAAATAACATGAGCTTGCCTGCATCCAGTCACATCTTATTTCACCTATTATTCCTCTTGTTTACTCTTTGCTATGACATTCTTCTATAAGTATGAGATGCGGCATGCTACCACAGCGCTAGCCACCATTGTCATCTCCCGCTCAAGCCCAAATCAATGAGAACAGCCACACTTCCTTCCCTCCCTCTCCCCATCGCTCAATTCTTCCGAATGTCATACCCATTGCCCATTGTCACTGTATTAACCGTAGGCTAGCTTAAAAGTAATTGGAAACTGACGCCATCCAGAGCTCCAATTAACGCTCCCGCCAAAAGTCCCCTGTTCTGTGTAATCCACTATAATAGCTCCATGTTTTGGGCGACGGTGGGTTGCCCGTGTTCACCGTTCACCTCCTGACACTGGGCTCTTCAGCTCCATACAAAAACCCCCCGTTTGCAATAATCTCAATTTCCAGCATTTGTCTCTCTCTCTCTCACTCTGTGGTGTTTGCTCGCAGTCATTGCGTATGTATCGCGGGAGCAGGAGGTGTAATTGACTGCTGACGACTTGGCGACAGGATTGTTAATTATTACCTCAGGGAACAGCGACCGGGGGAGAGTTCAGCTCTTCCACTCAGAGCACTTAAACAGCCGTGACTACTGCACTTACCATATTCAAATGCATCCTGCTCTGTGCTGTCTGGTGTCAAACCTCTCACTGTGACAGAGAAAGAGGAGTTTCAAAAATGTGGAGTGAAAGTACAATGCAACATTGTCCAGATGAAGAATGACTACTTAGTCTTTTAGTATAGAATCACCAAGTATTTGTAACATTGGCTGCTAATGACAAAGTCCTATCCACTCAGAGCAAAGGCTAGCTGATAGAATAATGAACCATGCTAATGTAATAATAATTATATAATATGATTAACTGCTCATTTAATATCACAATCTTTGACTGACAACTCTCTAAAGTATCAGCTTTACAACTACTCTTGAAATTCCCATTAAATGTATATCCTAAAATGTGTTAAACGGTTGAAGTGTGTGATATCTGTAGCACTAGCCTCACCAAACAGAATTGCAAAAATAACAATCCCAGTGACCTGACAGCAGACAAGTGGTTTGGAGAAAGGATAGATGGATCTACACAGTATCCCAAACTGAAGTGATCATGCATATTTTTGAGTGAGTATTGTTGTGCATGTTTGGTCACACTGGCAAAGCTTAGAATAAAATCCTGGTGGCAGGGACTATCAATAGTGTAGCGATTCATGAAGCACCACTTACTCAGGTCACTTCCAAACTGAAGACTAAAAAATTTACTGTTTAATGTTATGTATTTGTATTATTTTTCTTTATTCATAATTTCATAATGTATTTTGTCAAGCCAGAGTTATGCATGTGTTCAGTGCATGAGGAGACTATAGATAGCATGAACCATGTGAAGATCATGTCACATGAGACAGGTGGATGAGCTATATTTTGTAGAGGGTGTGTACAATGTAACATGTTTTCAACTGATGCAGATGTAAACAACAGAGATAGTTCTTAATATGGAAGTGAATTGTGCCATGTGTTCGTATGACATATACGTTCCATTTTTAAAGCACAAGCAACACAGTTGTTACCTTAAATGGAAGCTGCTCTGTAATGTATATAAGCTCTATCTTACTGTACCACCTCAGAGAAACAGAGGCATAGAGAAACAGAGGCATAGAGAAACAGAGGCATAGGAGAAACAGAGGCATAGGAGAAACAAATGCATGAGGCATGAGAAACTTCATGGCATGAGAAACAAAGGCATATGGCATGAGAAACTTCATGGCATGAGACACAATAATAGGCTTAGAAACAGGGGGTGAGAAACTTAAGGCAGAGAAACATAAAGCCAGAGAAACCATTTACATCTAACATGATGGGATGGGAAGATAAAGGAATGGGGAACAGAGAAATCTGGAATGAAGACCTCTCATGTAGCCTTATTCTTATATGCTTGTTTCTATCTGTCTGACACATGATACATAATAAATTCATATCTCTTGGCAAAGGTAACTGATGTAGCTTCCGTGATTAAACCATAAATGGGAAGCCATGATTTTTAAATCTACACAAACTAAACAGCTTTTCCTTAAAAAAAAGAAGTATACTTCAAATTAATTTGATTAAGTATACTTAAGTTAAGTTCAAGTATATCTTTAAGTATACTTTATGTAGTAACTATACTAATATCAATGTACTAGTAGTATTCTTGTAAGTGTACTAATTCAGTACTACTTGACAAAATTGGCCCGCTTTTTAGTGCATAAAAGTGTAACAGTAGTAGCCTAAACTTTGAGTGCACAACTAGTTTACGAAGTTCATTCATTTGCACTGCAACTATACTATAAGTGAACTTAGGTATACTGGTGGTTTACTAGTTAAAGGGATGGTTCGGAGTAATTTCAACCTAGGGTCCTTTGCACCATGACCTCGAGTCCGTAAAAGTCCTGGCAGAAAGCAATGCCTAAGGATGTAGTGTAACGATGAATTATTATTTTTTCCGAAGTGTTGACAACTTAGTGTCAACTAATAATTGTTGCAAACTGGTACTACCAACAAAATATTAGTGCATTCCTGGAACTGGGCGTCGTTACACTACATCCTTATGCATCGCTTTCTGCCAGGACTTTTATGGGCTTTTCCCAAATTACGGAAGTGACCTTGACGTCCGGGTTAGCAGTAGCATAAGCCAACAGGCAAGTGTTATTTAAAGGGACACTTCACCCATTTGCATTAAGCTTTGCATTGTTAGAAACCCAGTCATACTATTGAATGGTCATGCAACATTTTTTCATTTTCCCCCGAGACGAGAGAAATCTGTATTTACCTCTTTACACTTCCTCCTACAATGACGCAAAAATCGTCATTTTGCGTCATTGTAGGAGGAAGTGTAAGAGGGGGGGATTTCTGTTAAGACTACAAGCACTAGATCCACCCTTTCAAACCCGCCCATAGGGGGTTGGACCTAATGCGCTAACAGACCTATCACAGATCAGTGCGAGTGCGTTTGATTTCAACGGCAGAAACCTGCAGAAAACAGGGACGAAGAAAGCTGAGTAGTAGGGGTTACCATACTCTATTTCCCGGACATGTCCGGCCGTCGAGATCGACAAAAATGTCCGGGATTCAGCTTTTGCTTTCTGCGGTCGCCATCCATTGTTTACATGCTCACCTTTTGTTTCAATCTAACTGAATTCACCCCGATTGGTGAATCTGAATGTAATGTTTACATGAATGCTAAACAAGTGATCGGTTGATTTGCGTTTTAACATTGCTAAGAAAATACCCGCACCTCCGTGAGAGATAGCCCATGAGACCGGTGCATCTCACAGGCGCGCTCATCAGTAATCACAGTAATACAGGGAGCAGGACGAGGCTAGCGCCGCGGGAGAAAGACGCGAGGCCGGTGGCGTGATCGGTTGAAAGACGCGAGGCCGGTGGCATGATCGGTTGAAAGACGCGAGGCCGGTGGCATGATCGGTTGATGTGTGTTTTACCATTGCTAAGAAAATACCTGCTCCTCCGTGCGAGATACGAGAACAGTGCCTCACAGGTGTCGGTCGTCAGTAATCACGCCACCGGCCTCGCGCCGTTCTCCCGCGCCCCTCAGCCTCGTCCTGCTCGCCACAGTAAACATGATGAATGGCGACTGTAGAACGCAAAAGCCGAATCCCGGACATTTTGGGCAAACTCGTCTCGGAGACTCACTCGTAGCCTAGCCTTGCCTTGATGTTTTTGTTTTCAACTGCGCAGCGCTGTCTTACTGGTAGGCGTGGCTTGGGAGTGGCCTTGTAGGGCAGCGAAGCAAGTGCATTCTGGGAGTTGTTGTCTTTCATCCACATAAGCCAAAAATACATTTTCTGGCTTTTCTCAGTCTAGAAAGCTCCAAATTCAAAAATAATTTCACATTTCTTCTACATAAATGACCCACTTTCAATACACATTCATGTCTCCACGGGTGAAATGACCCTTTAAATAAACTCCTGATGTACTTACAAATTTTCCAATGCCTCATTTTATGAGTACAGAACCTATTTGTACTACTGTAGAAGTTTGGTACCATTGCGGGCATTATTAGAGGGGTAATTTATGAGATACAACCTTGGATCCATTAGCGCCTACACTAAGGCTGATATCTCTAAATAGCCTAAGCGCTAACTTTAATAATGTTCGACCGAGGGAAAAAAGGCTTCTGGGGGGGTGTTTGGCTCGAGGTCATGGTGCAAAGGACCCTAGGTTGAAATTACTCCGAACCATTCCTTTAAAGCTACAATATGTAATTTTTTTCCGCCGCTAGAGGAAACCTCTAACCTCTTACAATAACAAAGGCATAGGTTGATGACGCAGTGATAAGCAGATTGATGGGACTTGCTGTCATGCTGATGGATCTAATAATGTTTATGGATGAATGAAAAAATTCATGTTTTTTAACATGACTGTGGTATGAAGCAGGTCGCGATTGCTAATGAGAGACAAATATCAGCGCCACACGCGAGTCCAACGGATATAAAAGAATAAGGACATTTAATTCTACCGAACTACCCGCAAGTGCTGAATTACTACTTACACTGGTCAGTTTATTTGACGAATTAAACTTGTGAGGTAACCCAGCGCTGTTTCATTTGGTCTAACATTACACTATCATACTAAACAGCATTTGAGTGTGTTGAAAGTTATAGGCCTAATGTTATTCTAGGCTATGTGTTAGTTTGTTTGCTATATGAGACTAGCAGTAAGCTAGATCAACATTAGAATAACATACTGATCATATTCTAACATGTCATCATGTTGAGCTATATAACATTTATTTGTTTTGTATATTTGCTCACCTGTCTAATAAAGTACATGCAAGAGCGGTGTCCCTGTCAAGGCGTGATTCGTGAAGCTCTGTCAAGTCTGCTTGCCATGATCCATAATGCTTGAACGAAACAACAACAGCGTGCCGCTAGACGTTACGAACTATGCAGTTGTCCACATCTGTCGCCATGGTTACTACGCGGAAAACAGGGATAACGCGGATATTACGTCATTGACAGGCAACAAGTGAACAGGGACTGGCACTTTTTAAAATTGTGAATTTCTCTGAATTTACTAATTCTAGGAAACATTTAGGATAATGGAAGTACACAACTGAAAGAAATATATAACACTGCAAATGGTTTTTGGATATTTTGATACAAAATTCGTATATTGTACCTTTAAATACATGTAGCATCTTAGCATGTTCCTTTTTAGTATTATACTTATAAGTTTTCTTTAAAAATGAACTTAACCTCATACTTATAGTTTATTATATATTTTTTTGCACTAAGTATACTTCTATGTTCCTATTTAGGTATTAATTTGTATAACTTACTTGAAATAAACCTTTAACTGCACTTTAACTCTTTTCCCATCAACGGAATCATTAAATCATTTTTACAAAACTTTAACGACCCCCAGAATATTTTGTTAAATATCTGAAAATGCAAAATATCAAAAAAGAAAAAAAGAAAGAAAGTAAGTTTCATAAAAAAAAAAAAAAAAAAACAACACAAAAAAAGCTGTGTTTTTGTCAAAGACTAGGCTACACCTGGATCGGATTCAGAACGATGATCAATTCAGATAGATGGAGTAGATCAAGTCCATCAACAAGCCCAAAGCTTCTTACCTCTTCCTTGGTCGACATTTCATTCGGTAACGTTAGGCAGTTTTTATATGCTGTTTAATGTTTGATGATCGCGTTATTTTACATTTGCGTAAGCAATCTTCTATCACTTGTTTCTGCTTATTCTTCGCCTGTTTTTTGATCTGGAGATTCTGCACTACTCTTGCAGAAGATGCGTAATAGCGCCCCCTACCGTATAGACCTTATGCACCAGAGAAACAAGGGCGCCGCCATCTTTGGAAAATTGTCTTTTAACTTCCGTTTTGCGGTCGCTCTGTATATTTATATGGCATTTCTGTCCAGGAGTAATTAGCTTTTTAAGTGGATTTACTTAATGTAAAGTTAACGAAAGTTATCATGAGGACTGTAATGTTTAAAGCAGATGACTTAACAAATGTAAATCGACCGGGAAGATTTTAAAACGAGCCGTTCATTAATAAACACGCAAAACGCTGTGAAAATACAGACCGGAAGTCAAAAGACAATGAGCGCAGCGCTGAAAAGGGGCGGAGCTACATAAGGTCTATAACAGTGGAAACATGGATAGCCGGAAAATTCCACCAATGGCGGTGGAGTAGATTTGAAGTAAATTCCGATGTACACTACCAGTGGACTACACAAAAATGTACATACTCAGAATTAGGAGCATATCTGTTTTCTTTATAAATCAATATTTTCAGACAATGTAAGTTCATATGACAGTATGTAAAACTATGTGAAAAAAAGGTATTTAAAGGAGTATCGGCCAATTTGTCAATAAAAGTCAATACCCATATTGGCCTACTTACTTGAAATTTTGAAAGTATATTATCTTAAAAGAAGTATACTAATAGCACACCTGAATAAACTTCTTTATGCAATGAATTTGCAAGTTCAAAGTTCAACTTGAATCCTTGAATCCCCTTACACGTCTCTCATGTGAAAATCCATTTCGTCTGCAGAATTTTGCCGCAAAATGGTAATAATGTAAATATGCGCCCTATGTCATGAGAATGTAGAATTCCACAGTGTGTCAAATACTGTGATATATAGCATTGTTTGTGGCTGGATGAGTGCAAACTGATGGCAGTAGAACAGCATGCTGGGTCAGTCAGAATGTGGCATAAGAACCTCTGACCTACTCCGTTAGTTTGTCTGGACAACCTCTTTTTGGCCTTTATTCACAGTAGTGGCAGAGAGGAAAGTGGGAAAATGGGAATGGGTCATGAGCCAAGTCGGATTCGAAATCAGATTCGGTCCCTTAAGCCAACCACTGTGCGCTACCTACTGCACAAAAGCTAAAAAAAAAAAAAAAATCATCTCCTACAAAACACAGCAACACTGTGATAAAATAGATTTTTTACAAACACTTTCCAGCTTTGTCTGGTGTTGACTTGTTGTGTTAGCTCTGTTCTGTGAGATTGGGTAGATCAGCCTGGTTAGAGAGACATTGCTTTTGCTCCACTGTGGCATCTATATCAAGCTTTCTTTGCGGGAGGATATGGACGGGGGTGTAAAAACAATTGGACAAAATGGCCTTAACACGATTAGAGCCTCTTCTTTCTTTAATCAAAGCACACACACATGGGGCACAAAGGGAAACAGAGAAAATGTGATTCTCCGCTGAAACTCCGTAGCCTCTGTTCTCTGGCTTAGCTTTACCAGCTGTCCCCTATGCTGAAAATGAGGCGACACACAGGATTTCAATGCCTCTTTCACTTTTAAACTATAGAAAGGCTCTCACTATGTTCATTCCAAATGGAGTCTGGTATACAGTAAGATGTCTGATCTTAGCAGCTGTATGACTGGAGTGTTGATGGATTAGGAAAGCTACAAACTTGATGAATAGGTGCAAGTGATCTTAAAATACTAAATATTTGTTAAGGTGTGACACAGTCAAAAGTATGTAATACTAAGCCACTTTTGTCCAAAGCAAATTACCTTGCATTCAAAATAATTTCATGCATTCCTTCGGAATTGAACCCATGAACTTAGCATGCTAGCACCATGCTACACTACTGTTTGAGCTACACAAACACCTTGTTGCTATAATGCAGAGATCACCAATAAGAAAAACTCGGAATCCATTCTCCAAACTGCTTGTCCTAGTTGCAGGGATGCTTGAGTCTATCACAACTCATACCGATGTGGATGTTTTACAGGCTCTACAATTCGGCAATCCAGTCAAGTCATGTCACATTTTATTTATACTGCTTAAAAGTATACAGCTTTAAAGGAGAACTCCGGTCAATTTTAACATTGAGCTAATTTTTTTGTAAATTTGGAGTGCTGTCAGTACAGAGAACAACGACAAAAATCGGTGTTGCCTACACCGTGTTATCCTCTTTTTAAAATTTGCACCCTGTTGACTTAAATGGGGCAAGTTTTAAACCTGCTTTTAGCCTCTTAACATCCTTGATGTGTCATTACAAGTGCCCAGCCATGTGAGTGATTCCTTCAGAGTGAACGCGGGTGAATCTGACTGCAGTAGATGTGCAAGATATGAATAAAAATGATGTTATTTCAGCCAGCGCTCATACCTGTATTTACATCCTGTTTTCGGTTGAAGTCCACAGTAGTCGATTGTCGAGTTCACGCGCATAGGTTTAGTACGTACGATCATGCGCCCGAACTCGACTACTGTGGACTTCAACCAAAAACAGGATGTAAATACAGGTATGCGCGCTGGCTGAAATAACATATTTTTTATTCATATCTTGCACATCTACTGCAGTCAGATTCACCGCGTGTTGACTCTGAAGGAATCACATGGCTGGGCCAGCCATGAGTGAGTTTGGTTTTACAAGTTTTTGAACTCCTGAAATTAACTCCAAAAGTCCAACATTATTTTGGCCTGATTTTGTTTGAAGTTCTGTCACACCAGTTCGTTCTTTGCTTTCACTTGAAGTACGTCGGGGCCTTTACAGCATCTGGTATTGCAGGCGGTCTCCCATCCAAATTCTAACCAAGCCAAACCTTGCTTAGCTTTTGAGATCAGGTGAGATTAGATGTGCCCACTGGACCATGAGCCACTGCTATTAAACTATTATTAATACAAAACAATTTTTGGCTACACAAAATGGTTAAACAAACTTTACATTGCAAAGTTGAAACAGAAACTACATGTGAAGTAACATATAACCATGACATGGATGGAGCTTATACTTTTTGATGCAATAAAGAGAAAGCCAGAATGCAGGTTTCACACTTGATTTATTGATTTTTACTCTTGTAGTATTGTGGCTGCCAACCTAAAATTTACAATTAATTATAGGCCGTTCTGGACCCTCATTTTACAAATCTCTTAACATACTGACTGCTGAAACATTGTGAGTTATGATTGTTTAAAAAATAATTGACCTTTTGGAACTTCAGTTGAATACCCATGCTATATTTCATTGCTGTGGATGTTCAAAGTTGATAATTTTGCCTGAAATCACTGGTCTTTCTATTGTCCATAACTTTGCCCTTGTGATCTTTATTGTTTATTCAGTAGAGAGATCTTTAATTTTTGACATCTTTACTATGCATTTTGGCCCTCCATATTTCAGTGCATGCAGGTCCGAGAGAAAGCTTTACTGAAGCCCAATAAGAACAGTGACATAATGTTGGATTCCCATCTGTAATTTGATAGCCGAATGAAAGGAGTATACCTGGAAGGGCACAAAGCGTTTAAAGATGGCTGTAGCTGGCCCACTTGCCCTTGCCCTTAGTCTAACATTCAAGGGGAGAAGAGTATCCCTTTGTTATCATCCTACCCTCGCTTGCAATTATCACCCACTCCACTTCCCCCTGCCCCGCGGAGCCCAAGAGCTGAGCCGGCTGAAGACGAAGAATAGCTACATTTATAATTTTTTTTACTCTCTCTCTCTCTCTCTCTCTCTCTCTCTCTCTCTCTCTCTCTCTCTCTTCACTCTCCATAGATTAATTTTCCAGGAAGCCCTGTCACTGCCCATACAGGGAGGGTGAGGGAGAGAGAGAGAGAGAAGGAGAAAGAGAAAGAGAGAGTAGAAAATGAGGGGAGGGGAGAGATTGGGGCTATGGTGCAAAAGCCTTTTCGCATTCCTTTTTCCCCTTCTTTTTTTTCTTTGACAGATCATTTTCATACGGGGTATCAGGGGGTCTGGCCGATAATTGGCATGCAGATTGCTACTGATGGCGTCCTGCAACAGAAGAAAAGAGCCGGCTAGTTAGAATAATGAGCCAGCCGTTCTGATGGATGGCCGAGAGAGGAGGTCATACAAAATGTTTCAGACACAATCCAAACCCCGTTCCCCTCCCCTCACCTCCGCACAAGCGTCGCCAATATCCCTACTTCTCCCTTAAAGAGCCGCTCTTCTTTGCCTGATATTACATTATTGCTCTCCAATCTCTCGCTCTCTCTCATTCTCCCTCTCTTCCTCACACTTTACTTTACTTAGATCCACCTCTACTTCCTTATGCTTGCTTTCCTCTTCCAGCTTTTAGCTCACATACTTCTTTTTGTTTAAAATAGCTTCACTTCAAGGCCTTGATGTCAACAATATGAACAGATGTGTTCGATACGAATAAACCGCAGTGTGTATACAGGCTATAGTCATGTTTGATAATGCCATGCCATTTAAAACATGTTTAAAGCATCTGAAACGTCCCCTGCATTTGGCAATTAATTGATGGCGTTAAGTGGCTTCTTCAGTTCCAGAGAAAAGGATGCTTAGTAAGAAATTCTCTCTTCATTAATTTTCCAGATGTTACATCAAGGGTTAAAAATAAGGCTTTATTCTGTCATTTCTAAAGGGTGAAAAAAAGGCTGCCATATCTAAACATTCCTTGTATGTTTAGATTCTCCTTTAGATGTGTATAATATAGCACATTAGATGCATAGCTAAATGTGTACATTCTTTTTAAGGAGTGCACTTGATGTGAATAACACCAAAGCTATTTCACTCAATGACTAAGAAAGGAAAGGCATATTTATATTTGTCTAGCCCATATACATTCAGTTGTTGCATGGAAAGATGGCTGATATTCCTTAGTAATCTGGCTAGTATGTCTTCATAAACATAAAATACTGTACAAATAGAGTATGCATACACTACTGTTTAAAATTTGGGGGTCGGTAAGATTTTTAAAATGTTTTTTAAAGAAGTCTCTTATGTACACCAAGGATGTATTGCTGTATTTGATCAATAATACAGTGAAAAAAGAACTATTGTGAAAAATTATTACATTTTCAAATAACTGTTTTTTAGTATATGTTTTTTACTTTTTTTTTGCTTAATATTTTTGTGGAAAATGTGATGCATTTTCAGGATTCTTTGGTAAATAAAAAGAATAGCATTTATTTGAAAGGAATCTTCTGTAACATTATAAATGTAATTTACTGTATTTACTATTATTACTTTTTGAAAGGTACAGTAGTATATGTAATACACAGTAATATGTATGAAATAACATTCATATAGGCCTATATTGTATATTTTTAATGTTAAATGTCTAATAGTATTTGGCAGAAACTTATTATTATTAATATTATTATTATATAGCAAATAGCTTCTCCTGAAAGAACTTGTATTCAAAATCAGTATTGTTTTTATAATTTTTAAATTAAGTAGCCTACATAGGTGACCTTTGTCTATAATTCGGATTTGACTAAATCTCAAGCTGAAACGCCCGCTCAGGGTTTCATTGCCATGCCTTGAGGAAAGATTCACTTCTTTAAAGATAGTTCTCAATAGCACACTGACAAGAGGATTTGGGGTGTTGGGCCTTACAAATATCAACCACCATCAACTTCAGTGTGAACCAGAAACCTGTTCTCCTTTGCAGGCAGCAGTAATTATTTTTTGAATGAAGGTAGGTATTGGAATGCTGACGCACCCTGTTTCTGCCTTTGTGTTAAAACCAGAGGCTTTAAACGTTTCTTTTTTAAATCTCTCCTTTTCTTTCCTTCACTGTTACCCGAGGTCTTAACTCCCATATCTGTAACTACATAACTACTCTAGCTTAACCCCACCCATTGTGTCAATACTTGTCTGTCTCTCTAACTTTAATATATGGCTGTTCACTCGCTCACAGATCTGTAGGCGATGGTGAAACAACCCCGTCAATGCCAATATTTCCCCTCTGCTCTTCTCCATGACTCTTTACCATGATGTCAGAATGGGCCTGGAGGGTGTGGTGAGGCCTAGTAGTTAAAGCTTCTCACACAAAGGAAGCTGTCACATCCACACCGCCCCTTGAATGCCGTCCCTCCTCTCTGATCGCTTCTAATCCCTGCAGCTATACTGATAATTAGCCCGTCCTGTCATCCAGCCAGGCACTGCCTCCTCTCTTTGATCACCTCCAGCACAGGTAATGCAGCAGAGGAAGGCTGATTTAGGCCCTGTCCACACGTACACAGGTATTTTCAAAATCGCAGCTTTTTCTGTGCAGTTTGGGCGTTTGTCCACACGCAAACGCAGAATCCGGTCACTGAAACCGATTTTTTTTTAAAACTCCTGCTAGGGTGAAGATTTTTAGAAACTCTTGCAGTGTTGTCGTGTAAACGGTGAAACCGGAGATTTTGGCTTGTGATGTCGGAACCGGTAGGCTCATTTTTTTCCAGGCTGCTGATTGGCCAACATGGCTTTACAGTTAGGGTTATATCGCCACCTGTTGTTTTGGAATGCTCTTGACAGCGATTCATTGCATTTTCAATTTTTTTTTTAAATGAAGGAGGAAAAACTCAGTTTATAAAAATACCCATGAATGTGTGGACTAGGCCTTAGTGTGGAGGACATACACTTTTAACTCAGGCCCTGTTTAAACCTCGTATTAAGATGCGTTTTGGTCAATCGGATCACAGGTAAACGAGGAAACCACCCGTTTACAACTGAGGGCAGATTTACTAAAAAGGGCAAATTAAAGTGAGCGCAATTTCAAAACAGCTGATGAGTGGAAAGTTCTGCGTGTGATCTACAGACAACGAGCAAACACAGACTCCGTCAGCTCATTTCCATTATGACCAACGCAATCTACCAGGTAGTGTCTAGTGTCTGGTATTTAAGACGTGCTTTTTTTGGGCGGTAAATAATGGCGCAAACACCAATACACTGACGAGCGCAAACCTTAAATCACCTTGCGTGATTCATTTAAACACATTCCTCCCATAAATTTTGCACCTGAAAGGGAAACCATCGTGGATTCACGTGTTTACGCCTTTTCAGCGCTAATTTTTCACTGAGTGTTTTTAGTAAATGCTGACAGTAGGTTGCGATGGCGCAAGCTGTTAGTAAATTTGGCCCAGGGGCCGTGTTTTAATCCGTCTCTTTTGTCTACTTTCAACCACTTTTTTCCTGATTTCTACGAGGGGAGGGTAAATATATGAGCTTATTCAGGGGGCGGTTTCACAAAGATAGACTTTGACTATGGCTTAGATATAGTAGATAGTCAGACTTCAGATAGACATCTAAATCAGACCGTTGCACAAAGCACTTAAGACTCTGATTATCTTAAGTAGGACTACACTGCAATGCATTCTGGGTAAAATAAGACACTTTTCAAAACAAAAAAACATGGCGGATCGAGTAAGCACATTCAACCGCTCAGTGCAGTTTACCCCAGCGGAAAATATGTGTTTGTTGGAGGAGTATAACAGTTACAATGACATTTTACTTGGGAAATTTAGCGGAGAATGTAGTAACAAGAAGAAATGTTTAAATTATGAGCCATTTTCCCTTTTCTTTTGGCTGTTTGTAATGTAACTGATTGTTACAGCTGGTTGCCAAGGTAACAGAGTCTTAGACCGAAGTTAGCCTGGGGGTAAGGTGTCTAATTTTTTTGGTCTAAATTAAGTCAGTCTTTATTTTTGTGAAACAGTCTAACTTGCTTTAGACTAGTCTATGAGCAAATTTTAGACTTGTCTAACACTATAGACCGGTCTAATAGCTTTGTGAAACCGGCCCCAGATCTTTTGATTTAATGGAAAAATAAGCTCACGCAATTAATATCTGAATGCAACCGAAGACGACAGAAAAACAAACGGACTTTTGTTTCTGATCTGACAGCCGCAAGACCAAGCCAAACGCAGTGAGTGCGGGTTAGAAATCAGGAATGGTGACAGAACATTGTGCTTGGTAAGTTTTTCGTCTTTAGCCGACAAATTTTAAATCGCGTCTGGCTAGCGTGCTTCCCATAATGTTTACGCATTAAGGCAGAAGGCGGTCTTTTGTGGCTGTTCGAAGGCATTGGACCACATGAGCATCTACACTACGAAAGCAATCCAGTCTGATGTGTTTTCGACTACCTCTGGAAGTGGACAAGCTCAAAACGCTTTGACCCAGTTTAAAGAGAATTCAGTGGAGGACTGTTGAGACAGGTAGCAACAAAATCATTTTTTATAAATATGTGATTAAGTCACTAAAGTGTTGGGAAAGATGTTTTTTTTTTTTTTTTTAGATTACAGATGTGTATTGATTTCAATGTGTTTGCATTTCAATGAAGTGTGGGGGTTCTAATATTTTATAATGTATTTTTTTGTGTGAAACTGGTAAAGAGCACTGTTGCATAAAACTAACACTGTCCAGTGTTTTTATATAGATGCATAAACCCAACAATCAAGACCACAAATTGTCTTGGTTTCTTGTGTTTAGAACTGAACACTTTATTGCATTGTCTCATCAGGCATTTGAAACCAACTAGTAGTATATTAGTACTATATAGTAGTATATTTTTGTTCCTTAAATGTAGTAGTCAACATGTACTTAAGTAAAAATTTTAAATATAAAATTATTTTAACACATGATGCTTAATATTGTTTGGGAGACATGATATTTTTGTACATTGTACATGGCAAAAATCATACCTCATCAATTATATGGCAAAAGAAAGATAGCCTATATAAATGTATAAAGGAAATGATAACATGATTATATGCACTATATCCAAGTAACACATTTGTGCAAATAACATATAAATCACATTGCATGTTCACAAGATTTTTCTTAAGATTTTTGCATCTTTAATTTTTCAGAGACCAGAAGCTATTTTTCATTGGTCCAAAATCCTCACACACTTATTGGTCACTTGTCATTTAACACAAAATTTACCCAAAGCGATTTAAAGTTCAAAGCATCAACCTTTCCAGTGAGTTACATCACCTTCACTGCTGCAGTTTGCAAGTGCTGGGTATTCAGGATTAGTTGCTAATCGGGATAGTCCAATTTACTAGAAGTTGTGAGTATTGTGATGGAGATGCCAGGGATTGAACCAGGACCTGCAATTTGCGCGCCATGTGCGCTATACCACCAAGCTACATCCTCTTATTAGCATGATTCATATTCCTGAACAAACTCAAACCTGGAAATTTCAGGAAACGCCAACTTTAAAGCCCATCATAAATCCGAGCTGCGCTTTCATCAGCTTTTGCGTAGAGGAAGTGTCCATCCCAGAGGGTCCTCCTCGCTGCAAACATAATCTCTCCCACACCCCCATCAACAGGAAACAGAAAGGGAACAAATTCACTGTCTCATCCTCATTCTTCCTGTCGTGCCAAGAAGCTGTATACAGTACACTGCAGATCAAAGCCTTAATTGAAAAATAATTATAGGCACTTAATCATGGGAGGCGGTGGGCTAATTGAAGCAAAAACAAGGCAGTGAGTGGAGGCCCTCCGAATCGTAGCAGAAAAAGGATATTGTGTGAGCTCCCGTCTTTAATAAAGCATCGTCTTCAATCCCCCATTGTCTCCCAGATTAAATTGGAGAGGGCTATTAGCAGAGTTAATTGGCTCTCTAATTTAGATCTGGCCAGTCTCAATGCATAACGGATGTGAGTCGCAGCGGCCCGTGATGTGCTCACTCTGTCACACCATATTGCCAGACCTGATTGGTTAATTGCTCTGGAATCAGCAAAAGTTTGTGCCCATCCTTCAATTTCAGGGGACCTCTGCTTTCCTGGAGGAATCTCCACCCTCAACTCAGTGTGTTGTCAAGTGATTCTTCATTCGTGCGTGACGGAGAGCAGCTCCAGACCGCACTTATGAGTGTGTTTGCAAGTTATTTGGACAATAAAATCCAATTGCCGATCTCTTGAGTGAGTTTACGTTTCCTATTGTAAAGATGAAAATCCACACAGCTTAAATAAATTCACCCTGTGACCTCACTATCCGCGAGACTCTGACCCGGGGGTCAACACATTAAATGCGGCTATCGGTAATAGAGAAAATGTCTTTATTTTCCACCAGTGTGGAGAACTTAAGCCTGCCGTTCCCAGCACCGATGGGACCATGTCAGTTACTAGCATCTGTGTTTCCTCTGTTTTAGAACAAAAAACTATTTCAATGTCACTTGAATTTGCCATTTCCCGGTCTTTCCGCGAGAGCCGTGCTGGATGTTGTTTCGTCTGCTTGGTGTTGCGTATTAGTGGATGCTGCTCATTGAAGCCGGGCCCCCGGGCATTCATCTTGGAGGATTTGAAATCCTCTGTCTGTCAGCTGAAAGCGGCAGCACTGGCATTATGGAGCTTCGGGATGGACAGAAGATAAAGAACAAGGACACAGAAGATTGTGAGGAACTATGGATTGACTGTTTCAACACTTATTTCAAGTGTGAAATGTGGGTAAAAATCCTAATTGTCCTCTTCTTGACTGGCCCACATTCAGTGTGAAATCCTCAAGGCCTGTTGAGAAGTACAAACAAACTGTTTCCGCTTGGGGCTTCGGAGAATGAAAAGAGAATGAAAAGAAACACTCTTATCAAGTGCTCTGCAAATTTGTTTCCTGCTGCGATACAAGCCGCTTATTCTGTACACTCTGCGCCCTCTAGTGACAGCTGAGCTGTAATAGCAACTAGGCATCAATCTAGTGGATAGTGAAGAAGAGTTACAGAGGAAGTAAGCCAGGTAACCATGGGTAAAAGGCTGTAAATGGCACCCTATTTGTCACCATTTTCCCTGGAGAGTCTTTCATCTTCGCCAACACTGCACGGCTTGGGTTCTTTTCTCCGAGACTTCGCTAATGGAGGGCCCACAATAATTGCAGCAGCTCAGGCTATCAGAGCTCAGAGGCACAGACAGAATTTAAAGGCCAGAAACCTTTATGTCTCTTTATGAGGATGCAAGCCATTCTAGGTCACGGTGTAAAATAGGACAAACAATCGCCAGGCCGCTGCTGAAAGAGCGGGTAGGAAGGCAGGTTGTGCGTTGCCGGGTGAGAAACGGAGAGGGGTGCGATTCAACATTTAATCTCATTCTGAGATGAATGTGTGCTGATAAGAATGGCAAGGAACCCAACTCTGTTGCCCGAGAGATAAGAACATGCAGCCAGGCTATTGCGGCAACTGTAGCCTGCATGGTCGCTTATTTGGCCAGGACTTAAAGCCACCTCACTCATTGCAAACTATAGTGTTTCACCTTCACCACACATGGCAAACATTACTTTGAAATATTTTCTCATTAGCTACTGTTTTACTTTGCATTGTTACTTCTACGGCTATAAGCATACTTATTATGATCATGCCTTGCTTTAAAATATGAAAGATGAAGAATTATATAGTTGGAATCACTTTCAGAATGCTTTTTTTATGAGCTAAAAACAAATTGACAGCCAATCAGAATCCACCTGACTTTAAAGAGAACAAGCATTTAAAGCGGCAGACAACATAACTGTAGCACACTTATAATAAACAGAAAGTTATAGTTACCATTCTTGGTGTGAATGGGCCTTCAGATATTTATTAACCTGATTTTGTTTAAATTATGTTTCATATGGTCATGAGTAATGGTTTCATTTTCACCAATACAGCAACCATATATTTATTGAAGGTATTTGAAAAAAAGTTTTGAAACCCAATGGTAGTTTACTGTATATAAAAAGCTAATTGAAAATTTGTACTACTTCCTGCTTGGCTGCTAAAAATTAAATGTGTCTTGGACTACGTTTGTCACTATCAAGTGCACAGTTTATAAAAACAAAGTGTCTGAAGGTTATACTACAGCACACAAACAAATAATGGCTGATATTTTTGGCTACAATTTGAGGGTACACTAATGATAATGATTTAAAAATAATAATAATAATAGTAAATGCGCTTGTAAATGATATACGAGTCTGCATTTATTTGACAGGTCACTTCACACATCATCACCACGCTCCTGGTCTACTGGCCGCAGAACTCCATGCACTGGTGCCCGAGGTTCCGCCGACCTCTGAGCTTTTGCGTACTCCTGCACGGTTTGCTGTGAGCTCTTCTATGGAGGACAGCTCGAAATCACTATCTTCATCAGACAGCTAGAAGACAGGTATAATACAAAGCCATTCAATCCAATACTAAAGGCAATGGGTCTCATTCACTAGTAATTGCATACACTTTGTATTTATATACACATTTGAACTTCTCACGAAAATTGTATGCCTTATTCAAAACACATGCTTATGTAACGGACGAAGTCAAGTAAGAGCTGTGCGTGTAAACCTCACTTAACTGTCTATTTAAGCAGATATATTCATCTTCATTCTTCATTTGAAAAAGGCAAAACTAAGACTGCAGGTATACAAACCATAAACAAAGCAGCGCTTGCTTACCGTTTTGAATATCAATCATGCTGATCATGTCCTTTACTCCACTCAGCTCATGTTATTATGAAAATATTTGCGCAGTGGAATGCTCAGGTAAGATGACGTAAAATTAGAACAGCCTTCTGTCTTTGCCGTCATGATTTCTTTGCTTGATTTCATCATTTTTGCTCTTATTATCATGCACCGACTCGTTCGCTAAACTGAACAGCCAATCAGAGTTCTCTCTCTCACCGACGGCCCGACGCTGATTCTACATGTTAAATCGGCCAGAAAAACCCTGTGCGATGCGTGTAAACCTCATTCCCCTGGCCTCAAGAGGCACAGCCTTGTGGCGCACCCGCCTCCCACACCGGAGACCCCGGTTCGAATTCGGCTTGAAGTTGGTCGAGTAGGGCCGGTTAACAGTAAGTATATATGTGATGAAATATATTTAAAGGGATACTTCAGGATTTAGCATTAAGCTTTGTATTAGTAGAAAACCTGTAGTATTTTCAAATTACCGTGCTTTCCACCCTCATATCCCCCTGAGACAAGAGATTTATGTATTTTTTGTCTGGAAAAAATCCTCCGATGACGCAAAAATCGTCATTTTGCGTCATCGGAGGATTTTCTGGCCAGAGGCTAAAGACTACAGCCAGTAGATGGCGTTGTTCCGCATGTTTTCAGCCCGCCCATAGAGGGTTGGATCTCACTCACAGAATGTACACAGTGTCAGCCGTCTTTCTTTGGAAGCTAAGCTTGCAGGCTCTTGTTCTGTGGAGAAAGCTGAATAGTAGGAGAAAGCTGAGCAAGTAGGGGTTACCATCCTCCTTTTCCCGGACTTGTCCGGCGGGCGAGATCGTTCAAAATGTCCGGGATTCAGCTTTTGCGTTCTGCGGTCCCCATTCACTGTTTACATGCAGCTCACCTTTTGTTTCAATCTAACTGAATTCATTCCGATTGGTGAATCTGAATGTAGCGTTTACATGAACGCTAAACAAGTGATCGGTTGATGTGCGTTTTACCATTGCTAAGAAAATTCCCGCTCCTCCGTGAGAGATGCGAGACCCGGCGCGTCTTAGCTATGACGCCACCGGCCTCGCGCCGTTCTCCCGCGGCCGTCAGCCTCGTCCTGCTCGCCACAGTAAACATGATGAATGGCGACTGTAGAACGCAAAAGCCGAATCCCGGACATTTTGGGCGATCTCTAAATCCCTGGCAAACTCATCACGTAGGCTAGTCTTGTTGTTTGTTTTCAACTGCGCTCCCTTACCGGTAGGCGTGGCCTCCTAAGGCAGCGAAGCAAGTGCATTCTGGGAGTTGTTGTCTTTCATCCACATAAGCCAAAAATACATTTTCTGGCTTTTCTCAGTCTAGAAAGCTCCAAATTCAAAAATTTCTTCACATTTCTTCTACTTAAATGACCTATTTTAAATACACATTCATCTTCCCAGAGGTGAAGTATCCCTTTAATATCTATATCTCTGTTTAAAATTTCATCTTAACATGTTTATAAGGCCACCAATATTTATTTGATTTTTGCGTATGAGTGATTTCAGTTTTTCTTACATTTTTTGCAAATTTAGAATAAACTTTAGAATGGAAGTTATTGATGGATCATGATTTGTTCATGAAAACATTGGTAAGCAGAATTCACGCACAAATTTGTGCGTATGCATGCTTAGTGAATGAGATCCAATGTTCAAAAACAAATTATATTTCTGCTGCAAGATTTCAATAGGTATGGAAATAGCTTACTGTATGTGTAAGCTTTTTTTTTTTTTACCGCTCTCTGTTTTACAATGGCAGGGCGAGGGGAGGGGCTGGATGGTGGCAGAACTCTAGTCCCGCCTACAGGCTTTTTGACTGGTGTGCTTAGCTGTCTTTCCAAACTTCTTGTCAGTGTTTGGACAACAGAACCTGCAATCATAAACCATTCATGTTAACTGACTAATACTGTAATGTAAGACTAAACTTTGATTAAACTGAATTCTCCACATCCCACAGGACATGTCATTGGAATGACAGAATGACAAGAAATTTCACCCTGGTCCACAAAAGTTTATTAAATATGATAAAATATATAATTTAAATACAAATTTCTATAGGTGGCATTTAAAAAAATCAGTCTATTCTTTTGTTATAGAGTGTTGCAATGATGATACATTTTTGTAAGCCAAAACCCAAAAAGCGAGCTAGCATTTTAGCACTTTCGGTTCCATCATCCTGAAGGCAATAGGTTTTTTGAACGAGTTTTTGGTTAAATGCCTGAAATAAGGTCCGTGGTTAATACAAACTCAATAAATTTTAACGTTTTTATTTTACAAAATAAAATAATAATTTGGGAAACCAAAACCATCGAGCGAAATACCGGAGTGAACATGGCTGTGAACGACTTTTGCAGATTATGTGAAGTAAATCTACACATCCACGGTATAATCAGCGTCTACGTCAAGGCTCTCAGCCCGCCCTCTGTTCGTTGATTGGCCGGCTGTTTTCAGGCCGGAGGAAAACGGGGAAAACAGTCGCTATCTCAGACTGAGTACAGAAGCGAAATGAAATTGAGCGGAAGTACGAAGTCTGACGTAGTCAGGCTAAAAGAGCTTAATGGTGGTGACGCTGAAGTCATGCGACCGTGATGTACTTTGTTTACAGCCTACATTTAGCTTTTTACTTCTGCCGATTGTATTTAGGCTTCAAAATTAAAACAAAAGTTGTGTTAATTTGTGAAGATTATCATGAATGTGCAAGAATCAAACTTTTGTTGGTCACAGGTCTTTTTTCTGCAATAATCCAAAAGCCATTAGAAATTTCCTATAGTTTTTTTTTTTTTTTTTCAAGGGAACCAGGGTGACGCTAACTTCCAGGTTGGCCTACAAAAATACATCACTGCAGAACTCTATTTTAGCTAAATGATTTGCACATACATGTCAGGGAGCGGTGATCATATACATCATTTATATATATTAAATATATTAAATATTTAGACTAGTTCCAAATGGTCTTGTTGTGATTAAAATAAATAAAATATGTATAGGAATTTGGTATTTGCTCACCATGTGGATTGGGTGGATTGGGAGTTCTGAGGAGTTTGGGTGTGTCTGCAGTCTCTGACAGCTCACTATCTGTCCAATCAGGCTCAGCTGTTGGGTTCATCAGTGATCCTGATTGAACAAGGCGGACAGAGGTGGAAGGCTTGGCCCGTGAGCTGGTAACATAGGCACTGTCCTCAACTGTCTCATCCTCATCTGAACTGAAAGGTGGTGTGCTGAAGAGAGAAACATACTCATTAAAGACTGATATTAAGCTGCTTGGCCTTTCACAATCTATTTCATGTTTTAATTTTCATTTGTCCCTGAGTAGTCTGAACGTTTTCCAATTGTACGAAAAAGTATACCTGTTCTTTTTTTGCTGTGTTTTTGCAGTCTGAATCTGAGGAGGTGCATTGGAGCGTGGGGAGGGTGTTGGAATAAGTGCTTTTGGCTGTAGTCTCTTGGCTTTCTGAATGGACGGCTTTGAGCCCTCACTAGATCGGAGCCTTTTTTCCTTCACTGGGGTTGAATTTCTCTTTCCCCCTAAAAACAAATATAGAAGATTGACTGATCTTGGTTCAGATGAGTAGCAATCAAATAGAACATGATATGAAAGAAGATAAGCAAGATGTATGAATATGGGTAGTGTGGTGGCATGATAAATAACACTTCTGCTCACTCTGTTTCGAAGTGCTGGGTGTTAATTGCCCCTGGCTCTTCTGTAGGCTTTTCACTCGCCTGGTGACCTCATGTACCAAGTTGTCTCTATGGTTTTGAAGGTTTGGCTGCTGTCTATATCTCTGCTGCCGCTGACCAGTCAACAGAACACTCAGACTCTTAAATGTTTGCTTAGAGATGCCCTTGGTACCCTGCCAAAACATAATCACTTTAACCACTAAGCAATGTTTTTGAATTACATAATATTCATGTGTTTTCATGTGTTCAACTTTTTTTTGTCAGAAAACTCGCAACAAACAAGTTCTTTACTTTATTATTCGGTTTGTATGTCAGAATAAGACTATCAATCTTACAGTTTGCAGAATTAAATCATGTATTTCCCAAAAAAATCTGTTCTATTTACAATTTTCACTCCATTTTGCCACATGTCAAATGTAAATATGTGTGTCTGCAATGTGTTCTACCTTCCGCAGTCCCATATTCTCCAGTTTTTCCTCCAGTGATTCTTCTAGAATGGGTCTACACTCTCTCATCAGCTCTGGCTTTCCTTTGTGTAACTTTAGAACCTTCCACTGGGGTTCATCTGAATCATCCAGGCCTGGAGGTGCATGCACAAGTGTGCTTTAAATACATAATGGCATGATTGGTGTATGCATACAGTATACTGTAGTTAGAAACAACTGAACCACATACTCTCCACTTCCTCCTCTAGCTCCTCAGGAGAATCTTGGGCATTCTGAGAAACCACTGGAACTACCAAATGAGATAGAAAAATGGGCCAAACCAGATTAAACTTAATTCAAAGCAACAATATTTTATTTAATCAAGCAATGAGTAAGTCCACATAGATATAATTCATTACCTGAGACTGGAATGACCGACCGTTTTTTAATCTGTGCGATAAAGCATCAATTAGAAAGATAATTAGTGTTTAAGAATCAAGACATCAGCAGATAATTTTACAATAACTACAATCACTTTAATAATCTAATTATTCATTAATATAGTTAAAGGTAAAGTGTGTAATTTTTTAATGTGAAAATCCTTAAAATACCTTTAAAATAATATCACAGGTTAATATGAGATAAGTTTGAAGGTTGTCCTAAGTGTAAGCACTGTGATGCTTCGTTTTACAGGATGGCCTGCAATAAACTGTTTGCAATAAACTGCAATAAACTTGAGATGTGAAGCAGGAGGGCTAGTAGGTCAGTTTGGGGAAACCTTTGGAATCTGGAAACATTATTTTTGCAATTATGTTTGGTGCCTCAAGTGGAACTTTACCTTTAAGGAAACTATTTCTGTGACAATTGCATGAAATTATTGCTCACTTTCTTCCACTGTTTGTGATTGTGAAGTAAATAACCAACCTTATCCTCCAGAGATTTGATGAGTCTGTCCTTCTGGCTCAACTGAGAAGAGAGAGAGACAACCTGCTGCTGAAGTTTCTTCAAACTGGAGCCAGAGTTTTTCTCTACAGACAAGGCCTCCAGAAGCCTGGCATTCTCTCTCTTCAGCTGTGACATACACATACAAATCACAGACGTGATGAGATGATTCCAAAATGTTGCCAAGACAGTGCAATACCAGAAAGACTTGCCTCCTCTTGCTTCTGCTGATGTCTGCTCTGTGCTTCCTGGTATTTCTTCTTCCATTCACTTTTCTGAATGAAAAAAATAAAACAAAAATGGAACATGAATAATTAAATATAAAAAAATACAGAGTAAATATTTAAAAATGCAAGCACTATGTGGACTGAAAAGTCTCATATATTTATAAATTTTACCTTTTATAACGATACAATCAAATATATAGTTACTTGATTAGGTACACCTGTTCAACTGCTCGTTAACGCAAATATCTAATCGGCCAATCACATGGCAGCAACTCAATGTATTTAGGTATGTAGACATGGGATGCATCTCAATCAGCTCCCTAGTTCAGTAGTCAGGGCACTGATCAGAGAGTCAGCCATTTTAAGGGCTGTCTCAATCGCAAAATTGTTACAGTGCACTGAAACGTTCGCTCCCTAAAAAGTCCCACAATGCACCATGAAAACCAGGGAACCACCCTTAACGGAAGTTCTGAAGCGCTAAACAAAAATCAAGTGAACCAACTCACTACACATATTGACACACGATAGATGTTTTTTCTATCCCCTTCCATGCTCAAAGTATACGTGGCGGCCATCGCAGCGAATCACACTCTCGTGGCAGGCCAGTCTGTAGGAAGAAATGACTTTGAGGCACTGAGAGGCACCTATGTTTTCCTATGCGCCCCAGGCACCTCGCGTGTTACCACCTGCAGCGCCGATGTCATCGCGTTTTTTTCCACTGTCCAATCGAATGAATGGAGAGGCGGGCCTTCTGTTGTAGTGATGAAAGCTACAGTTGCTTTGAACGCCCGGAGAGTGCGATGATGGAGGATAAACTTGTGGTGCTCTCGCGGGTTACCAGGAGCTTAACGACCTCACGAACCGTAACTACCACAATTTTAACAGAAAGTAAATAAAATTAATAAAAGGCTGATTTGACATTTACTTGACTGACAGGACAGCTGTTTCAGTGGTTGCCTAGCAACATAAAAATCGCAGCGCACTGCTCGTTCTGTGTGATCGGGGCAGTGCTGTGCGCCTCGCGTTTTCAACCTGAAAAACACATTTGGTGTGATCGTCAAGTTCTTGCGGGGAGCCAGGAGACTTAACCCGCCTTGCCCTCATATTGTTCCGATCTAGGACCTGTCCACAGTCCTTAGGGCCCTTCAATGCCCTCTGTTTGAGCCCTACTGCTAGCTTTAGTGTCAGTCAAGTGTGTGGCCGACATGCAGGTACTCTCAGTGAGCGCTTCCTGTTTGGAGTTTGGGCCTAACGACCTTAAAGTTGTCCTCAAACCCAGGCATGGACACGTACCTAAAGTGCTCTCTACTCCGTTCTCTCCCTGCTTCAGAGGATGAGCAGGGTGCTAACTTACTTTGCCTGGTCCGGGCCCTCAGAACTTACGTGGAGCGCTCTAGCCAGTATCGGCAGTCAGAGCAGCTATTTTGTGCTTCAGAGGCCAGTTACGAAGCAGAGATTGTCCTGAATGCCCCATTGGAATGAGGACCCACTCCAATAGGGGGATGGCCTGCTCCTGGGCTTGGTCCAGCAGAGTCTCCATTGGGGATATTTGTGCGGCAGCTGGTCTTATAACCTGGATGTCTACTATAACAAGGTACGATCTTTTCCGCCTTGACTGTCTTGCACCCATAATAGTGGTTTGGACTGTCTTTGTTGAGACTCCAGCCTTGTGGCTTGAGCCTCGCAAGTTAGCCTATGCTTCTGGGCTCATAGGACAGCTTCTGTTCTGTGCTTATAGCACGGCGCCATGGTATATCGTTCCCCAAAGTGTGATTCACGCAATGTGATAGACCGTTTCGAAAGGGAACGCTCCGGTTACTAACGTAACCTCGGTTCTCTGAGATAACGGGAATGAGCATTGCGTACTCTGTCATGCTATACAGCTGCACACAAGTCGACGCTGACGCTTATCAGTTGAAAGATTCTGATAAACTGCCATTCGGCACCGACTTACATAGGCAGTCGGCCCCGCTTATTTTGCCGAGCTGAAATGCCATAGGTTTGTGCAGTTGCACAAATGTTAACAAATCAGGCTTCAGAATTCTGAGAAAAAAGATTTCCCCCAAAGCATGTCTCATTATCTCAGGGAACAGAGGTCAAGTTAGTAACCGGAGCGATCTGCTGAAGTTTAAACTGAGCATCAGCACGGGGAAGAACTGTGATTTAAGTGCAAGTTCAGCACCTTGTTGAATCTATGCAACAAATAATTAAGGCAGTTCTGAAGGCAAAAGGGTACTAGTTGTACCTCATAAAGTGGCTGGTGAGGGCATTATATACATACATATATGTATATGTATATGTATATATATATATATATATTACGGTATATATACTTGCCTAAGAGTTGTTAAGGTATTTGCAGACGAATAATCCCTTCCTTGCCAGTTTAAAGGACATTGAATAATAATGTCCATTCATTTTAAAAGTGCATTGTATTAATTACTCATGCATGACTCAATGAACAAGGAGAGAAATCTTACCTTCCTTGCCATTATCTCTTTCAGCTCTCTCTCTCTGTTTTCTCTCATTTCTTTCTCAGGGTCAATCTCTTCTTGTAAACTGACATTGTTAAATAGACCTACTTCTTTGTTCTGCAACACCAGCAGTTTCTATAGATGAAACAATGACAAATAACATAGAAAAGTATTACAACAACACTAAACTACTTTTCCATCATACAAAAACATCTTACCTCCAATAGCTCCTCTATTGAATGGCTGGTAGAAATACATAGCAGAGGATCTGTCTCCATCTACTGGTGACAATTTAAAATGTTCATTTTATTAAACTTGTGTATACTCACAGCCTCTATGGATGAGCTCTTGCTTGCCATGTCTTTTGATTCCTGGAGAAACAATTGTCTCAGTTCTCCAATTTCCTGCTGAAATTTTCTTCTCTCCTCTTCTTTCCATCTCTCCAGCACTTGTTTCTCTGACTGTTCTCTCCTTTGCTGCTCTTCATGTTCCTGGCAGAATACATTTATATATATATACACATCAAAAATTGTCATAATCTAAAATAAAAGGCATTTTCCAAGCCTGATTTTAGCCTCTGATTTGAACTGTCTTTTGTTTATGCAACTTTTGCAAGAAACGTAGCATTTGCTCACAAAATGTTTGTGTGTTTCTTCCCATCCCTTTAGACGCTCAATATTACCTGGAGGAAAAATTATATTTCAGTGCTTTAGGGTTCGCTCACAAAACTTTTGAGTTCCCCCATTAAACATTTTGATAAACAATACAATGCAAATTCCAATCAGATATTGCTATTCAAAGCCCAAAATCCTAATTTGCAAGTCCCCATCCACTTTCGTTGTAATTGAAAAGAACAGCTTGGAAATTTTTAGGTGAACTATTCCTGTACTATAAGGCCTGCTAAACTGTAAAAAAAAAAAAAAAAAAAAAACCTTACAATGTTCAGCAAGTACCAAACATTGGAAATAGACATACAGTAGAAGGAAATAGGGTTATTTAAGAGGTTTAGAGCTATATGTGATGCTGGATCTTGATTCAAACACAAACTCACATGCTGCCGCCTCAAATTGTCCGTTTCTCTCTCTGCCTGTAGCTGCAACTGTGTCACTCTCAGTTTCTCCTTCAGTTCTTCTATCCCATCTTCCATCTGTTCGACTTTCTTCTTTTTCTGCCTCTCTGAGAAACACACATGCGCAAGTGATACTGAGTTGACAAAATATTCTTTATTTATTTTTCCACATCATAGAAACATATTTATCAAGTGAAATTAAAGTGCTAGCTTCCTATCTCTGAAATTTTATGAAACTTTGCTAGAAAAGTGAGTGGACACACATTTTCTCACCAACCTGCATCTGTGACCTCAGGATGTCTTCGTTGAACATGTGCTTGTAAGTAGGAGTAGTTGACAAATGATTTTTCACAGAACTGGCACTTTCACAAGGAAAAGGGATCAAAACATTAGAACTGGTTTTATGATTACTAGGCTCTAGCACGAAACAGGCAGTTCGCCTTAATATAATGTAAAAAAAAAAAAAAAAAAAAGTGTTTATTAGCCTACAGATATACTACCTTTCTAAAGTTTGGCCTCAGTACTACGACAATAAAGACAATGTTACAAAAGATTTCTATTTCAAATAAATGCTGTTCTTTTGAACCGTCTAATATTAATTATTCTAATAAATTATCTCAGTTTCCATAAAATATATTAAGTAGCACAACTTTTTTCAACATTGATAATAATCACAGGAATATATTAAATTTTAAAATACATGAAAATAGAAAACAGTTATTTCAAAAAATTTATATTATTATTTTTGCTGTATTGCTGATCAAATATACGCATCCTTGGTGAGCATAGAGACTTCTTTCAAAGTAACAAAAAAAATCGTATGAGCCCCAAACTTTTGATCTGTACTGAATGTGAGTGTACCATTTTAAAAAGACTTTTCGAAAGCTCTTTATGTGTACAACTTTTTAAGAAATCCACCTTGTGATAATTATTTGCACTGGCCTGCAGGAGGAGCTGTTGAGTGCTGATCAACTTCTTTCTCCGTCGATTCTCCAGCTTGGCTTCCTGCAGATTTTTTTCGAGTTCTGCTCGTTGTTCTTCTCCTCGCTGGACCAGAGAGAGCGCCCCCTGCAGACGCTCCTCCAGTCCTGACAGCTGAGCGCTCAGGAAGTCCTGGCAGTGCAGCAGGTACTCAGTGCTCAGCTGAGACATACGAAGCAGCTTGATCAAAGAAGGGTCAGCAGGCCCACGGCAGCTTGGACACCGCTCGCCGTCCACGGCACAGAACGTTACGGTCATAATGAAGTCCTGAAGCACTCTGACATCTATCTCTTGCACAACACGGTCCACGTCAAGGGCGGAGAGACGCCTCCAGTCTATGGGCTCAGTGCGTGAGCGGAAGCGGAAGGGCTGAAGTTGGTGTGCTGGGCTCCAGGGTGGTGTGGGGGAGACAGCAGGGGAGAACTGGCCCAACATGGTGAAAGGTTTGAGATACAAAGATGAATCGATGTGGTGATTCCTAACCAGAGGCTGGATGGGGAGAGAAAGAGAGAAAACAAAGAGTATTTCTAGATTAGCTATGACAACCAAATCAGCATATCGGAATCAAAGGAATAAATGAAATTTTAAAATACAATAAACTAGAAAAACAACTATTTTAAACTGGAAAACTATTACTATTTTAGCAAACAACGCAGTCTTGGTGAGCATAAGATACTTCTTTCTCTAACCCGCCTTGTTTCTTTTTAGTTTCTTTTCTTATATGTCTCTTTTTCTTTCTGGACTATTGAGAAGGTAACCACTAACATGAAGATAACTGCATAAGAAGGACATACAAATTTTACATGACCATGGCTATCTGTCTGCTCAGTTCTTTTGTATTTCTGTGTTCCACTATTCAAATAAAAATCTAAGTTAAAAAGAGAGAGAACGAGACTTCTTTCAAAAACATAAAAAATCCGATCAAAAACCAACATTTGACTAGTATAAATGGCAGAGGGTGAGATTTTCACTGAAAAACATCTTAAATTTCAGGCTGTTTATCACACAATGCTATTGCATTGTTTCAAAGTATCACCTGTTTTTTTTCTTTTTTTTTTCTTTGAGGCATTTACAATAATATTTTTGACTATTAAAATGTTTTACGTATTCGGCAATGTAGAAATCTTTACAGAAAAATGAAGGCAAAACATTGAAACGCTGAGAACATGCAGTTTACATTTTCAGTAAGCTTAAAACAGATAATGTATTATTATTTATTATTCATTTTACTCATTATTATTTATTATATGTAATTTTTAAAAGGAAGGGGCAAAGGTTTTTCTTTTTTTTTTTCCTATTCTAAAACACAAATTAGAACCACTGTCTCAAAGAGATATTATTCTCATAATATACAAAAGCACAGGCACATGCCCTCTTTTAGCTATAACAAGTGAAGGAAATACTTTTCTGCAGATGGCAGACAACATATTGTTCAAGTCCATCTCTATGACAACTGTTAAAGCCATTGGCGATTTCAATAAAAATTGTAAATATAAATATGTGTGCGAAAGAGAGAAATACATGCATTGCCTTTCTGTGCAGTAGATATGATAAACATTAGTCTTGGCATAGCAGGCCTACATTAATTACATCAGCCATAACAACAGAACCAAACATAGATCTATTAAGTGAGTATTGTATGAGAAATAACACCTAGGCTATTTCTTAAAAACAGTCTATATTGTTTCTTTATACAAATCTGTTCGGATGTTTACCTGAAAATGCTCTTGGTAAGGGTTCATCTCTCTCCTATGAAACAGTGTCATAGTGTCTGAACTGAGTTTGATGCCTCTTAGTTTACATATCAACAATAAACCGTCTCTCTGCAACTCAAAACACAACCCCTCTGATAAGCAGCTTATAGTATTTCACTTCCCCTGTTTCTAGACAACCAGCCACGCCTGTAAATCACTGGTCTTACTCTTAACTAACTGCACGATCTCAGCAGCATCAGGCAATCAATAGTAATATATAGTACTTTTCTCTGGGTCTTATTGATTGATTCACCAAAATCAGCATCCTCTTCTGTTAATAGCAATTAAAGGATCAAATAATGATAATGTGATATAATCAAAAACTGAAAGAGAATTTCAATTATATTTTATTAAAACACGAAGCCTTCTCTTTATCAGGCCACATTTTTAAAGACGCATTCAAATGAAATTCATTCCAAAAAATACTTGAATACACATTTTTTTCTATGATCAACATGATAGAAATGATCAACTTGAATTCCTAAATTAAAATCTTTTTTTAAGAAAATGCTGGTTTAAGTAGTTTGGCATACTATTTTATTTTTATTTATTTTAAAGAAAAAAATAGGCTAAGCAATCAAGTATTTTGGTTTGGAAATATAAAATCAGATCAATGTCAGTGTGGCATAACCAAGATGCAGTTTATTGTCATGTGACCAAAACAAACAACAGTGAGGAACCCTTACTCATGAGTCATGACTGTGTCACATATTTTAAACTTTTTATTAAATAGAAACATTTTGTTCAGGTCAAATATAACCCCAAGTAAACTTAAAGGTATTCATGACTCAAAAATCACGATAAATACCATAGGCCTACATGTTTATAAAATCATGATATACAGTATATATATATATATATATATATATATATATATATATATATATATATATATATATATATATATATATATATATATTAGTGGCCACTTGTATTAGATACACCTGTTCAACTGCCCATTGATGCAAATATTTAATTAGCCAATCACATGGCAGCAACTCAATGCATTTAGACATGGACAAGATGTTCTGCTAAAGTTCAAATTGAGCATCAAAATGGGTATGAAAGGTGATTTAAGTGACTTTGAACATGGCATGGTTGTTGGTGCCAGACAGGCTGGTGCCAGTATTTCAGAAACTGTTGATTAACTGGGATTTTCACACACAACCATCTCTAGGGTTTGCAGAGAATGGTCAAAAAAAGAGAGAAAATATCCAGTGAGCAGCAGTTGTTGATGCCAGAGGTCAGAGGAGAATGGCCAAGGTGATTTGAGCTGATAGAAAGGCAACAGTAACTCAAACAACCACCGAGATCTGCAGAAGAGCATCTCTGAAAGCACAACACGTCGAACCTTGAAGCAGATGAGCTACAGCAGCAGAAGATCACACCGGGTGCTACTCCTGTCAGCTAAGAACAGGAAACTGAAGCTATAATTCACACAAGCTCACCAAAATTGGACAATAGAAGATTGGAAAAACATTGCTTGGTCTGATGAGTCTCGATTTCTGCTGCAACATTCAGATGGTAGGGTCAGAATTTGGCATTTAACTACATGAAAGCATGGTTCCATCCTGCCATGTATTAACGGTTCAGGTCGCTGCTGGTGGTGTAATGGTGTGGGGATATTGTCTTGGCACACCTTGGATCCTTTAGTACCAACTGAGCATTGTTTAAATGCCACAGCCTATCTGAGTATTGTTGCTGACCATATCCATATCTTTATGACCACAGTGTACCATCTTCTGATGGCTGCTTCCAGCAAGATAATGCACCATGTCACAAAGCTCAGATCATCTCAAACTGGTTTCTAAAACATGACAATGAGTTCACTTTACTCAAATCTCAATCCAATAGATCAACTTTGGGATGCGGTGGAATGGGAGTTTCGAATCATGGATGTGAGCCGACAAATCTGCTGCGTGATGCCATCATGTCAATATGGACCAGAATCTCTGAGGAATGTTTCCAGCACCTTGTTATATCTTTGCCACAAAGAATTAAGACAGTTCTGAAGGCAAAAGGGGGTCCAACACGTTGGCAAGGTGTACCTAATAAAGTGGCCAGTGAGGGTGTGTTTTCCATGAATAATATGTTTAAAAACGTTTTGGAAAATGTTTAGCCTATCCAAACCAAGAACAAACAAAGTATAATAACTTTTTACTTAATTACATATTTAAAGTCATTAAACATTAATCTAAAAAAACATGGTTTACACGTTGTAACTAGTCTAAGTTATAACATGGACATCAGTGCTGATCATTATAGATCAGTGATGGGGTTTCTAAGAACTGAGACATGAGATTTAAACAACATTTTTAAAAGATTGCTCTAATCATCTCGGATGTCCTTATTTGTCATTGACCGATCTGTAGCCTTATTAATTACAGTACAACGCTATAAATCGATTGTAATATAACGACATAAATGTGTAACGACGTAACCTGTGTTTACACAGTTTAAACAGTTTCTGCGATCAACGGTTGACAACGGCAAAAACACTATACACAAAAGTAACTAACAACCGTAATAGTTAATGCGCAAAGATTTCAGACACTTACCTTTGTCTCTATTATAAAAGGTCACAACAATAGTTTATAAGTTGTTTATAAGGTAAAAGAAGAAAACCGGAGCAATTCATGATGGCAGTTTCAAGCTAAAAATTGAAAGGAGAAGTTAACAGCTGGCAACTGTTGCTGATGGGCGGGGCTAAGAGAGAAGCGCGTCCTGTTGCCATGGAGACTACTGACTCATGACCTCAGGTGCAAAACTGAGGATAAGCAAAGAGGCAGTTTTCAGGAGATTTGTTAGTTCATCTATATTATATTATATTATATTATATTATATTATATTATATTATATTAACTTGTGAATTATATTATATTGTAAATTTTTTGTGAAAGTAAACAATCTAAACAGAGTTTAATATAAAATCAATTGGATAAATGTTGGGTAATATTTTTTTCCTCACAATTTGAACATAAAGTGGCAGAGGAGAGGGCAGAGAGAAATGTTTCAAGCTTAGACTGATCACCAGTAAGGGAAATGTGCTTCCAGTCTACTGCATACTAGCGGTTATTTGGTATGCTTTTGTCAAATAACAATATGTTAATCTGTCGATAATCTTAAATGCAGTTACTTTATTTAACTTTTAGAAACGATAATGCAGAAACTGCCACACAACAATGTAAATGAACACAAGATGGCGCCACAAATTAGTAGGTTGCACGTCTGAGATGCGTGGCAAGGTTTCCTGCTAAAAGTGAGTTAAACACATGAACTCTAATTTTGTTTCTACATATATTTTAACATATAGGCTATAAGTAGAACATACAGTATTCTAAGGTATTTAATTTCTATTTTAATAATTGTGGTGGGGAAAGCAGAGGATTATCAAAATGTCATTATATAGATCAGTGGTCCCCACAGTAATTGTTTAAACTGCATGGGCCAACCAAAAAATAAATAAATAAATAAAATAAAATAAAATAAATACATTTTTACATAATAATAAAACTATAGGCTATATCAGTGGTTCTCAACTCCAGTCCTCGGGACCCACTGCTCTGCACATTTTGTATGTCTCCCTTATTTAACACACCTGAATCAGATCATCAGCTCGTTAAGAGAGACTCCATGAACTGAACTGAGTGTGTCAGATAAGAAAAACATACAAAATGTGCAGAGCAACGGGTCCCGAGGACTGGAGTTGAGAACCATGGGCTATATGTATATAGCATATACAAATATAGAATATACACACATATAAACAACACTTTAAAATTACAATAAACACCTGTAGATAGAAAAACAATTAATCTCAATTCAAATCTTGTTTAGATCCCATTCTTGCTCTCTGCCTGACTGCTTTGGCCCCTTCTGAGCAAGTTCATCCTTCACTGTCTGTTTAATGAGGTGCTTGACTTGCACAGCTCTGTTCTCACAGTACTAACAGCCTCGCTGGTCTGTTGTTTTTACAGAAAAAAAGTAGTGTTTCTAGTCTGGTTTTAGTAGTTTCTTGTTTCTATGTAGCCTTCATTGATATCACAGGTTTGCTTTATCCTTGTTGTTCTCCCATTTCTCTTGCATTTTTTTTTTTTTTTTTTTTTGTATTTTGGTTCTTTTGTAATTAAATATAACTGCTGCAACTAGATCCTGCATCAACGCCTGAGCCCACCGCAGGCAGGAGCTTGAGCCTACCGCGATGCCTACACCAGAGCCAACGCCTGAGCACATCAGGTGCGAAAGCTAGCAACAGTGGCAACGTCCAGCAATGTCCGTCCCAGTGGGTGTGCTCGTGGAGTATAAGGGCTTGGAGGAAAGCTGAGAGGTGACAGCCTCTGTGAGTGACCACCTGGGATCATCGTCCTTACAAATCCACTGGACTCACTCGTCCCTCCTGCTTCGCCTTGGTCAGTCGTCACTATGCCTATACGCCATGGACTTCCGGTCTCTGTGTCTCTTCGGCTCCACCTGGGTCTCCTCCTCTACTGGCTCCACCTCAGTCGGACAGACTCCTGGCTCCACCCTGGACACCCACTTTTGTCTCCTCCCTGGCCCCTCCCTCCTTCGACTCCCCCATGGATTCTTCTTCAAACTGACTTTTGTATGTGTGTGTTTACATCCCGGTACATCCCGATTAGGAGTGCAACCCCGCTTATATTAGAACAGTTTCCTAACCCTGTACCTGGCGGCACACCAACAGTGCACAATAGGGCTTTTCACACTTGAAATACCCTGGGTCATTCTAAACCCTGTGTAAACGGAATCCTGGGTTATCTTTATTCACATTTAAGACTGCTCATACTATACACAGGGTTAACAGTTAAACCTGGGTATTCATAAGCTTCACATTCCATTCAAGATTCAAGATTCAAATATCTTTATCTTTATTAGTCCCCAAGGGGGCAATTCAGTTCTACAGCCAACCCATCCAATAAGGGTTAAATTAAGATTATTAGCACACAATAAATATAAAAAATGTATACAAAACAATCACACCCTGACACACACTAAACCTTGGGTTAAAGTCCTTATACGACTTATTTTACAAACTTGTACAGTGTGAAACAATGTGGTGTTAGAATGTTACAACTAGATGTTTAGCAACCGACAACCAATTGCGTGCCTTATATTCATGCGCTTTGGGCAGTCATGGAAACACCGTGCAATGTATATTAAACACATTCATACAGTCAGAGCCGGATTAACGCAAAGGCAAACTAGGCACGTGCCTAGGGCCCGATTGGCGGGATGGGGCCCAGACAGAGGGACAAAAAAAAAAAAAAAAAATTTTTTTATTAATGTACAAATGGCCTATCTACAATGTATTTCAATATTTATTAATTAACTAAAAATAGTGACGATGTTTATCTTAACCATAGACAGTTACATTACTGCAGTTAAACCAATGTGTCCGTTACAAAGCGGGTGCCGGCTTCTGAAAGTATGTGTAACGAACGCACAGGTGCTGCGAGGCAAAAGCCTAAGCACACAAAGAAGCACAGCTCAAAATGCAGGTGTGTGAGTTGTCGTCATCTATTTTGGAGTGATTGCAATGTATTCTAAATATAAACTTGTACTGTAGATCAGCGTCATTTCTGGAAAAATCATTCACCGCTTTATTACGAGTTTAAAAGAGCGCGAGCGTCATTAACGTGCCCAGACGCGACGCTTTGAATTTGCGCGTACAATGAATAACATCGCGTCGGGAGCTGACTAGTAAAAAAGCTACAAAATTAAAAGACAAGACGTCTGTATTCTAAGTTAAAAAGCCAACACACTACAACATTTTTAAATGTTTCAAATAAAGGATCTCATATCTATGGGTCTATCTTCTAAATTCTGCTGATGATTAGATTCCTGCCATTACGCCAATAATATCACTTTATCCATTTTTTCTGCTCAGTAGCGATCGTGTCTTTCTCTTCCACTTGATTTGTGTATAGCATATTTAAAGTAGCAATGCAATATAAAAGCACTTATGCTCATTTACTGAAGTGGGATTCTAGAACAGTGAATAAATTGAATAAAACAGCAAAATAACAACAACAATAACATCTTCATTAAACAAAAAAGAGATTACCTTAGATAAAGTTTGATTAATATGTACATACAGTACCGGTAAAAGTCTGGACCCATTACTATTTTTAATGTTTTTTGAAAGAAGTTTATTATTATGCTCTACAAGCCTGCATTTATTTGATCAAAAATACAGAAAAAACAAACAGGAATATTCAGCAAGGATGTGTTAAATATATAAAAAGTGATAGTGAAGACTTTTTTAAAACAACTTTTTAATAATCAAAAATCCTGAAAAAAAGTATCACAGGTTATAAAATAAATATTAAGCACCATTTCTAACATTTGATAATAAATCAGAATGACTAAATTCAGCTTTGCATCACAGAAATATATAGTAAAATAGAAAACCATTATTTTAAATTTTAATAATATTTCACTATATTATTTTTCTGTATTTTTGATCAAATAAATTCAGGCTTGATGAGCATAAGAGACTTCTTTCAAAAACATTAAAAATAGTAATGTGTCCAAACTTATGTTTGTACTGTACTGTATGTACTGGGGGGGGGGGGGGGGGGGGGGGGCCTCCAACATGAATTTTGCCTAGGGCCTCCTAATGTCTAGAACCGGCCCTGCATACAGTACGTCGTTTCTGTGTAGGAAAAATGTCAAACAGTGATGGAAAACACAACAATTAGAGTGAAGAAGAGACCGTCATTCTTACCTTTATATTTCGAAAAGTTCACTCAGAAAAAACTTGATATTACAGTCAGCAATGTGAGGACGCACATGAGCCTTTATTTAAACAGGTTACTTGTTGCGTTTGTCCAGTCAGTAACGACTGACTTTAACCTGGGGTTTAGGAATGTGCAGAAATGTGCAGTTAACCCCGGATAGTATGAGCAGTGTGAAACGTGAATAAAGATAACCCAGGATTTAATGTACCCGGGGTTTAGAATGACCCAGGGTTAACTATTTCAAGTGTGAAAAGCCCTTTGTATGTCTCCCAAGTGTCTGTAAAACACTTTTAATAGGAAAAAGCCACACTGAACCTCAGATCTCTCTTTTTTTCACTGCTATTAATAAATTAGCATTTAGGCCAAAGCATGTATTATTAATTACTAGTTTTGAGGTTAATAATGGATGTCTGGGCATGATTAATGCATTGTTAATTAGCTTCTAATATGTATTTTCACTGCCTTAGCAGATGCCTTACTGCTGATTAGTGTTGTAATCCTTTTAAGGTTGCCTCCCTTATGTCTTTGTTTTACTCCTTTCTCCATAATGCCTCTCAACTGCTAATTTTGCTGCAGTAATGTAATTTCATAGTGCATGAGGGACAATATATTTGAACTCATAAGAGAAGACATAATCCAGAAAAAAAAGCTCCAGATCTTACTTTTGGTCAAGTCACACTATAGCGTCTCAACAATACAACATAAAAAACATGACTGCGTGTGGATCTCAAATAATCTCATGAAAATTTATTGACCTGTATTGTACTGATACATCCACTGCTTAGAGTTAGTTGACATGTAGTTACAAGGTTACTTAGTTAGTAGAGGTAGTCTAAAGTAGACCGTCAAAATAAAGTGTAACCAAAAGTTTTATAAGAATAGAATTTGGGCCAGACATATTTGTGCTATTATTTAACTCGGTCTATATTGGTTAATTTAAAAATAAATCAAAATAAAATAACAATGGACATAAAACAAGGTTCACTTAACTTTTTTTATTAACCAATGTAGACTTTTGTCAGATTTTTTAAAAACATATAATTTGAGTAGGCCTAGATTTAAATGTTCAATTAAAAATTAATTAGATGCATACTGCCGTAAAAAAAAAAAAAAAAAAAAAAAAACTATTTAAAGGTTTAATTAACTTCACAACACATCAGTACAAAAACTAACCAGTGGAGGGTGAAACCTAAATTACAGTCTAATAAACTTGTATGAATTTGTGGATTAATTGCCTTTTGATAATGAAGACTTGCACACTGAGTGTGATGTACATAAGACAGAATTCTTGCGACATTTCCCAACATTCTTACGACTACTACTAAGTACATTTTAATGAAAAAGAAAAATGTAATAAAAGCCAGATATGACCAAAATAAAGCCATACCTAACTGAGTTGAATGGGGAGTTTTTTTTTTTTTTTTTCTTTTATGAGAATATTTTTTACTTCTGTCTTTCATTGTGTAGAAATGAAAAGAAATGTAAAATGCCAAAATGGATTAAACAACTTTCAGAAAATTACAAGCGCCGAGTACTGATGAAAGCAGCATTGATTTTTTGGAAACAGCATGGTGTGGTGGGGTTTTAAGAGTGGTCCAAATAGCTTCTCGCTTTTCATAGTTTCACACAGTAAATGCTCAAAAATGTTCTGCTTTAAACAGAGACTGTTTAGGCTCACCCCTAAAAGAAGCCACATGGAAAAAGAAATCTATATTCATCAATGTGTGCGTCACTGGAAAGTCTGGCAATAGATAAGCTGTTACAAACATCTCCTTTGTGTCTTTCGGTCAGTCTGTTTGAGACATACTGTCTCTCTTTGTTATCTTCAGTGCTTATAGAGACACAAAGGATGCCAAGCACTTGAATGATGCAATCAATGTGCCTGCAGTTTATAAAAGGCAGAATCCAATGAACTTGACAGATTCACTCAACTCTGTTAAAAAAAATATATTACATATATGTTTCTATTCAGCAGTGGATCCTTTTTTTTTTTTTTTTTTTTCTAAAACACATCACAATATGGCCCCGAATGTGCAGTAAGCTATTGTTGCTCCAACATGCATCGATCATATACAGTCTGATTGTGAGGAAACATTTGGCTTTATATATTTATATGGCCACAGGAAGATGATTCATACATAGGCCTGATCAGGCCCGGAGTGGGTATAATCGGGAGAATCGGGAGTATTCCCGGTGCGCCGCTTCACTTTTGGGCCGGTCGAGGAGTTTTTTTTTTTTTTTTTTTTTTTCCACATTTCAATGTCACATCAGTTACATTAGGCTACAAACGTTCCGCATTCTGACACCGCAGCGCACAACTCAGCATGGGTTGTACCATGTGAGGGAGTTCTCCCCTCCCCTCCTATAGGTCCATAGCCCGTCTTTTCAAAACGTTTTCTAGGGAGGCTACCGCGGCACCGCCTGCGCCTACTGATAGCTGGGCCGACCGTAACGGTACGCGTCAGGGAGGATGGATGGGAGGAAGAGGCCAGGAGGTATGGAAGCTTTGTTTCCGCCACAGAATAAAACATTTTAAAAGATAATTGCGACTTTTTATCTCACAATTGCGAGTTTACATGAGAAAAAAAAAATCAGAATTGCGAGATATAAAGTCATAATTGCGTGAAATAAAGTCGCAATTGCGTGATATAATGTCAGAATTGCCTTAAATAAAGTCGCAATTGCATGTTATAAAGTCAGAATTGTGAGATATAAAGTCAGAATTGCCTGAAATAAAGTCGCAATTGCGTGTTATAAAGAATTGTGAGATATAGAGTCAGAATTGCGTGATATAAAGTCGCAATTGTGTGTTATAAAGTCAGAATTGCGAGATATAAAGTCAGAATTGTGTGAAATAAAGTTGCGATTGCTTATTATAAAGTCAGAATTGCAATATATAAAGTCAGAACTGCGTGAAATAAAGTCGCAATTGCTTATAAAGTCAGAACGGCAAGATATAGAGTCAGAATTGTGTGATATAAAGTCATAAAACGTGTTATAAAGTCAGAATTGCGAAATATGAAGTCAGAACTGCAAGATATGGAGTCAGAATTGTGAGATATAAAGTCAGAACTGCGTGAAATAAAGTCGCAATTGCTTATAAAGTCAGAACGGCAAGATATAGAGTCAGAATTGTGTGATATAAAGTCATAAAACGTGTTATAAAGTCAGAATTGCGAAATATGAAGTCAGAACTGCAAGATATAGAGTCAGAATTGTGAGATATAAGTCAGAATTGCGTGAAATAAAGTCGCAATTGCGTGTTATAAAGTCAGAATTGCGAAATATAAAGTCAGAATTGTGTGAAAAAGTTGCAATTGCTTCTTGCTTCTTATAAAGTCTAAGTGAATTATTATTTAACCTTTACATCATTTGTTAACCCATGGTATTAATACAAACTACACAATAGTACGAGCTGAACTGTTGCTTCATTTATCCAATTAAAAAAAAGTGCTAATTTGGAATTCCACCATGGAAAAAGTGGGCCGGTCTTGGGCCTGAAACTCCCGGGCTGAAAAGTGGCCCCACTCCGGCCCTGGGCCTGATGATATAGTGCTGTGCCTGCTGTGTGACAAGTGGTAAGAGGAGTTAAGAAGCCAAATCTAGATGATTTGATCGGTGGCAATTTCATGCGCAGCATGCATGCCTGCCTCATACAGGTTTTGGTGTGTTGACAACACTTAAAGTGTTGTTTTTGTTTTGGTGTGTTGAATATCCTACTTAAAGAGTGTGATACTAACAAAGAGATAATTTTATTAGGAGATTTTAATATAAACTGGAGTGATAAAGCAAAAAGGAAAGATCTAAAACGTGTAATGAGTAATTTTGATTTTCAACAGGTTGTTGAAGGGCCGACTAGGATTACTAATTCTTCAGAAACACTTATTGATTTGGTCTTTACTAATAGGCCAGAAAGAATAAAGAAATCCTATAATCTGGTTACTGGTTTATCCGACCACAATATGATATTGATCTTGAGAAAACTCACAAAACAGAGATTTCATAAAACTGCAAACGTTAATCAAGAACATTATAAAGTTCCTAATGGACAATTAACTAATCTTGAAAATACAATTAAAGAAATAAATTGGAATGAGTACCTTGCAAATACAAATGTGGATGATAACTGTAATAGATTGATGTGCGAACTTCAAACAACTATACAAAGTTTTATGAGGAAAGTGAAATATAAACCAGGCAAAAGAAATTATCTACCGTGGCTAAATGAAAACATAAGGTCACTCATGAAACAAAGGGACCAAGCTTTTAAGATGGCTCTCAGGAACAATGTGGAACATGAGAAGCGTCTATTTACCACACTGAGAAATAAGGTTGTAAAAGAACTCAAAAAGGCTAAAGCAACATTTTTTATTAATGCTATAAGTGAAACAAAAGGGAACAGTAAAGAAATCTGGCGGAATTTGAATAAATTAACCGGGAAATATAATACCATTAATAAAAAAATTGAATTAAATATAGATGGAAATGTGATCGATGATCCAAGTAGAGTGGCCATAGCATTTAATAATTATTTCATTGATTCTATAAAAACTTTGACTCATAATTCCCCGGGATTGAACTATTCTATCGCTCCTCTGAATACTAATGCTCCCATTTTAACTTTTAGAGAAGTGACTAATTCCAAAGTGTGTATGATTATTTCCTCCTTAAACTGTTCAAGGGCAAAGGATGTTTACGGAATGGACACCATATTTATTAAAACCCATAAGGAGGCGCTCATCCCTCCTATTACAAAAATTATTAATCAGTCTATCATTGATGGAGTTTTTCCAAGTGCTTGGAAAACTGCTACAATTACACCAGTGTATAAATCAGGTGATCATATGACTATTAGTAATTATAGACCCATCAGTATTCTTCCATCAGTATCAAAAATTGCCGAAAAATGGATCTCTGAACAGATAACATTTCATTTAAATGCTACATCTTTTACATTACATCCAATGCAATTTGGTTTTAGGAAACATCATTCCACTGAAACAGCTAATTGTTTTCTTTTGGAAAATATAAAGGCTAAACTTGACCAAGGAGGTGTAGTTGGGGCGGTCTTCCTTGATTTGAAGAAAGCCTTTGAAACAGTAGATCATGAGATTTTAATAACAAAGTTATCAAAGTTTAATTTTTCATCCAGTGTCATCAAATGGATACAATCATACCTTTTAGATAGAAAACAATGTGTTCGCATAGGCCATAAATCTTCCCAAGTAGCTGATAATGACTTGGGGGTACCGCAAGGTTCAACTTTGGGTCCTCTGTTGTTCTGCCTGTATATTAATGATCTACCTGAAGTTTGTCCTTCTGCAGTAACTTGTCAGATGTACGCTGATGATACGGTTATATATGTACATGCAAAAAACAAGAGGCAAGCTGCCAAGGAACTATCAGCTACTATGGTCAAAATTTCAAATTGGCTAACAAACTCTTGTTTACATCTTAATACAAGTAAATCTGTATGCATGTTCTTTTCGAAATCGGCAAATAAAGATCCCGATCCAGAAGTTACTGTAGCAGGAAGAACACTGTCAGTTGTACAGGAGTTTAAATATTTAGGTATAATACTAGACACACAACTGACATTTAAATCACAAGTTAAAAAAGTTGTAAACAGAATTAAATTTAACTTGATAAATTTTAGGCATATTAGAAGTAATTTAACTACAGAGGCCTCAAAGTTGTACATCAATGCCATGATATTGTCACATATGAACTACTGTATGACCAGCTGGACGCAGACAGGAAGGACTACATTACAGTCAGTAGAAACAGTTTATAAACGGGCTTTGAAAACAATGGATAATAAGTCAAATTCTTTTCATCATTGTAATATTTTAAAGAAACATGGTTTTTTAAACTGGGAAAATATGGTCAAATTTGCTGATATCTTGCTTGTGTATAAAATGTTCCATGGTTTAGCCCCCCCTCCACTCAATGAATTTGTTAAACAAAACCTTAACGCATCCACCAGAGCGACTTCTAGAGGTGACTGTAAAATATCATATAGGAAAAGTTCCTTTGGACAGTCAGCCTTTTCCTACCGTGCAGCGCATACCTGGAACACAATACCTACAGAAGTAAGAAACATTTCTTCTCTTACCACCTTTTCAAACACTATAAAAGAGTGGTTGCTGGACAATCAAATATGTTGTCACAATTTGCAGTAGTGCAGTTATTTATTCACAGGTTGACATATTCTATGTGTCATTATTTGTGCTTGTTTGATGTTGACTGTGTATATGTAATCTGTTTATGTTTTTAATGTGTATGTATGCAATGTTTTTTTATTTAGTTTTATAACAACAACCTGCCAGGGACTCCAGATGAAAATTAGTCTGTACGGCTAAATCTGGCTCATTTACATTTGGACATTGTCCTTATGTTCATTAATGTGCATTGCCCCTTTTAAATAAATAAACAAACAAACAAACAAACTTGGTACAGCAGAGACTTAATACAGTTATTCGTATATACATCTACACATAATGGTGGACACTGCAATTACATTCAGAAATATGAGTCAGATGCTTAAAATACTTGGAGAGGTCCCCAGAATCGGCCTTCTCAACATATTATGCAGTTTTATAATCACAGTTTCAGTTGGTTATGTTTCTCAGTTTTATTTAGTCAGTGCATATTGCGTTCTTCATATTTCCTACTAATGTTTTTTTTTTATTCTCTCTCAAAACGTGAGTAAAATAGAACAGTAAACCCAGAACCTGGGTAAAAATATTAAAAATAAGCCAAAAAAACTGTCTGAACCCAGCATTTTAGAGCTTGTGCATGCGTGCATGTTTGTAGATTACGCAGGCCTATGTTTTTATTTATATTGATTATAATTTATTATTATTATTTATAGCCTAATTATTAATATTATTCATACATTATTTAGAAGAGTCCACCATCTCATTTATCCTAGTCCATGTAGGCAACATTTGTAAATCATTTAGAAAGGCCTCAAAACCTTGAAATATCGCTTTAGAGAACGGCGAGATATAGGCTACAAAACTTAACACATGTGACTTGGCCACATAAAATGCCAAGTGACTAAATTAGGCTAGCCCTACTAAAAGAAAATAAACTTTCAATGAGAGATATTGGGACAGACACTTAGGCCAGTATTTAGCTCATGAATAGTAGGCTAATACTGTTATGCGTAGGCTACTACGTTTGCTCATAACATGACAGCGACGACTACTAGACTCGAGGTCCAGAAACAGATTCTTATTCAAATTCATAAGCCAAGTGAGTCCCAGCGATCGTTTCTGTCAATCTCCAACTCGATAGATGGCGCTATAAGCGTCCTCTCGTTCCACTCGCCTCACTTCAGTCCGCGGAGGAATAAAATCCCTGTGTTGACTGACGCAGGAGAGAGCAGAGCAGTGGACGATTGGAGCAGCGCTGATGTGCAACAACTAAGACCGAGAGCCAAGAGTCCAGGGTTTTATCAGAATACCACATTCGGCTAACAGATGAGCGTCTGAAATGCCATTGTTTGCACTTGATGTATTCGGTTACCACATTCATAACTTTACTGTGTTCTCTGCGCATAATCGAGATCATCTGTCCGGAGCTGATATTACTGCTCCAGTAACGGATTGATCCACGCTTCTCATTCAAATTTACGGCATGACATGTAGATAATCATCCGATACTTAGATGGGGCTCCTGAGGATCATCATGCCACCCAAGTTCCAGCTGCTGGCTGTTATGGCGTTTGGAGTGGCGATGCTTTTTATTGAGAACCAGATTCAGAAGCTGGAAGAGTCTCGGTCAAAGCTGGGTAAGACTGCGGTTTTGTCTTGTCTCAAACCTTGTACTGCCTACCTAGCCTGTATGATAGGGACATGATATGCACGTTCGATTCTCGATTGGTATAGGCGCACATGATGCCCAAAAATGCGGTTCATGTAGGCAGCTCATTAGGGTTTCACATTCTGCTGCTGCTGCTGCTGTCTCCTTTACAACAAACACACAACTGCAAGAAAGACAACCGAGTTTGCATTGCATAGTTCACCCACAAATGACAATTATATTCTATACCCCCTCATCTTGTTCCAGACTTGTGTCTTCTTATTTGTTTCTTCTGTGAAACACAAAAAAGGAGAGATTTTGAAGAATGCCGTTGCCATGTATTATAGTGTCAAGTAAAGATGTCAAACCTGAAAAGGATGTAGTGTCACCAATGAAGTAGCTCAGACTTCTCTTGTGCTATTCTTCATGTCTTTTGAAGCTGTATGATAGATTTGTGTAAGGGACAGACTGATATTTTGTTTAGAATCTTCCTCCAGTGTGCACTATTATTCAAGTAAATTCTGAAATAGTGCCCACTTTTTCAGAATTTTTGATTCTGGAAGTAGGTTTTTTTTTTTTTTTTTTAAGTCTTCATAGGAGTCATAAGCCATGACCGAAACCAACCAGCTATGAGGTGAATAACAACATTACAAACTTTAATTTGAAGAAATTGGAAATTGGACAACGACAAAGGTACAAGAGTAAACTGCTTTATTGAGGGGAAAGAACAACAATCCAATGAAGCATTGTGAATGATCGTGAAATAAAGATGGATTAATAAAAAATTCCTGATTTAAAAATTGATTAGGTACAGTAGGCCTACCTGCCAACATTTTGAAAACACTAAAAACACTTTTGAAAAAAAGTAGGCTATCTTATGCTCACCAAGGCTGCATTCTTTTAAACAAAAAATACAGGAAAACAGTAATGTGAAATATTACAATTTACCGATTAATCCTTATTAAAGTTACAAAAGTTATTCAGTCAAGAGCAATGAGTAATTGTTCTTCGTCTTTAGTTGTTTGATTAACATTAAAAACGCAGACAGCAGGAGGGATATAAGGCTGTTTTCACTTTAAGAGTTAATGGAGTGATTACATATGCGTTTTATTTCTCAACTGTTCAGTTAAGACAGAATTGACTGTTTATTGAGCCCTCAAAATTACCGTAAGGGAAATTCCTTCACCGCGACAGCCCTAGCTGACACAGTTTATGCACGGATCCAATATACTGTTATTACTCAACATGCGGTTTCTCTTAACTGTTTAACGTTCCAAAACGAACTGTTTAGCTGAATACTCGCCAAGACAGGCATTTTGACATAATGTTGTATGTATTTGACTGTTTAAGCGCAGTAAGCCAATCATTTTGGTACTTACGACTCACAATACAGAACTTATATAGATCAGTGGTGCACACGCTTTTGGTGTGAGCACGAAACTAGGAAATGACTACAATGTTGCGCAATACAAGCACTATAAGGGGTGTTCACTGATATGCTCACACAAACATCGCTGCAAAAGATGCTTTCCAACAGGTGTTTTACCATTCGTTGTAAAACTGTGGACCTATTTTTCCAAACGCCTCACACCTGTACATTCTTCCGTTGAGAGCTTGAATAATAGATACTCCAGCCCAGTTGAGCCCAACTGGTGAGTAATACCATACCTCACAGCACATCCAATACAAGTCAATGGAGTTGGACAAAAACTACGATAAAACCTGTTGGAAAGCATCTTTTGCAGCGATTTTTGTGTGAGCATATCAGTGAACACCCCTGACCACTCGGTGAGTTTCACGTCTTTGTAAACGAAAGTTTAATGCGTTTTAGGAAGGATTGTTCCAGTGCACCTATGCAACCATTGTGGAGGTGGGGGGGGTGCTACCACAGAAACCGAAAATTCTCGGGCCAGCAGCATGTGTCCAAATTTCAGTCTTAACCGTTCTATTTCATCAGAAACGATCTGAAAACAGGGCTTTAAGTGTAAAATACCGAACTTGTCCTTTAAATTCTGACACAATTTTTATTTTTGGATAGCAATATTCTTTCACTGGCACAGATTCATTATTAAATGTTACTATTAAAAACGCAGCAAAAGGGTATTTTGTAGTACATTTCATCAAACTCTTAAGTCAACATGCTTTGAATTATGATCATGCAGTCGGTTTCCTCAATCAAATGCAATATGTTTTGCAAAGCAAATGCATCTTTGGTTGTCACCTGTGATGTCTGACTGTTTGAAATCATGCATTGATTATATCCTAAATGTTTATAGTAGTGTATTATGCGTTGATCATACCTCGATTTCTTGAATAGAATGCATTGTTTTTGTCTGAGCATTTTAATATCCAGAGCTTTCTGTTTGTATCTTAAATGGTGTGATAATAATGCATCTGTGAGCTACATATCCACTGCTGATGTTCCTATTAAAGGCATGAAGCTGGTGTGTTTAATCACACACATCCTCCAGTGACCCATGACAAAGCAGCACAGGTGCATCCACACATTAGTGCAGCAGAACTCCTGAAACGAGTCCATTTATTTGGTCTGGCACTGAAAAGATTGCTAGTACAGAATGGGTAGAAGTCTAGTCAGGTCTGGAAATCCTTGAATATTTACTATATAGTGGAAAATTTAATTTGGACTCCGAAGTGAGAAAAGCAACACATGGCTTATGTTGAATGTTTCTGAATGAAATCCAGGAATAGGAATATTTTCTGAAGTGGGAAAAACATCAATGTTGAATGTTTTTCCAGAAAAAAAAATAAAATAAAAAAGAAATTATATATATATGTAAATGTATATATATGTGTGTGTGTGTGTGTGTATGTATGTATACTGTATGTGTGTAAGTTTATTTAAAATGATTAATAATATAAATAAAAGTAAAATATTTTATAATAAATAATCCTAGAGGTCTGCGAACATCTACATGCTTGCTTTTATTATGGAATAATCAAATCATTTGCACGTAAAATGCATAATGTACAAATACATAGGCCTTACAACCAAAGAAAATAGCATGACAGGCATCATTTACATATAGTGGCACCTTTAAAATAAATGAATAAACATGCCACTCCGTTACCAGTGCAAATGATGCTGTCATATTTAGCATTGAGCCCAGTTTTTGCATTATGGATGAGGAAATATATTAATCATAAGTCCATGAAGTGGAGAGTTAATTAAATTGAAAGCAATGCTGCCGTTCTAACCTTGTGATGGACGTTTGTTGAGGCTTAGCTTAGGATGCCAGGACTGACAGAGGAGTGAAATCTGATTTGCCCTGTGCAGGCTTTGAATTTATAGACTCTGCACTATGCTTATTAGGTTGTCTCACATGACATGGTTCATTAGAAGATGGAAAACCCTTAGCTTTGCCTCCCACTCCACTAAGTTACAAGCATCACTGTCAAGCTATAAATCTGGTGTTCAGCCACTGCCAACAGGTCTATTATTGGGGGTTTTCTTACACCATAGATTATACAACATCATTTTATTCTCATTCCACTACCAGCTGTGCAGCCCACAAAGAGAAATAAGCAGAAGCCTGTATGCAGAGTGACAGGAATAGCTCTGCTTTAAAAAGCCCACGTTGTACGTCGTAAAATTCTCCTGTGTACTATAGGCAAAGAGATGAAAGCGCCGAAAGACTGGATTTCTGAAATCCATTTGATGCCAATGATATGCAGCATAATCTCTCGGATATGCTGTGCAAATAGTTCACCGGATTGATAGAAATGCATTTTGAGGCATGAAATGGCAGACATGTTGTATTTATGCATTAAAGACAGTAAAGACATTTATAAATGCGGTTCTTTTGAACTTTCTGTAAAAAATGTATCACGGTTTCCATGAAAAATATTAAGCAGCACAATTTTTTTTTAACATTGATAATAACAAATATAACAAATTCTTAAAACCAAATCAGCATATTCGAATTTATAATGATGAGTAATTTTGAAATCAGTTATTAACATTATTTTTGCATCTATGTTTTGTGGTGCAGAAAATGCTCACTTGACCTTTTAAGAATACTTTCTTTCATTCCTTTTATCAAGCCACTTTATACAGTCGTACTGCTAACTGAAAGTCCTTTTCACTTATCGCACAACAAGCATTTTATCATTTTGAAAGGTCTCTTTCTGCAGTGAAGGTAGTTAACTGTTAACAGACATACAGACAAGATTGGATGTCCTTGTTAACAGGTGATTCATTCCCATGTCAGCCACTGAAATCTCTCAGGACTGGGGGACAAACTTGCTGTCCATGTGCCCAGGGGTGAGTGGCTGATAGCAGAGCTCTCTAAATTGGAGACCTTTCTTTGATGACTTTTAAATGGAGTGATTTATTCTGTTTGTCATCAAGGCAGCACCTCTCAGCTGTTTTACTAGAATTCATCTCATGTTCTGAGAATTGAATGGGCCCTGTGTTGTCTAGATGCAGAACAGGTCTGATCTGATGACAGTGCATATATTTTTTTTTGTCTGGCTTGCTTTTCTGTTTACAGACTCTCAAAACAATGCCTCTATCTTTTGTGTCAAGACGAGAGGTTTGATTCAATTCAAGACGCAATTGTTGATTTGACTTTCTAATTAAAAGCTAATTTATGCAGACTGCTATGATGCGAATATCTTTAAAATATTATAGAATACATAAATTGTATATTTACATTCTCTTTGCAAAAAAGATGTTGATTGAGCACAATAAAGTTATTTTTCAGTTCAGTTGTTTAAAAGGGATAGTTAAAGGGATACTTCACCTCTGGGAAGATGAATGTGTATTTAAAATAGGTCATTTAAGTAGAAGAAATGTGAAGAAATTTTTGAATTTGGAGCTTTCTAGACTGAGAAAAGCCAGAAAATGTATTTTTGGCTCATGTGGATGAAAGACAACAACTCCCAGAATGCACTTGCTTCGCTGCCTTAGGAGGCCACGCCTACCGGTAAGAGTGCGCACTAGTTGAAAACAACAAGGCTTAGCCTACGTGATGAGTTTGCCAGGGATCTCTAGAGATCGCCCAAAATGTCCGGGATTCGGCTTTTGCGTTCTACAGTTGCCATTCATTATGTTTACTGTGGCGAGCAGAACGAGGCTGACGGCCGCGGGAGAACGACGCGAGGCCGGTGTTACTGAGACGCGCCGGTCTCGCATCTCTCACGGAGGAGCGGGAATTTTCTTAGCAAGGGTAAAACGCACATCAACCGATCACTTGTTTAGCGTTCATGTAAACACTGCATTCAGATTCACCAATCGGAATGAATTCAGTTAGATTGAAACAAAAGGTGAGCTGCATGTAACGTTAAACAATGAATGGCGACCGCAGAACGCAAATGCTGAATCCCGGACATTTTGAACGATCTCGCCCGCCGGACAAGTCCGGGAAAAGGAGGATGGTTTTCCCTACTTACTCAGCTTTCTCCTACTATTCAGCTTTCTCCACAGAACAAGAGCCTGCTAGCTTAGCTTCCAAAGAAAGACGGCTGACACTGTGTACATTCTGTGAGTGAGATCCCTCCCTGTATGGGCGGGCTGAAAACATGCGGAACAACGCCATCTACTGGCTGTAGTCTTTAGCCTCTGGCCAGAAAATCCTCCGATGACGCAAAATGACGATTTTTGCGTCATCGGAGGATTTTTTCCAGACAAAAAATACATAAATCTCTTGTCTCAGGGGGATATGAGGGTGGAAAGCACGGTAATTCGAAAATACTACAGGTTTTCTACTAATACAAAGCTTAATGCTAAATCCTGAAGTAACCCTTTAACCAAAAATGAAAATTCTGTCATAATTTACTCATCATCATGTTGTTCTAAACCCGTAAGACTTTTGTTCATCTTCGGAACACAAATTAAGATGAAAATCTGAGCCAGTTCTGTACTCCACTGATAGCTACTCAACTATCACTTTTACGCTTCAAAAAGTTCATGAAGAGATTGTAAAACTAATCCATATGATTTGAGTGGTTTATTCCAAATTTTCTGAAAAGACACGATTACTTTATACAATATGATGAACAGATTAAATTTAGGTTTTTATTCACATTTAAACATTGATCAGCAAACATAAACAGAAGCTCAACCGAACCTGCTTGACGAACGAGAACAAACCTCATTGGTTCTTGCGGAAGCTCAAACGTGCTGCGTAACACCGTGTCCTAACCAGACGCGATGCAATAAGATTCCAGTAACAAATAATTTCTGTCCACACTAGATGCGACGCGACTGCGAGATGCGTCAAAATCAATAAAAACCCACAGCCAATCAGAACAGCGTGTGGGCGGGCTCTCACGGCAAGTGCACAGCACCAGAGAGTAATCTTGATGGCACTCGCAAGAAAATGGATAAGTAGGCTACATAATCAAATTCACTAATATTACACCATTTAAACATTATAAAAATACATAGGCTACTGAGTTACTAAAACAATCGTTGTCAAATAATACACTTGTTTGTTCACAGTTTGAACGTTCTTGTTTCCATTTGTTTAATTTCAAGATCTGGGGTGAATTATCCATTGTTGCTTTCACAGCTACAAAGCTGGGAGCACTAAATGATATTCAAAGTCACATTGCATGCTTTTAACATTAAATAAAGCACATATACAGTACCTGAGATTATCATTGCCACACTTTGTGTTTGTTGTTCCAGCCGCGAAGTCGCAGAAAAATAGAAACCGCCGTCGCGCCTGGTTAGGACAAAAACTCTGATTAACATGGAAAATATACCTTATATCGCGCGTCGCGTGTAGTTAGGACACTGTGTAACATGATAATGAATCTCATTGGTTCTCACACGTCAAGCGAATATGCTAGAGCTTCCGTTTACCATAACTGGTGTGTGAGTTTATATGTGAATAAAAAAACTAAATTCAATCTGTTAATCAAAGCAATCATGTCTCTTCTGAAAATTTGGACTAAACCACTCAATTCACATGAAATAGTTTTACAATCTCTTTATGAACTTTTTGAAGCGTCATAGTGGTAGTTGCGTAGCTGCATAGCTGTCAATGGAGAGGACATAAATCATTGAGATTTTATTCAAAATATCTTCATTTGTGTTCCGAAGATGAATGATTGTCTAACAGGTTTGGAACAGCACGAGAGTGAGAAATTAATGATAGAATTTAAATTTTTGGGTGAGCTAACCCTTTAAGGTAAGAAAAAAATGTAGAAAATAAATGTGCTTAAACAGTTTTCTTATGCCAGGTTCAGACTACAAGATATCAGCCAGATTTTGGCATGATCCGTTTGACGTAGGGTGTCTTGGTGATTCGTAAATGACGGTGATTCGTAAATGACGGTGATTCGTAAATGACGGTGATTCGTAAATGACACTGTCCGTCAGGACTAAGTATTGATCATTTTATCTCATATATTGTGTCATAGTGGACGACAATCGACATCTGTGATGCTTCACGTCTTGATGGAAAGAATAGCATGTTTAAATTTTTTATACAGCTCCTACGTACTTTCAAACAAACGAAAGAGACAATGGTATTGGCGCTGCTAGGTGGAATTATGCAATGGAACAAAGGTTTGTGGAGCTATGGCAACAATTCCCCTGCCTTTATGATGTTTCCTCGAGGGACTACAACAGAGTGAAAAAAGATAAATGCTGGTGAACGATAGCGGAGGCACTTCAGCAACTTAAGAAGCGACCGAGTGTGCCGCTTTGGTAGCCAATGTTTGTTTATGCTCTTGCTTCTCCGCCTTCTCACACATTGTTTAAGACGGCAAGCTATGATTGGTCAGGAATCAACGTGTAGTTCTGACTTGTTTCTACAACACCATAAGAATTTAGGAGTCAAAATCGCATAATATGACACAGTGACTATCGTAACGGACTTATTGTGTAGTCTGAACCCGCTATTACTCATCTCCCTTGCACAAAAACAATATTCCAAACTTCAATAAAATTCACTTTCTCAAAATTAATTAAATTGCACAGGAACACGCTGCACTTTATGCAGACCTGCAATATTCCCTGATAGCACAAATACATCTCGGAGATGTCTATTTGATGTCTGCATTTATATCTGCAAGATGTATTTTTTAGAGTGTTTGCTCATCTGCAATACATCTCTAGGACGTTTCCTGTTAGATGTCATATAGACATTTAGAAGATGTCAGAGTTGCGGAAACAGTTTTTAAGTGTGTTCAGTTCAGTCTTAGAATGTTTCAGCTAGTCGTTAAGTGTGTCCCCGGCATTAGACGTTTATCAGATGTTTTTACACAGCAGATGCTTTCCAGATTAACAGATCTTTAGCAGACATCTTACAGATGTACCTGTGCTATCTGGGTTTAAATTTTAAATTACACTTAATGGATTTAATCTCTTTATCTTTGTTACATTGTTACAACAGCTTTTATAATTGTTGAAATTCTCCTACATTCTGTTTACTGATATCTGTAATGGCAGAGCAGATGAAAGATGCATTGCATGTTGTGCTCTCTATTTAACTCTTTCCTCGCCATTGACGGAAATTTCCCTCATTTGTGTGAAAACGCTTCCCCGTCATTGACAGAATTTTCTGCTTTTCTGTTTTCACTGTTATATGGTACGGGGCACTATTACGCATCCTCTGATATAGTACTGGATCTCCTGATCAAAACACATGAGAAGATGCAGAAAAAAATCTATATCATATGTAATCAAATGCATATGTAAAATAACGTGATCACCAACATTAAACAGCATATAGGCCTACACTAAAACTGCCTTTTGATACTTGAATGAAATGTCGACCTAGGACGAGCTATAGGATAGTGTTTTTTTTGTTTTGTTTTTTAATTTGTGAAAATGATAAAAAATGCTGGTGCTGGCTGACAACTTTATTTTTTTAATGCTGGTGGAAAAAGAATGAATTTGCTTTTACCATAGTCCATTGCATGTTGATTTTGTTTGCGGTGTGAGTAGAGATCTTTTTTTTTTTCATGTTTTGTGTGAAAGGGCCTTTAGGTACTTGAAAGTTCCCTTTAACCTTTCATGTTTTCCAATTACCCATGATGGCAGGATCTCTACAACAATCTTGACGTTAGGTTTGTGTGTGTTCTAAAGCGCATGAAATCTGTTATATGCAGCTTTCTGCATATTGCTTACAGGCATCTCCCAGGAAATATAATACATACAGGGGTCAGCTCAATTTCCTAGAGATTATCTTGCAACCCGCTGGCACTCCATTGGCATGGGAACTGGTAAATTGGTTGGGAAGTTACCTGCACTTTGTTCACCTGTTCACCAGCAATTATGTTTCTGTAAATGCCTACCTGAACCTGATATCACTTCTAATGAAACTGAGATCCTGCCAGTGTATCTGTTTGTCACATGAGTTTCTCAATATATTCCTCAGTAATGATACAGTTTGTCTTTACAGTCACCGTAATGGTAAATTACCCAATGAAAAAGCGTAGTGCTGCTTTAAAACAAAAAAAAAAATTGGGAAAATATTTTAATGAAATCCTATTATAATTTACCCTGGAAATCCAGAGTTCTCACGAGAGCACAAGTTGAATTTGCTCAGCGAGTTACTCTGGCGTCGAGTAATGATGCTCATTAAATATGCCCTTGTATCCGAGCTGCACCAATCACATCAGGTTATCTGATATAGGCGGGCCAGAGGCAAGCTAAACAGATGACGACAGCACTGTGACGTTGAATTCATTAGTAAACATTGCAAGATGGCTATGGATGAACACGAGTTGTTTGAAACAGCTTTGGCCGCTACAATGAACAAATTAGACTTGGCTTTTTATCTAAAAGAGGAACAGAAGTTGGCACTCAAATCCTTCCTTTGCAAGAAGAAAGTTTTTTCTGTTTTGCTGACCGGATACGGCAAGAGTCTAATCTACCAGTTAGCTCCGCTGGTAGCTAAGCGTATGGGGCTTATTGTTGTGATTGGTCGTAGTGTTATCCAATTGCGTGCAGTGATATTTTCAAATGCATGCTTGGTGCCGCCCTTCGAGCTGGCTGATTTTCATTAGTCGATGCCAGACCATTCATCTTTCAGATTTGGGTCTGGATTTCCAGGCTAATTATAATTGTTTATCATCTCAAAACTAATGTTGCCATTTACTTTGCAATTACATGGTATAAAGTTCACACCAACTAATAACTGATCAAAAAAAGTTGAGAGCCAATCAGAGTCTCCCCAATTCTGAAGAGATTGAGAATTTAAAGTACAGAAAACTACAGCATGCAGTTACATTTACATTTATTCATTTAGCAGAGGCTTTTGTCCAAAGCGACTTACAAATGAGAACAAGAGAAGCAGTTAAACTAACAGAAGGACAACAATATGCAAGTGCTATGACCCTTCTCAGTTTAATCTAACGTAGTACTTGTTAATTTAAAAAAAAAAAAAAGAGAAGAGAAGAGAAAGTGTTAGTATTACTGGATCAAGTGCTGTCGAAAAAGAAGCGTCTTCAGCCGTTTCTTGAAAGTGGCTATGGACTCAGCAGCTCTGGTTGAGTTAGGCAGATCATTCCACCAGCAGGGAACAGTCATGGTAAAGGTCAGAGAAGGAGATTTTGTGCCTATTTGAGATGGCGCCACAAGACGTCGTTCGCTTGCAGAGCGCAAGTTTCTGGATGGCACATAAGTCTGAAGTAATGAGTTTAAGGAAAAGGGAGCAGAGCCAGTGGTTGTTCTATAGGCAAACACCAGTGACTTGAATTTGATGCGAGCGGCAACTGGCAACCAGTGCAATTTTGTGAGGAGAGGAGTGACGTGCTCTCTTCGGCTTGTTAAAACCACTCTGGCTGCAGCATTCTGGATCAGTTGCAGAGGTTTGACCGTGCAAGCTGGAAGACCAGCCAGGAGAACATTACAATAGTCCAGTCTGGATGGAACTAGCGCTTGGACAAGGAGTTACAGTGTATAATAAACAGAATGTTATTGTCCAGTGGTGTGGAAGCCAATATTCAAATTCAAAGTTATCATTTTAGGAATCTTTATAGATGTGAAGCTTACAACTGCAATTTTGTCTTGTCTTACAAAGTCCAGTCCATTATGAGAGGGCATTATGTAGAAACTGGACAGTGTGTGTGCTAATGTGACTGTAATATTGGCAAAATTGAAAGTTAATAGACTTTTGTGTAATGTGTTTGTGATTAAATAAAGTTTTGTATTTTAGAGACATGGACAGAACATAAGCCTATTTAGTTTGTTATTGATTCTGCCTTCCGTTATGACCTACTTTGTTGAAGAAAGATTCCTCTGAACATTTCTCTGTAAAAGCTGTGCTGAGTTAAAGTTTACATAAAATGGGCTTAGATTTTCTTCATTCTTTCTTTTTGGGCTATATGTAATTATTATAAAAACATTTTTTTTATATCCCCATCTAATATTTTACATGCCACAAGTAAAATTAGGCATTAAAACATTAGCCTACATGAACAATGTTTGTAAATGTGTTGTGTAAGGTAGGAACTAATGTCAGTTGACATAAATTCCAACAATCGATTGCGGTTTAAATTAACTATCAATTATTCGATTAATCGTTAACCTTAAACTCTTAAATATATATATACTCACACATATATATATATATACACTAACTGTATATACACACACACACACATATATTATACATATACTGTGACGATTTGTAGAGAGACCAATCGGACACTGTTTGACAGTTGGAGTATACTTTGATTGGTTTAATCATTCAAAATGTCTTGTAATATTTTCATTACGTTTACAAGCACCACCATCTCTGAACAAATGACACACATCATTTTAAAACCGAAAGAATAAAGGCATAGTTACTTGTTTGTCCATTCTTTGAATTTTCGGTCTACATCATTGTCTTCTGTGTAATCAATCTTGTCATCGCGTTCATGATCAGACGTGTTTCATAGTTATGCTATTTTATTGTGTTTCCCCTGTGACCTAGTTTTTCCATGTGTTTGATTAGTCATTTAGTTCACCTGGTGTTCATCAATTATCTCATTAGTTCCCTTGTTTAGTTCTGGTATAAGTACTCCGTTTTGTTCAGTTCTTGGTCCTGTGGAGGTTTTACCCAAGTTTACACCCCATCTCCTGTGGATTATTGAATTTTGTACTCTTCGTCTTTGTGCGCTGCTTATATCCAGCCACTCGTGACAATTTACCACATATATATTTAAATATATATATTTAAATATATTTATTTCATTTGAAGACACAATGAAATATGTGTGCATACATGGTGCTGGTTAATATTTAGAGCAGGAGAGAATGTGAAACATGCCCATAAAAACTTGAAACACGCTTGCTCTGATCAGTATATGAACTGATCTGCGTTGCGAGTGTTGTTAAACTCGTTACGTGCATAAACGTAACGAGAGAAAACTGCTCTCATGTGCGGTCTGTGTGTTGTTTTTGTCACGTATTAAATATTGTTGCAGACATATTTTTTTTTATGCGTTGGTATTCAAGCTCCAGCTCTAACCACATCCTGGAAATAATGCAAACAACACTTTTGTGCTACCGTGCTGATACACTTATGACACGAGTGTCCGAACAGGCAGAGGCACTGAACCGGTCTTGTTACATTTGAATTCTTTGCTGTAATGTGTTCTCATGCGTATCACAGTGCAGTGATTGGATTAAAAGAGTTTATTCTAATGAATAATAGGGAGAAACTGGTGACATAGACGTTTCCAGCCACATAGATGTGTCAAGCCATGACAGCCAACCACCACTCCAAAATGTACATCACTTTTCGTGACATAGGTTCAACTTTTCTTTTTAAACCGGAAGAATGAAATGGGCCAGAAAAACATAAACCACTTTAAAGAAGAACCACTTTTCCCTTAATAATAAACACAATGAGTGCTTTTGGTGTTTTCATTGGTGTGAAACCAAATGTTAAAGGAGAACTCCGGTCAGTTTTAACATTGAGCTCATTTTTTTGTAAATTTGGAGTGCTGTCAGTACAGAGAACAACAACAACATCTGACTGCAGTAGATGTGCAAGATATGAATAAAAATGATGTTATTTCAGCCAGCGCTCATACCTGTATTTACATCCTGTTTTCGGTCGAAGTCCACAGTAGTCGATTGTCGAGTTCACGCGCATAGGTTTAGTACGTACGATCATGCGCCCGAACTCGACAATCGACTACTGTGGACTTCAACCGAAAACAGGATGTAAATACAGGTATGTGCGCTGGCTGAAATAACATCATTTTTATTCATAACTTGCACATCTACTGCATTCAGATTCACCGCGTGTTGACTCTGAAGGAATCACTCACATGGCTGGGCACTTGTAATGACACATCAAGGATGTTAAGAGGCTAAAAGCAGGTTTAAAACTTGCCCCATTTAAGTCAACAGGGTGCAAATTTTAAAAAGAGGATAACACTGTGTAGGCAACACCGATTTTTGTCGTTGTTCTCTGTACTGACAGCACTCCAAATTTACAAATAAATGAGCTCAATGTTAAAATTGACCGGAGTTCTCCTTTAACATCTCAAAAACACACTATAGGGTTTCATGACCCTTTAAGTGTCAGTTTTTAACAGTGGTCACAGATACACAAGGTCTTTAGTGTCTTCTGGGGCCCTTTTAAAAGTAAGATCGCATATAGAATGAACATACATTTGGCATATTTTGACATGTTTGGAACTTGTAGAATAAAAGGTCACTTTTCTAATTTTTGTACATTGTGGTCTCCCAAGATGAGACTGACCCCTCCCCCTCCATCCCTTCCTCCCTCCCTCCCTCCCTCTCTTTTTTGAATAGAAATCCCTTTTGAAAGAAGTGGGTTATAGCCACTTGGAGTCCAATCTGAAAGCAGACAACCCATAGAAGCCCAGTGAGGGAACAGCTGAATAGATTTTCCAACTCGCTTCCCTCCGTGCTCCTCCCCTTTATCCGAAAATTGGAATGGCTCTTGTTCTGTAGTGGATTCCCTGCTCACCCTGCGGGTCTCCTTGGCAAAGTTGTGTTTACTGAGGCTAGTGAGGGAAAAAGGAATGGATGATTGACAGCTGCCTCTCATTTCACTGTGAACTCTAGTCTGATGTTCCACAGAGACTTCCCCTTAGTTTTATCATAAAGAAAGCACTCTCAGGAAAAAAACTTGTGTGCCATTGTAGGGGAAATATATATATATATATATATATATATATATATATATATATATATATATATATATATACACCCCCCCCCCCCCCCAAACAAAGCTGAAAAACAACAGCAAGTGAAAGTGAATAACTGTTTTGTCACGGTAATATTGGAATTGCCATGTCATAACATCCCGGTACAACTAAGAGTACTGACACATTAATTTTGATGGGGTGCTTATGTTTTTTATATAGATTATAAAAATTAGTTTTAGGCCCTGTATATGTGTGTGTATTTTTTCCCCCAGTCTTTCTATGAATGCAGGAAACGTACAGTAGGTGTCTTCTTTTTAATTGAACACCTTTTTTTTTTTTTTTTTTATAAAACCATTAATTCTAATATTAGTCATTTTAACCCCCTTTATGCATTTGTGTAGTTTTTTTTTGGTTCATGCATTCTTGGATTAATAGGCATTTTAAAGATCAAATTTGCAATCCCGTTACTGGTGAAGTTTTGAGGTCGACAATCAATATTTTCTGAAGATTGATAATGGCCCTACAGAGAATAAACGGTTGGGTGGATATACAAAATAGGGCATAAAATTATAAATGTATATATAAAAAATAAAATAAAAATCAGGCCATATTTTGAATTTTCATTCATGACATTATGTAGCCTAAGTATTGTTTTCCTAATAAATTGGACTGAATGTATTCACTCACTTTGTGTCTTTGCAAGGCTATATTTGATTGTCCCTCCTCCTGTGCTACTCTATTAATCATTCTCTCGAAGTCTAGCTTTTATATTAATCAAGTGACAAATGATCCAGCCAGCCTGGATGTTGAATCATAGCTCATCAGACCAATGCTCCACAACACTAGGGGTTTCACCTGCAACCTAAAGATTTTCTCATTCTTGCATAGCGTATGTTTTCCCACTGCACACAATTTCATTAATACAATCTTCAAAACCTTTTCACAGCTGCAGTCCACTTATCAGTTGCTCCCATAAGGAAATTCTGACTGCCGAGTCTCTTTCAGGGCTGAAATTAATTATCCTTAATATCGCTAAATGAGAATAGCTGAATATTAATAGCACCAGTGCTGACCTAAGAATAGCGCTCGTCTGAGATCATTTGTTTCCATTCTCATCTCGCTCAGCCATCCTGGAGCCCCATGCCAGAGGCTTTTCTAATGTGCAAGTATGTTCTTGCAAACATTCACTTCTCCATCACTACCCACACATCACCCCAGCCTCCACTCCAGCCGGCCTCTCACGTCGGCAGCCTCACACACGCTCCAATGATCACTGTAATGTTGTAAGGGGAGAGCAAGTGTACCATACACACTGGTAATAATGGACAATTGGAGGTTTTTAGTAGCAACAATGAAACCGGTTTTGCTTCAGCAGCTGGAATTGGCATTGGACATGTTTTGCATTGGACATCAAGCCCAGCATTATATAAAAATAGTAAATGAGTAGGAAAATTGCCAATTTCAATTTTTAAATGTCTTGTAGATTGATTGTTTCCGAGAAGATCTTGACCAAAAAGTGTCTTTCTAGAAGCTTGAATCATTCACAAGCTTCTATAACTGAATTTCAACCTATATGTTAATGCCTTTTTATATAAATTCTGGGTGGAAAGACCAAGATGTTATTTTTAAATACTTATATCTGGGTCTTTCCATCTAGCATTTGTACAATATAATTGTTTTTATAATATTTTTTTTTTTTTTTTTTTTTTTGGACATGCATAAACTATGAATCACATAAATGAGGTCATGTGACTGAACAATTAGCTCAGATGATTGGCTGTTATTATCCTCTAGATCTTTCAGATGCTGTTGCTTCAGACAGAAGGCATCTGCCGCAAATCGCTTGCAAAAATGAAGTTCATCAGAGCATTTTGTTTGTGCGCTCTAAACCAAAAGTAATTTATTACATTAATAAAAGAGCCAGTTGCTTTGCCAGTGGCTACACCTCCCATTTTCATTTTGAGAAAGTTTTCCAAGTAGTCGTGATTTCGTTCATTTGAACGAATTGGGCTGTATTTGCTAATTGTTTTTGAGAAAATCTGATTTTTTCTGGTAAATTAAACTTGAATGGACTTGGCTTGTGAAGTGACAGATGAATTTTCATTTTTAAGGGCTGTTCACACTAGTCACAAAAAGGAAAAAGGTGGCACATCAAAGCTCCATAAATAGAAAAATTATTTATTGCATATTCAAACCAAAAGCGACGTTTCGAGCCATATGGCTCTTTATGAGAAGGCCCTTATATACATCAGAGTATTACATTACATTTTTTTTTCTTCATGTGATGTATACTCTGTAAGGGCCTACTTGTCAATGATTTCATTGTCTGATGAAGAGCCATATGGCTTGAAATGAGCATGCAATGCATCAAATATTTTTTCTATTTATGGAGCTGTGGTATGCGCCAATTTTTTTCCTTTCTGTGAATTTGTTTTTTTGTTTGTGTTTGAGCAACCTCATTGAGCTTTTTGCCTGCTGGATGTGCACACTTTTTTGTCTAGTTTGTTTGATGGGAAAATATGGTGTGATTTGACATTAATTTTAATGGTGCCTGCCATCAATGCAACAGATTTTATTTTAAGGATAAGTGTTCTTTTTCATTGTACTGCGATTAAAAACTGGCCATCCAATAAAATGTGCAGTTTTAGTCACATACCCAGAGCTGCTGTTATACAATTAGGTGCCGCTAACAAACAGACTATTTTGCTAAGCGACAGTGAGAAGGAAGAATAAAAACCAGCTTGCTTACTAAACTATGTTCAATTAAATGTTAGTTGCCCTTTATTATTTGCATGGATCTCAACCAGCTTGGCTGAGATTTCTTCAGATCCAGAGCTTAATTTACCCATTAAGGTCATTGCAGAAAGAAGCCACATTCGTGATGATACAGTGTCACTCTATTCAGACTTCTTATCATTTTAAACACTGACAGGACTTGAATATAAAGCTCACCCATTTTAACAAACATATCATATTCACTATCCCACAGAAAAACCAATATGACAGCCACTGTGTAACAGCAGCCTGTTGTGAGAGGTGATGTGCATGCTGTGAAGGAATTGATCTGGTGTTGAGAGAGATGATCTCAAAGATAAAGACTGAACAGAGATCCTATAGATAACAAACTCTTTCCCAGAGCCAGTTTGTGAAGAATTTCTCACTTTGGCTGGCGTAGCTCGCTGTAGCTTCCACACCCAGCAAGAAGGTGAAAGTTGTTGTGCTGAATCACTACGGCAGAAGGATCGTCATAAATTATTCATCAGAATCTCACACCTTACTGCCGCCTTGGCACAGAAAGGGAATGCTGGCTACTATCTTCACTCGTCTCAAGTGTTTGTGTAATCCAAGTAAAACTATTGATGGCTTTTTGACAGCTCTTTTTTGATCTATAATAGCAGTGAAAGGCTCACGAGAAATCTGATGATGACTAGTTTGTGACTTTGATTTGACTTTCGTCCCTAGCTTATGTGGACAGCTTCATCTACCCGCTGAGATCAAAGTTACAGACATGCTCTTGATCTTAAACTCTGCCTTATGAATAACACTTTTTAATCCATATTTAATCCATATTTTCACCTTTCTGCTTAATACTGAGACCAAATTGGGTCAAGGTGACTCTTGCCAACCAGGATTGGCTGCTGGATTGATTGATTGGAAGTAATGAGGAAAAACAAACACAAAAATAGCTCAAATGCATGAATTGCATCATATTTCTGTTGTATACAGTTGTATAAAGTATGTTGTTTCAAGAATATATTTTTATCCATCAAGTCACATCTGCTGTTTCTGCCGCATGCCACACAGATAATTGGTTTTGTGACAGTTTTAGAGAAAACCTGCTACTTTCACCTATAAAAGGTGAGAAATGAGAAACGGTTATTATAATGGGGTAGTCATAGTGGATCATTGGTGACGTATTTTGTTTGTGTCTAGTGAAACAATAAATCATATAATGTTTACACTGACATAATTGAGAGAAAATATGAAGAGACATTTTATCATGTTTGTCATGGACTAAAAAAAATATGATCAATAATCATGGCAACATATATATATATTTTTTTACATTACTTTAAAATAATTTAAGCAGTTTAACTTTCTTTTATAAATTATACAAGATTCAACTTGATTTCTTAAATCTTTTTTTATATATTTTACGTTGAATTGACGTGTACTGCCAGTTTATACTTAAAGCAGCAACATAAATGTTTAAGTTAATAACTTAAACTGCTCGAAACTGCTGCGTTACTCAACTGCTGCGTTATATTTTTTTCTTGTTAATTTGGCGTTCAGTTTCATACTCTACGCTGTTTTATGAAGGCCCATCCCTTGAACATCTCTGGCCTCTCCCCTGCTGTGAAGAACTGTAATAAATCCAAACTGATGATTCTTGTTTGCGATCATGGTTGGCGCAACCTCTGTGCTTACAATACAGAGTAAAAGTGTAACATAATTTGGAGGTTTTAGAATTAATATTTGCTATTTCAAATGTTCAATTTCACAATACAGTCAAACAGTATGCATTGAATCAACTTAATGCATTGAATCGATTAAAAATGTTTTGTGATTAAAAATGTGTCTACAGGGATGACTACGCCTCCATGTAACAGGGACTGAGGTCTTGTTGGGCAATGGGCATAAAGTGATACGTTGACAAACTATACGATGCAGAATTTATTTTTTGTTCACGGTTTAGCTATTTATCTAAAGCTAGCGGCTTCGAAACTGAAACGGCATATACTTCCTGTTTGTATGCCATTGTAGGCAATACTACCGTTCTAAATCGTAGAGGATATATTGCATAGTATGTAGTTTGTCATTTGGGACAAAACTGATAGTTATATATTTTTACCCAAACCAGAAGTAATCAGTAGTTTCATTGGTGTTGGACTGGTAAGTGTTCCTGCAAAATCTGAAGCCTGCAATCTTCCTGCATTAGAGACCTGTGCTATTAGTTCTTCACACTGTCCCTATGAGGTCTGCAACACTGTCAAAAGTGTCACACCGCACAGCATCCATTAACATGTTATTCTCACTCGCACGTCTGTGTCACAGTCTGGTAACAGTCAGAAATAATAACCACCAGTTCAGGTCATGCTATTCCTCAAGTAATCCACTGCGTCATTTGTTTTGTTCATCTCTTTTCTATCTACAAGAGAGTAGAGCGTATGAGAGTCCATCAGCCAGTTAGTGGATAAGGACCCTTATACTTTTGCTATAGTGTCTTGTTGATGCATCGTAGTCTTATTATTTTAATAATTTGAAATAACCAAACGTGTGATGTGCCAGAGCTTCAACAGATGCTCATGCTGGTAATACGAGTATGAGTCTGGCTTGTGACATTTCTTGATCCTGTTCCCCCACTCTCCTCCTCATCATTTCTCATCCTATTTCTCACTCTTTTTAAATAATATAGACAAATGTCACTTCAGCTGTTTTGCTGTAATATAAATGATCTGTGACTGACTCCTGTTTCATTTTGAGAGAATGAAATTTTAAAAACTTTGATTCATTTTAATGATGATGATGATGAGACATGCAGTTATTTGCAGTATATTGCACTACTACTCAGGGTTGTTCCTGTATTGACCAGTTCTGCAGTATACCCACTGATAGCTGGCTGCTTTAAAAAACGTTAAAATGCTCCCATGAGTGTTTGTGTAAGCGCTCTGTAAAAGAGTATCAAAGGTTTCTATTTACAATGTGTTTTTGCAGCGTTGAGATTTGCAGCCAATCACAGACATATCTGTAGAGCGTGAACTCAATGGCCAATCAAATGTGTCCGAATCTGCTCAAAGTAGCTGATACCCCAGCTACGTCCCTCCAGACGCAGGTAACTGACCTAACACAAAATTTCTGTATCTGGGATTATTAGCAGAAATGGTTTACTATGCATTATCTTGCTCAGAGGGACAGTATGCTTGGACAAAAATATTTCCTTGTTTGTTAAGTCCATTCACAGCAAGCAGTATTTTTCCAGCGAATCATTTAAATTAAATTGCTGTGCTTAAATAAAAATAAATAAAATAAAAAACAGAATTAGCAAATACAACATAATTGCACAACCAAGGTGAAGAACTGTAGGCTACAAGTTGAGTTAAATGAATAGTTCACTTAAAAATGAAAATTCTGTCATCATTTACTCACCCTCAAGTTGTTTCAGTTCAAACCTGTATGAATTTCTTTCTTCTGCTGAACACAAAGGAAGATCATTTGAAGAATGTTGGTAACCAGACAGTCATGAGGTCCATCAACTGTTTGGTTACCGACATTCTTCAAATTATCTTCCTTTGTGTTCAGCAGAAAAAAGAAATTCATACAGGTCTGAAACAACTTGAGGGTGAGTAAATGATAACAGAATTTTCATTTTGAAGTGAACTATTCCTTTAAGTTGTAGGACCTGTGCACATAACTTAAAAAAGCATAAATCTATACCGATTTCAGAATGAGCACTTTGACATTTGCAGTGGGCTTATGTAGCTCGCTCACACTTTTAATAAGCAGGGACAATTCCCGAATTTTAGTAAATAATAATTTACATATGACGTTTGCATTGTAAAAATGTACAGGGAGTTCAGATGTAAAAACGCTGACTCGTTAGGAAACATTTACACATCAGATGGTTGCTTCACTTGTTATTAAGTTATGAGCAATTCAGTTCTTTATTCGAGAATGGCGTCTTAAATATAACTGCGGTAGAATGTGTCAGCATGGACATGCATTGACTACTCTAGGCATAGTTGTGCCTGGTCATAGTTTTGGTTTGTGCAACAGGTGTAAATATGTATCAGAAGGCAGGGCATAGCTAAGCCCAGCATAGAGCTTACACCCCAACATTTTTATGCCCAGCAGTTGCAACCAACCCCAGACGTCTAATAATTATAGTTCACTCAAAAATGAAAATTCTGTCATCGGTTGCTCACTATTCATTGCAAACCCATAAGACTCAACCCCATGTGTATGATGGATGAGAACAAACCTCATTGGTTCTCGCACATCAAGCAAGCACATGTGAACCTATGCGAATAAGAGCCTAAATTACATCTGTTCATAAAACCATTGTCTCTTCAAAAGACTTGGATTAAACTACTCCATTTATATGGATCTTTTTTCTTTATGAACTTTGAAGTGTCAAGTTTGGTGGAATGGAGGGACATTTGTTTCAAAGACAGACAAAAGTTGTGGGTTTGGAATGGCGTGCGGGTGAGTAATTGACAGAATTTTATTTTTGGGTGGACTATCCCTTTAAGAGTTAAGAAAAAAAAAAAAAACCTAACCAGAATGAGTAATACAGGGTTCCAGACATATGCAACCATTTTTTGAGAATGTGCGAGTTAAAATTTGATGTGGTCGCATTTGTGCGAGTGCATGGTCATGTACTACTACTCAGTTAAATTCACGCATGAATTTTCCTGCATTGAACTTGTTTTAGCGCCCGCCAAAGTCTTATTTGATCGGTGAGTAATGTAGATGAACCACCGCGCTTGTGACTCAGGAGACGTCTGAATCGGTGTATAACTAATCAGTAACACTTTACAATAAGGTTCTATTTATTACATAAATTACATAAAAAGTACAGTTTGCTTACTCAAGCTTTAAAATAAATAAAACCACTTGTTTTTGAAAAGCATTTGACTACATTTTTCCACACAGTGTTATCAAGAATCAATAAGAGAATCGTTAAAGAATCGGATCGATAAGCAGAATCGTCAGTGGCATTATTATTGATAAAATCTTATCAATTCCCATCCCTATGTGAAGACAGTAAAATTATAATCAAACATTAAAGAACATATATGTTTTTTTTATTAGTTTTTTTTAGAGTTAAAAGATTAAAAATATTTGCTAACATGAGGTCTTGTGTCACTGTCAGTCTTATTACATCAGTGCAAAACTAGGGTATGCAGATTAAGACCACTATTCATCAGCATGCATTGATTAATCCCATGGCATGTAGCAAAAAAAAAAAAAAAAAAAAAGGTGCGACCAGATCATATGCTGGTGCGACCAACTGAGAAAGTTTTCTTTCCAAACTTTTTTCCTTTTATTTTTGAAGCTTGGAAGCAGCTAAAATTGTTAAGAACTGACATTTGTATTTAGACCTTGACTCAAGAGCTGAGTTACTGTGCCAATAAAGGTGAACTTCAAGTGGTTTCCATGGCAACATTCTTTAGTTTAAGTGTTCTGAAATGGAGGTTTAGCCACCAATTCTTGCCCTGAGCTTTGTATAGGTGCTGTATAGGTAGATTTGGAGACCCAGATCTTTAGAGCTGTAAAGGAAGGAGGCTCTATATTGTGATGGCTGTTTGTTGATGTATGGGTTCTGAAAAGCTTTTGTGACCTCTGTGTCTTCCCTCCTGCCCTGCTTATCTGTGTGAACATTCCACTATATTCACTTGAATTCAGCGTCAAGGTAAGAGAGTGCAAACTATCTAGCAGGTGGGTTGCATGGAGATGTGAGGAAATTAATGTCAAAGAAGCGATACGTTCATCTCAATTTCTTCAAAGGTATGTTTACTCCGAGGAGCTGAAATGTGTTTTAGTACCTCTTTTTTTTTTTTTTCAACTGGCATCGTGTGTAATTAGGACAAATCATTTGTTGTATTATTGATTTTGTCATGAATGTGATACAGGGTAATGGGTTTGTCACCAGTGCCTAGATTTGTCTCCAGAACAGTGAGTTTCTCAGAAACAGAAACATATTATATATTTATTTTTTCAACACAAAAGAAAAATTAAAGCTTCAAATTGATGGCACAAAATAGCTTAGGGAATTGTGTTGTTTCCAAATCATACATTGCAATGCATTGCAGTCTACACATGCATGCATACATACATACATACATGTATACGTGTGTGTGTGTTTATTCAAATAGTTATATATAATTTTAATTTAATTGTTATTTGTAATTTCCGTCATATTTTGGTTAAATCACAGTGTAGCAAATATTCGTTATTGTGGGAAGCGGAGGCGGGAACCGGCGAACATTCAGCAGATTTTAATAATAAAATAAACAAATACAAAATGAAAGTAAAGACAGCAGCCCCTCACGGACGACTGCTGTCACATATAACAAAACATAAATAAAATCCAGGCCTGGCCTCTCTCGCTCTTCACTGTCGTCACTCCTCCTTCATGCGGCCACTCCTCCGTGAGAGATACGAGAGGTGCTTCTCGCAGGTGTCGCTCATCATTAATCACACCACCGGTCACAATCACAAATCACAATCACACTCGTCCTGCTCGCCACACACAGCTCAATAGTCAGATAATTTGTTTTCTGATTTTGTTAATTTGAGAATAATTCATGAACAATTTACTAGAGTTGGGCGGTATCCAAATTTTTATACCGTCAAACCTCCTCCATAACATGCACAATATTAACAACTTTTATTTGCAACAAATAGCAGCTTATAAAAAAGTGTAAATACAACAGTCAAACAGAATTAAATTAACATAAACATCCAGAACTGTTTTCGTGCACACAAATAAATTAAATAAAATCACACTGCCCGAACAACTTTTAATAACAACAAAGAGCAGCTTATGAAAAAGTGCAAATAGACCCACAACAGTCAAATAGAGTTTAATTAACATACCGTTTTTTCATAGTTTGGCTGGTCCTGCGACTTATAGTCAGGTGCGACTTATATATCAAAATGAATTCATACTGACTGACATGAACCAAGAGAAAACATTACCATCTACAGCCGCGAGAGGACAGATGCTGCTCCTGTAGCCTATACCCCTGAAAAAATTAACTGAAAACAACTGAAAAACTGTTAACTGAAACATTAACCTAAAGACAACTGAAAAAGCCTGAACACAAACAAAATGCCCCCAAAAAGAAAAAAATCTCCATGTTTTCGGTGCTGATGCGGTGGTGACGCATTCATGTAACGGTGGCGCTGCCAATAAAGCACCTAAAAGCTGTCACAAAGAACCGGCAAAAGTAATGATTATGAGCATGTCAAATATAGCAAGGAGACATTTTAATTGTTTACTAATAAACAAGTGCTTTCTGTGTCAGTGTCGGGCTGTCGGCTGCAAAGATGAAGTTGATGATGCTGACTCGCGATCTTCGCAGTAGTGAACGCGGCAGAGAGAAATGCACATTTCATACGGATTACATAAGCAGAGAACAGTCTGTTTTCTTTCGTTTTGAATTGTTCTGTTCAAAAGTAGACATTTCAAGCTTTCTATACATGTCTCAGGTCTGTGAGGCAAGTAGGCTACCTTATACGCTGAGTTTTGGTTCATTTATGAGACGTGCTCCAGTTCACGCGCCAGCGCCTTCGTGTCGTGATCATCTATTTTCTACTATATTTTAGGGCTGTCAAACGATTAATCGCGATTAATCGCATCCAAAATAAAAGTTTGTGTTTACATAATATATGTGTGTGTATGGAGTATAATTATTTTCTATATATAAATACACACACATGCATATATATTTAAGAAAAATTTGTTATTTTATATATAAAATATTTATATATAATATAAATTATATATAATATAAATATATATACACAGTATATACATGCAAATATTTCTTAAATATATACATGCATGTGTGTGTATTTATATATAGAAAATAATTATACACCGTACACACACATATATTATGTAAAAACAAACTTTTATTTTGGATGCGATTAATCGTTTGACAGCCCTACTATACTTCTTATTTATTAAATCCAGGCAATTGGTTGATGAAACATTGATTAAAATTAAAGATACAATTAATACAAAACGAAATTAAATTTAAAGACAGGCTTTGTGCTTTCTGCTTGAGGTCTCTGTCAAAGTTTTAAAGCAGTCTTTAGTGGCGCTTTCAGAGCGCTCACGTCCGTAACGGAGAACTGTCCCATCCGTAACATTGTTTTTTTGTGTGAAATACATTTCTAAATAAATGCGACTTATAGTCCAGTGCAACTTTTATATATGTTTTTTTCCTCTTCATGACGCATTTTTTGACTGATGCATCTTATACTCCGGATATACATCCTCCATATTATAACAATTATTGCAAATCAATAGGCCTAAATTAAACACAGTCCAGTCTTCTTTCCAATATTGGTTTTAACGAAAACCAAATAAAAATACCTGAATCAATTAATTAAATAAATACACACACACACACACACACACACACACACACACACACACACACACACACACACACACACACACACACACACACACATAGTGCGAATAGGATCTGTGTGGCAAGTGGCAACAAATCTAGTCAAGATTTTTCGCCAGAAAAACCAGCATGTTTACTTTGTCCGGCATTGTCCAGGGCAGGACCGTGAAATATTAAATAATATATAATATTCAATCCTTGTCTCCTATATAAGTGCATTGCATTTTTTTTAAATGACGGTATTGGAACTGATACCGTTGCTATTTTTATGACCCCGCGGTATACCATATTACCTTATTACCGCCCAAGCCTACAATTTACTTTGGTTTCTGAGAAGCTCATAATTAAACTCTTCTCACACTTTTTGATTCTGAACCGTTCATGAACACCTTTTATTTGAAATCGATTGGTATTTGTTATGCTACATAAATTGACTATTAACAGCTACATTTTTATCAATTGGGTATTTCCAAATATTACCTCCTTTTTTTTTTTTTTTTTTTTTTGGCTGCATTTTTCACAAGTTTCTTTACGAATTACGATCAAATACTAGTATCTTGATATTAATTGGAAATGCCTGTCATGCAATTGTCTATAGTCATTTAACTCTTTTAAATGAGAAAACTAGAAATGTAAGTAATCGAAATGTAGTGTACTGTGGTAGCCCTTAACAGCTGCAAGGGTGCAGTTGTTTATGAGCTAGAGGTTGTAAAGTTGTTCACAGAGCAAGAACGGACATGAGCTGGAAAATCTGCATGGCTGGCAGGATTTATTAAGCCTCTAGTGTCACTGTGCCTGTCTCAAGAGTACCTTTTCCTTCAGGCTTTAGCCATAAATAATTACCTGTATAATAACCTATTTTCTTCATTTGTTTTCCTCTTTGCATGTAGGAAGTGAAACTGACACCCTTGCCACAGTTGCTGGATGATTACCTTTCATAGGAGAGAATTTAGTAAATGGGTTTTAAGCAAATGTGAAATATTCAAAGGAATATTTTGTCCTGTGGAGTAGATTGTGCTCTTTCATGAGGTATCTGTCTTTGATCCAGGTAGCTGAGCTTTGCAGAAACAGTGGGACCTAGTGTACGTACTGTACTCTTTGAAGTCTGCTCTCATTGCTGCAGTCTCCCATGTGGCCAGTGGTCCATCCTGCCGCATGGGAACTGCCAGTAGCTTTAATTTTGTGTTGTTAACAACATCCACCAGGACACATTCTCCAGCGCAGCTCCTTGAGCAATGAGTGACGCAAGGTAACAAATGTCTACAGAGAATGTAATTAGTGTAGGGGAACATTTGCCTCTTAAACTGTTTTTACTCTGCAACAGCAACACAGGAAAAAAAAAAAAAAAAAAAAAATTGTTTAAACGTAATGTATTCCTTTGGTGGGATTCCTTACTCAGCAGCCATTCTTCTTCGATGAATGGAAAGTTCAAAAGAACAGCATTTAGTTATAATCTCTAGGTCAGTCAAAATAATGGACTAAAACAAACTGTTCAACTCTCTACAATGCGAGTAAATCAATCGCACATGCGACCAAATATCACAAGAGGCGACTAATAAATGTATTTCATTAGCCAGTGTGGCTAGTAAATTGTACGATTACAGTCGCCTGCAATTGAGTTAGAGGGAAAACAATGTTTAGTGCAGATTTAATTTCATTGCCTGCTGAGCTTTATGCACCATCGCTAGGCTGAGAGCGTCCTCTGTCACGTTCTCTCACACACGCACACTCATCGTGAGAGAAAGAGAGAGCACATGTAGGGCTCGTCAACAGAACTGTCGGACCAGTGCTGTCGTCGTGAAAATTTAGCATTTGCACACGTTTTTAAGCCTTGCCAATTGAAACATTAAAGCGGAAGAAGACGCAAAAGAAAACTTGCGCGTGATGTATGAGAAAGTTTGTGTGTGCAAATTGCACATCCGAATTCGGTGCTTAAGCACACTGAATTGAGCTCTCTTTGATGTCGTTTTGCGCTTGAACGGACAATTTCATACAAAATTATGTCAAAATGCCCGTCTTGGCGAGTATCCTGGTAAATCTCTGGTAATAAGTCTGCCGAGTAAAATAAATAAATTGCTAGACAACATGGCGACTCAAGCTTCAGTTTGTCCGTAGAGGGTTGCTGTTGTGGACGTGAGGTTGTAGTTGTAGTACATGGTCTGAACATCTGGGCCATCTGATTGGGCGTAGGTTATATTTGGAATTTGTTCATTGATGGTTATGTTGAAGTTATTTGATATGCTCTAAAATGTCCTTTTTGTTAAATTGTTATAGAAGTAAAAGAAAGAAATCAAGTAATAATTTCTCCCCATTTGTATGGTTTTGACACTTTCTAAACTCTTTCTGGATTCTGAGTTCATTTGACTGTTGTGGTCCAGGAGTGGATTGTTGCTTGATGATGAATTGTTGAACAGCCTAACTGAAGTGAGCTCATGATTGTAACTGAATAGTCTATTGTTAGCAATACAGGAGTTGATCTGTATGCGAACCTCTTTATTTGGCATCTATGCCCACAAGATCACGTGTCTCTGATTCAAACATTTTCTTGTCTGTTTCTGCCCCTTTTCTTGTGATGATGTCTCCACACAACAGCACATTAAAGGGATAGTTCATCCAAAATGATTTTATCATTACTCACCCTCATGTTGTTCCAAACCTGTATAAAGCTCTTTTTTTTCTGTGGAACACAAAAAGTTATTTTGGAAAATGTATCCGTGTCCATACAGTCAGTCAATGGGGTCCCTTATTGTTTGGCCCCCAACATTCTATAAAAAGGTTTTTTGTTTTTTTTTGGATTTACAGAAGAAACAATCAGTGAATGTCGTTTAATACACTTTTCATAATATACACTCCGAGTCACTTTGTCAGGCTTCATTGCACTGTAATGCTTGCCTTCACTTCATTGCGTACTGACATTCTCTCTCCTCATCCTTTCCTTTCTCCTATTCCTTTATTTCTCCCTTTTTCGTTCAACTGTAAAGGCCCTGTTAAAGGGATAGTTCACCCAAAAATGAAAATTGTCATTTACTAACCCTCATTTTGCTCCAATCCCGTATGACTTTATTTCCTCTGTGTATTTTTTTGGTCCATACAATGGAAGTCAGTGGGCTTCAATATTGTTTGGTTTCCAACATTTTTCAAAATATCTTGTTTTTGTTCTGTTGTGCTCATTTTTGGATAGACAATCCCTTTAACATGTCATCTCTGTCGGACCCAATCCTCCGTAGCATATTTTGTCATTTTTATGTTTTTCATAAATCATTACTAATTGGTCACCCTTTACGTCTGTCTTTCTTGTTGGTTTTTTGGTTATTTATTTTTTTACAAATAGTTATCCAATGAAAAGTATTAAAAAGAGCTTGTGACTAAACCTCATAACTCCATTGGATCCTCAAACTGTCAGTCAAACCTTATAACTCCACCCCTCCTCTATCGTGAATGAAGTGCCACAGTTTGGACCGTCTCTGCTTGTTTGCAGTGCAAGGGTAAAAAGAACTGGTTGTTTGAATAAGTACAGGGTTTTCTTTACTCAAGAAATGCTATATAGCCTGTAAAGGCTAATGTTTTATGTATTTAAAGCACGTCTTTCGTTTAGAAGAGTCTAGCATCTGTTGTCGAGTCATAGCCAGTACTGTCTTAAATAGTTGTAAATAGTTGTCGTCTTTTATGAGATTTTGTCCAAATGACAGAAAAAACTTAGCGTCCACATAGCAATAGTAATATTATTAACCTTTAAGTTGATGAAAATGTAATGCAATGAACTTTCTGCCTCAGACAGGTGTGATATTTAAGGACACCTAATTCAATGAGATCTGTCAGGTAATAGGTTTTTTATTTTTATTAATGCCATTCCTTTTAAAGTCACCTACAGTACCTTTGAATAACACAAATTAATAAATACATGAATACAAACAATGCTTTCATTTGTAGCATTCTCTCTTGCAGAAGAATATTTATCCTATCTTATCTGCATCAGTGCACATTGTTTTTCTCACAAGGGTTAGAAATAAAAGACCTTTCAAATGTCATTAGTGGCTCTTGGAATGTATTTTTGGGATGTTAATGAATTAGTCATGAATGACTCTCTGTAACACTGAAGCTGAGTAATTTTGTCAAATTCTCACAGGGTATTGAGTATATGTGAAAACAACAGTTCAATTCTTTGTCTCAGTCACTATACAGATGTTGTCCTCGGTGTTGTGTGCATAGATAGATAGATAGATAGATAGATAGATAGATAGATAGATAGATAGATAGATAGATAGATAGATAGATAGGTTATGTCTAAATGGTACGCAAACAGACACAGTTGTCTCTGTTTTGCTTTGAATGATGCTCTGAGCTTGTCTGCTTTCAGTGTGTTTGTGTTTCTGTGTAATGGGAGCTGTCCTAAAGACCCTTTTACACTAATGGTGTGTGGTACCTGATTCATCTAATGTGAACCTTAGGGGTACTTGTCCTAATTTAGTACATTATTCTGTATTCCTGTAGTACACAAACACCTAAGGGATGGTTCATCTAAAAATTTAAATTTTCGCTATGTTCTTGCAGTCATGTTGGTCCAAACAAGTATGCTAGGGCTGGGTGACATGTGGCCAAAAATATTCTTGCAATATTCTTGTTAAATAAGGTGCTGTACAACAGAACTGTAAAATGTTACATTAAGAGATATTTATAAATATAGCTATGATTGCCCAGCCCTATTTTTTGCCATTAAAAATGGTTTTGAAAAGAAGCTTAGAAAAAGGTTCATGCTATTCTCTTCAATAATAGTGAAAGTGAACGGGACCAGGGGCTCCAAAAAAAGTAAAAAGTTCTTCTGACTCATGCACTATTCTTCTGAAGTCTTCTGAAGCCATACAATAAATTTGCATGAGGGATAGACATTTGACCAATAGTTGGGCAGATCTGCTTTGATTTATATTTTCAAATGTGATCATAGATGACCGGGTTTGCACTGCCTGCGGCATCTCTAACATGGCATCTCAAGGTAGGAAGAGACAAGGTGAATAGAGGAAGTGAGATTGACAGAGAGCTGAAAATAGCCTGTTATGCAGTGATGTCTCTGTAGAGCATCCGTCTAATGCTGTGATTCTTCACATGCCAGAACTGATTTGACACACTCAAGCTTTAGATTTGTAGGTCATAATGACGAATGTTATAGACAAATCTGTCAGTTTTCCTTCTACAGTCACAGGGAAGATGTTCGGCTAACCACTGATACTGAAACATGACAAAGCAGAAAACCAGGAAGTAGCATTCGTTTTTTGTTTTTTTTTTCGAAGCTGCATATTGGTCACAATAAGAGAGTGAGAATGAAAAAGATTAAGGAAATAATAATTAAGGAAAGGGAAGGGAAAGAGATGGGAAAGAGAGTGAGTGAGCAGCTGGGTGTGTTGGGAATGGTGCATAATGGACAGTCAGAAAGAAACGGCAGAGGCACATACATTTTCTCTCCCGTCAAGGTGAAATTAATCTTAGGTGTCAGTTGGATTTGCCTCAATATTTATCATTTATGTGCAAGAGCCCACAATGAAGTGCCGAAACTTTTGATGCTTGGAACTGCAATTTCCACAGAAATAGAGTTGGATGATGTGCAGCACATTAAAATCGACCCTCATGCATGATTTATGAGAAAAAGTAAAATTGACTGCAGACACTGAAATGTGTTTTATTGGAGCTGAACATAATTATGCGAGGTTGATGTAATAATCTTTGTTGAGAGGGGTTTGTGTTATGTGCAGCGGATTAAAAAATTCATGAAGTAGTCGCAGTTTTCTTTATGTAAATTTAGTGCTTTGGACGAACCTTTCATGTGTTTCATTTGCAGGAGTGCGCAGTAACTCTGGGGGTGAGAGTGTTTCACAGGGCCTATCAACACTACGACTAACCGCAGCTTTAAGTAATTCTGTCAGATTGAAAGATCCATTTCACCCTGTGTGAAAGTTCTTTAAACATTTACATTGCGCTCCATTGTGGATGACGTCACGCCACGGTGGTTATTTCAATACGGAGTAGGCTTCTCTTGTCAGCTTTTTCATCACCTTTTTGTCTCTTCCATAAATGTGTAAAATAGCGCTGGGCGATAAGCCGATATCGATAATTATCGTTTTTTAATTTCCCTCGATAAAACGATAACAAGTGTTCGATAAATGTTCAATATAATGTTAATGAGGAACGAAACAGCACTACTTATTTGAACGGCGCCACACAGACCATTTAAGTTCAAACGGCAGCACAGCGCGAGCTTTCTATAACTGATGCGTTTACTTGATCGGCCTTGACCACTAAACAGTGCTGTGAGATCCAGTGAAGAACACACAAATGGCTCTGTGATTTAAACTAGTTTAAAGCCAGATGAAACAGCGCTGACAAACAGGAGAAACACTGTGCGCAACGATACAGTCAGAAGGCTTTTCAATCTACATATCACCATTGTTTACCATGGATTTACTGTAGTAACACTAACTGTACCATGGTAGACGTGGGATATTCATATAACATTTTTATTATATTATTAATGCAGACTGGTACGTATTAAAAGAGTAATGGAATATAATTGCATGAAGCGTTTGTCATGTTCTGACAATTGTAGTTTAAAACCACAATTAACGGTCTGGTTTCTACAACTTTCACTTGGAGCAAAAATCTGTCTTTGAACTTGAAAGAAATACAGATTTGACATTTATTGTGATAATTATCAATATCAACTGATATGAAAAATGTTATTGTGAGTTTTTTTTTTTGTTGTTGTTGACATATCGCCCAGCCCTAGTGATTTTTTTTTTTTTTTTTTTAACCCTCATCCGTTTTGAGGGGCGGTTCCTTTAAGACTTGTCAGTAAACAGCCACTTATGACTGGCTATAATGTCATTGCATAGGAAAACATACAACTCCTCCTTGCCATTGCACACGAGTAAGTGTTTTGAAAACATTATCCATGCAAGTCTGTCATTTACAGACAAATCATTATGAAATTGTTTATTTATGGTTTGCGATGTAGCTGCTGTCAGATCCAATACAGTTGGTTGCTTCATCTTTCAAAGGGTTTTTTTTTTTTTTTGTGAACTCTTCATCACACTGTGTCTCGTTTACAGAACACTTTGCATTGAAATGCTCCTTACGAACATATAATCCTCAGATGCAATCCGGGACACCATTAAAAATAAAACATCCATTTGTTCCTTACGCTGGGGCCCTACTGAATCCTGTACGGAGACGCAAACAAGCTGATTAAATAGGACACGTCAAAACGCACGTTCTGTTACTTTGTCCAGTTGTCAGGAGTCCCTCAAGCATGTGGAGTATATCAGAAATCAAATGGGCATCTGTTGGCTGTATCCAGCGTTGGCAGCTTTAATTAGTATAATGGGTTCTATTTGCTTTTGACGTAACACACACCCGGTTTAGACTGATGTCAGACTACACTTCCACAAGTTTTTCAACAATGCTATGATTTAATGTTTTGATCAAAAATTATAAATTAGGATTTATAGAGTTATATCGAAACATTTATCAAATATATCTGCTTTCGATAACTGCGTCAAAGTTTTAGATCGACTCAGATAAAGAAAACACTGTGCATGACTGGTGTATGTTTGTGTAAGTGTGTGCGTTCCAACGTCGAGACGATCCACGCGATGTTGTTGCGCACACAAAAGTTTCAGCCCAAGGCACCCGCTGACGATTTGGTGAATTGGTTGATCGCGTTCACAAAACCAGTCTGAATGATTTGTTCATAAATTAATAAAATATGCTTCTCAAACTCAACACACTTGATCCGGACTTAGCGGTTCTTGACTTGCCGTGTGGCATTAGAAGGCTTGGAACATAGAGCAAAAGTCGTCTGGATAACTTTCATGGTTATTGTCTTATTTTTGAAACTTAAAAATCCAGTCCCCATTCATTGTAATTAAAAAAGAAAAGAAAAAAAGCCTAGCATATTTTTTTTTTATATTTTATATTTCTTTTGTGTTTCATGGAAGAAACAAAACTGGCCAGGAAAATGTTTTGTCTAAAATTGGGCTGAAGATTCCTGCTGTCCCTTAATGCCTTTTTCCTGTTCACTTCGGATGATGCAGGAGCTGGCAGCGGTGGCAGGAAAGTCGTCGCCTGTCAAGAAATCAATAGCCCAATTAGCCAGTGCTGCCCCAGTCAGACAGAGGGACTGTGCTCCACAGATCCACACTGGGTCTTTGCCTGTTTGGCTGGGTTTGAAACACAGTTTGTTTTGCTGGGGGTTAATGCTGAGGTGATGGTGTTGGATTTGGGCTGTTGACTGTCGGATTGATTTGGTGAGTTGCTGTCTAGACAGAAGCACAGTGGTATTCTTTCCAGTCAGCTGATGTCCTGGGAAATTTAGATTTGAGCTATGTGGTCTGACACTGGTACGTGACTTAGGATTGATTGAGGTGGCCTTAAAAAGGAGGCGTATGGCTCAGTAATGTTGGAAAAAGAGAGGGTTGCAGTTTGGATTGAACATCCATTGTCTTTCCTTTCTCTGCCATTTAATGGAATAAATAAATAATAAAAGTAAAAATCTATTACTTCCATCTTCAGTGTCTACTTAATATATTTTTTAAGGATTATTTGAATAGAAAACATTAGAGAATCCTGTAATTTTAATTAGAAATCTTTTGTAACATTATAAATGACATTCTGGGTTCAGATCCTGCCTGAATAATATAATAATAATAATAATAATAATAATAATAATAACAATAATAATAATAATAATAATAATGATAAATGGTAGCGAGGATGCAGTTGGTTGCTTTTTATTTTGTGATTTCTCTGACTTGATTAACTTGACCTATACTGTGCAATGCTATTAACATAAAATCCATCCCTCCAACACGTTTGGCACTACTAGCATGCTTTTCACTGGCAGACAGAAACAGAAACGAGACGAGCTGGCGAGGAGGGAAGCTGTTACATACAGGGTCATAAATCAGGAGTAGAGATGGATGGGATGATTGTCAATGGACAATTAGTGAATTTTTTTTTTGTTGTTTTTTAATATGTTAAAATATTTTAAACATCAGTGGCTTAAAGGGAATGAATTCTAAGACACTTCTCAAAAAGGATTTTGGCAGCACATTCACTGACATCATCAATTTCATGAGAATTACTGTCAAACTTCAAATCTCACACTGTGAACATTGTTCCTGTTAATATGCATAAGGTTGATTATGCTTATGAAAAGCTTGTTTTCCAATTGCCTGCACCAGGATCCACCACTGTGATGAAAGTGAGAGATTGCATGCTCAATGCAGACATACATCATTCACATTTTATCGTCACAGTAATGGTAAAGGCAAAACTCTTTTATATACAGTAGTCAACTTTTGAAGTGGATCAAAACCTTTCATCAAAGTTATACATGCATTTTGAACAATACCTGTTCTTGTCTTAGGACAGCTTTTTTTGATCCACATTCCAAATGTTCACTACTGTATCAGTATTAAAAATTAAATTTTATTTTTGTTTTTTATATAGCTATGTAACCCTTTTCATTAGTGCTCTGCATTATGTTGAAGTGATGGTTGATTGAGGAGGACACAAAGATCGTGGTTGTCACAGCAATGAAGCTTTAGTTTATTGGGCTCTTTATCTGTATCAGCCACTATGCAGCACACAGCAACATTTTTCCACAAGGAAATAGAACTTTAAGTTACCAATATCAAAATAACAATGCATACGGAATTATAAAACGGAATAATATAGTTTTAACTGCAGTTATATTAACCTTAAATCACTGGGTTCTTAAACACTGGAAAAATTACTTCCGGCATGACAATTAAAGTAAATGTGAGATGCATCCATAATACAAAGAATAAAACCCCAAAATACTCAGATAAACGTTAAACAATACAATATACAGAAAAATATACACCACTACATGGAATTTACAACACATGAAATAATATCAGAAATACAAAACCATCCATTGAAAATAACTACACATATGTTAGTAAACCTCTTTAACAGCAATATATTTCTGCAAATAACATCGATGGCCAAAATAATTAAATTAAATAGATTAATCAAATAACAGCGAAAACCTTCTTACCTTTCCACAAGGAAATAGAACTGAATTTAACAACAGCTCCACCCATGTGAAGGACCAGGGGGGCAGGGTTTCATATTATTTTGAAGTTTCTCCGGGCGCCGCCATTGGCTAGCGGACCCCCACCTGCTGTTAGCATCCCATTGACTCCCATTCATTTTGGCGTCACTTTGACAGCGAATAACTTTACATCTGAGGCGTTTAAAGACTCCATTTGTCCATTATTTATTTCTAAAGAAACACGAAAATGTATAATAGGCTCCATTACCTTGTAGCTTCCGTTATGGCCCCGTAGAAGCATTTTTTGTAAAAATAGGCTAACGATTGCGTCATAACCACGCGACTCTCTGTCGCACAGTAGAGACTTACCGTATGGACAGGAGGAGAAGCTCGCAGGCAATCGGGGGGACGTGGAGACAAAGTGACAAAATAATTAATCAGAATACATAGCAAAAGTTTCTCCTGCTCCTAGCTCATGGACACCTCCTACTCACACTCTCCGTCTCTGCAAGTTTCGGAAGGGAATGATTTAGATTTCTCTTGGCACAGCTACTAGAAGACAGACGGGTTGCTCACGTCACATCTACATCGTCAAGCTCAGTTTGAGTCTGCGCAGTACGCTCGACCCCCAGGAAGTAAGAGCTTCTAATTGACTTCACTTTTCTCCATTGAATCCAATGGGGTCGCTGTGTCCAGTTTATATACTGTCTATGTGAAGGACTCACTCACACAGTGAAACACTCATGGAACACAGCTCCCCCCTAAGGCTGGGAGAAACATATTACATCTTCCCTACATATATAATCTGGTGCCCCGTGGCCTTATAGGACCATAATTCATTCTTGTCAGGCCCTGTACTCTGAGAGTCTCCAGTGAGTTCAAATGGAGTTTTCTGCATTTATTAAGAGATGAGAACACTTAGGGAGAAGGAGTTGTCAAGCCTGATGCACCATCAAATGCCTGTAGTCACTTTGCCTCGTCTTTCTACTACTCTCTATCTCGGGCCAGCTCACTGCCAGAGTCAGTTCCTACAAGTCTACAGCTTACAACCATAAATTAAATGTTAAGTTGTAGGTGTAGGTATGGATCATTTGTTGTCTAAGGGCTCAAATGCTGCATTATGATGGACTGATATTTCAGCTATTCACAAATGTAAAAGCAAAAGGAGAGCAGCAACAGACATCATGTTAACAAAGTACTGACTAAATGCAGTGTTGACCTGAAACATGTATGGTTGGAGGAGGACGTGGAATGTTTGGTGGTTGCAGGCAGAATAGATCCCCAGCAGCATTTAGGACGTTTGTAGAGTATTATGGAAAGGATGTGCAGAATTTATTAATGATGAGCTCCAATCCTCTTTCTGACACTGCCTCCAGTGGGTCCCGTGTGAGTCTGATAACAGACTGGCCTTTTTAATTAGTTCGTTGAGAGGTCTGGAATTGCCAATGCTGGTGGCTTCGAAATCACACTGGCCTTTAAATGCTGCAAAACATATCCAGTTGCTTAATGCATATTAAAAGACCTGAGCATGTTCTGAAAGGGCATTTCTTGTACAACATAACCGTATTATCCATCCAGTCTTATGTTTAAGTTGAAGTAGGACTTATGTTAGTACCTACCTACCTCCCATCACTACACAATATTTTTATTTTTAAATGGCTCTAAAAATGCCATGTGGGTAACCATAAAAATTGTATAGCATGTATTTGTTATTTATAGCATGTATTTGTTGTACACCTTGAATTAGTGTACCATTAATCTATATAAATGACTGGATTGCTCATGACTTCATAAAAAAGTAAATCCACCGTGCTGCCATATATTGGTATTCCCTCACATTCTATTGAATTAATAGGAAATCATCTGATTTTAAACATTACCTAATGAGTCAGCGTTTTTATATCTGAAGTCCCTGTACAGTCTTACAATGCAAACATCCTAAACATTTAAATGGTTATTGGTTTAAAGTCTGGGAACTTCCCTGGCTTATTAAAAGTTACGTTCATCTTCATTATAGTAGCAAATATCAGATCAACTGACGGATGAGACACCTCAGCATATATATGTTTTTATGAAAATATTCATGCAGTGGAATGCTCATGTAAGATGATGTGAAATTTGAACAGCCTTCTGTCTTTGTCATCATGACTTCTTGCTTGCTTTCATCACTTTTAGCTCTTATTCTCATGCACTGACTCGTTCGCTAAACTGAACACCCAATCAGAGTTCGACAGCTGACACCAATTCTACATGTTGAATCGGCCAAAAAAAGTCGGTCGACGCTCAAAAACGGCCCGACGTTGCCCAACGGCCGACCTTCGGCTTGGTGTGACCCTGGCTGAAACGGCTGGACGAAAATAAACAGAGAACCCAAGAGCAGATAAGTTCCAACAGTTTATTGGGCAAAAAAATCTAAGTAAAAGGAAACAATATTTAATCAGGCAGCCGAGCCACCGAGCATAGGGGGAAGAGATGATTCCGCAGTCCAATGGCAGACAAGGGTCAGCAATGGGTAGGCAGTCCAACAAGGCAACAATGCAAGAGGGCAAAATAGGAGAATGGTCAAGAGACAGGCAGGGTCAGAACCAGTAAACACAGTCCAAGGAACAGGGCAGAGAATAATCCAGGTACAGGCAAAGGTCCAATAACAGAGGCAAATCCAAAATGGTTGGGGAAAACTAAGCTGCAGGGCTGGGAGAAACAAAACAGGGTCAAAGAACTTGACAAGGCAAAATATGACAATATCAGAATGGCTGGAGAATGACAGAAAAGACCATCAAAACACTCTGGCAGAGAAGGCAGATAAAGAAGGGATCTAAATAGTGTGAGAAATCAAACAAGAGGGGAATCAGGTGAGAGAGGTGTGCAAGAGCACTAATTACAAATGCTGCACAGCTGTGGTTGCCCAGGAAACAGAGTGCGGGGAAATAAGAAACAGGTGAGAGAAAGGTGCGCAGTAGCGCTGATTACAAATACAGCACAGCTGTGGTGCTGTGGAAATATACAGGGAAACATAAGAGAAAAAGCAGGAAGAGCAATCTCAAGTCCTGACAGTACCCCTCTCCCCACGAACTCCACCAAGCGTCCTGGGTTGAGCGGCAGATTGGTGAAAATCATCAATTAGCGAGCGGTCCAGGATGTCCCGGGTCGGGACCCAACATCTCTCCTCCAGACCGTACCCCTCCCAGTCAACCAAGTACTGGAATCCCCTTCCCTGCCGCCTACTATCAAGGATCTTTCTGACAATGAAGGCAGGAGTGCCCTCAACCATCAGGGGAGGAGGAGGAGGAGGAGACACAATGGTAGAGGGGAAAACAGAGGAACGAATAAAAGGCTTGATGCAGGAGTCATGGAAGACAGGGTGAACACGGTGAAAGGGTTGCGGGTGCCGAAGCCGGACCGTCACCGGACTGATCACCTTGACAATAGGGTATGGCCTGATGAACCGCAGTGCCAACTTCCTAGATGGCACCCTAAGAGGTAGGTCCCTGGTGGTGAGCCACACCCTTTGCCCACAGATGTATTTAGGTGCTTCAGCCCGACGACGGTCCGCCAATCTCTTGGTGCGTTTCCCGGTTCGCAGCAGTGCCTCCCTGGCCCGCCTTCAGGTCTGCCGGCACCGATCAATGAATGCCTGAACCGAGGGAACCGCAGCTTCGGGACCCTGTGAGGGGAAACAGAGGGGGTTGATAACCAAGACAGCATAAGAAAGGAGATGACCCAGTAGATGACACCAGCAAGGAATTATGGGTGTATTAAGCCCAGGTGAGCTGCTGGCTCCAGGACGAAAGATTGTGGGAAGCAAGACACCGGAGAATCCGCCTAAGATCCTGGTTCGCCCGCTCTGTTTGACCGTTGGTCTATGGATGGAATCCCGACGACAGACTAGCAGTAGCACCAATCTGCCGACAAAATTCCCTCCAAAAGTGAGAGATAAACTGGGGACCCCTGTCAGAGACCACGTCCTCCGGAAGACCATGAATCCTGAAGACGTGGTCCACGACCACCTGAGCCGTCTCCCTGGCAGAAGGGAGTTTGGGAAGGGGAATGAGATGGGCCGCCTTAGAGAAACGGTCCACCACCTTAAGGACCACGGTATTGCCACTGGACTCTGGCAACCCTGACACGAAGTCCAGTGCAATGTGGGACCAAGGGTGTGAGGGAATAGGAAGGGGTTGGAGCAGACCAACGGGCATAGAGTTACAAGACTTGTTTTTCGCACAAACAGAGCAGGAAACCACAAACCGATGGACGTCCCCTCCCATGCCGCGCAGCCAGCGTTCTTCTCACCCCTGGGTGACACACTAACCTGGATGAGTGGCACCACTCCAGAACCTCCGGCTGAACCAACTCCGGAACAAACAGTTTGCCCACCGGGCACCCCCTTGGCGCCTCTGATCCTGACTGGGCCCGCCTGACGCGCTCCTCAATGCCCCAGGTGACGGATCCCACCACACAACCAGAGGGGAGGATAGTATCTGGTGGCACCACGTCCTCTGGGGCAGAGAACTGACACAAAAGCGCGTCAGGCTTACCATTTTTGGAGCCCGGTCGGTACGACAGGGTGAAATTAAAGCGACCAAAAAAAGTGCCCAGCAGGCTTGCCTGGAGTTCAGCCGTTTGAATGTACTCCAGGTTCCGGTGATCGGTCCAGACCAGGAACGGCTCCAGTGACCCCTCCAACCAGTGGCGCCACTCCCCCAGTGCCAAGCGCACGGCCAGCAACTCACGGTTACTGATGTCATAGTTCCGCTCTGTGGGTGATAACTGGTGAGAAAAGTATGCACAAGGGTGTAACTTGTTATCATGAGGGGACCGTTAGGAGAGAACTGCTCCGACACCTACTTCTGATGCATCGACCTCAACAAGAAACTGTTGAGAAGGATCTGGAGTAATTAGAATAGGCGCCGAAGAAAAAAGGCTCCTTAGTTCATTAAAAGCAGCCTGAGCTGCCGGAGACCAGCAAAAAGGTTTCCTAGTGGAGGTCAATGCAGTCAGAAGGGCCACCACCTGACCAAAATTACGAATGAACCTCCGATAAAAATTGGCAAAACCAATAAAACATTGCAATGTCTTTCGGCTATCAGGTGTCGGCCAATCGGAAACAGCCCTCACCTTCGCAGGGTCCATGCGGATCCCCTACACTGAGATGATGTGACCCAAGAACGGAACTGACGGTTTATGAAACGAGCACTTCTCCGGCTTAGCATAGAGTTGGTTCTCTAACAGCCGCTGCAGTACCTGCCTGACGTGCTGAATGTGTACCTGGAGAGAATGAGAAAATATCAGAATATCATCCAGATACACAAAGACAAATTGGTTGATCATGTCTCTCAGCACGTCATTGATCAGAGCCTGGAAGACGGCTGGGGCATTAGTAAGGCCGAAGGGAAGGACCCTTTATTCAAAATGCCCTGTGGGAGTGTTAAATGCCGTCTTCCATTCGTCCCCCTTCCTGATCCGAACCAAATGGTAGGCGTCGCGGAGATCCAACTTCGTAAAGTACTTTGCTCCCTGCAGAACCTCGAAGGCTGAAGACATCAAAGGTAAAGGATACCTGTTTTTAATAGTTATGTCATTCAGCCCCCAATAGTCTATGCAAGGACGCAAAGAACCATCTTTCTTTTTTACGAAGAAGAACCCCGCCCCTGCTGGCGAGGAAGAAGGACGAATAAGGTCGGCTGCCAGAGACTCTGACAAGTAACTCTCCATGGTCGCCCGTTCAGGAGCGGACAGAGAGAACAACTGTCCTTTGGGCAGAGAAGTGCCAGGGAGGTGATTGATGGCACAATCATAAGGACGGTGCGGAGGAAGCGATGTGGGCTGTTCCCTCAGCCCCTGAGTCTAAGAAAGCAGACAGATGAAAATTGGTACCTTGGACCATTACAGAGATAGGGAGCATGGATCGGGAACCTGCAGATGGGGTGGTAGAGGTGACGCTCGCCAGTACCTCCTTAGCTACTGGCGAGCGTTGACTTTTGCTGGACAGGTGGTCGCAAAGTGCCCCGGCTTCCCATAGTACAGGCACATCCCTTTGGCGAAGCACTGTTGCTTCTCCGTGGCAGATAGGTGATACCTGCCTAGCTGCATAGGTTCAGGAGAGGGTAGATGAGCCAGAGCCTCAGGGGGCACCCTGGCAGGAACAGGATCCTGGAATGATGGCATGGAGGAACGAGCTCTACGACGGAGGTCCCGCCGATTGTCCAAACGAATCGCCAATTTTACAAGCTTGTCAAAACCCTCAGGAAGCTCACGTGCATAAACTTCGTCTCGTATATCCTCTACCAGTCCCTCTGCAAACCTGGCCACCAGGGCTTCATCGTTCCACCCACTTGATGCAGCCAGAGTACGGAACTCTACAGCAAAATCCGCCACTGAACGTCTACCCTGCTACAGGGCTGCCAAAAGCCGAGATGCTTCTTTACCAAGGGCTGACCGATCAAACACCTTCAACATTTCCGCCCTGAACAGTGAAAACTCCTTGCAGAAATCGGCTTTCTCAGACCACACAGCCGTGGCCCATTCCCGAGCCTGTCCAATAAGGACGGAGATAGCAAAAGTCACCATAGAAGAATCCAAGGCATAAGTGATAGGCTGTAAGGAAAAAAACACCTCGCACTGGATGATGAAGGGTCGGCACATAGTGGGTTCACCGTAATAAACCGCTGGGTTGTTAATCCGCGGCTCGTGGAAGATCCGAACGCGTTCGGTGGCAGGTGGCTCAAGGTCATGGTCCCTTTGTATCCGGGTGATAGTATCTGTAAGTTCTGTGACCCGGCGCACCAAGGTGTCAACGGCATGATGTGCAGCTGTGAGTTCCTCCTGGTGATGTCCAAGCATAGCTCCTTGTGCCTCCACAGCTGCACGCATAGATTACTGATCTGCTGGGTCCATCCTGGCCAGAGTGTGACGAAATGGCTGGACGAAAATAAACAGAGAACCCAAGAGCAGATAAGTTCCAACAGTTTATTGGGCAAAAAAATCTAAGTAAAAGGAAACAATATTTTAATCAGGCAGCCGAGCCACCGAGCATAGGGGGTAGAGATGATTCCGTAGTCCAAGGGCAGACAAGGGTCAGCAACAGGTAGGCAGTCCAACAAGGCAACAATGCAAGAGGGCAAGACAGGAGAGTGGTCAAGAGACAGGCAGGGTCAGAACCAGCAAACACAGTCAAAGGAACAGGGCAGAGAATAATCCAGGTAGAGGCAAAGGTCCAATAACAGAGGCAAATCCAAAATGGTTGGGGAAAACTAAGCTGCAGGGCTGGGAGAAACAAAACAGGGTCAAAGAACTTGACAAAGCAAAATATGACAATATTTGAATGCCTGGAGAATGACAGAAAAGGCAGTCAAAACACTCTGGCTGAGAAGGCAAATAAAGAAGGGATCTAAATAGTGTGAGAAATCAAACAAGAGGGGAATCAGGTGAGAGAGGTGTGCAAGAGCACTAATTACAAATGCTGCACAGCTGTGGTTGCCCAGGAAGCTGAGTGCAGGGAAATAAGAAACAGGTGAGAGAAAGGTGCACAGTAGCACTGATTACAAATGCAGCACAGCTGTGGTGCTGTGGAAATATACAGGGAAACATAAGAGACAAAGCAGGAAGAGTTTCAAGACCGGGTTCAGGAAGCAGGGCGGGAGTGGAATCTGATGGGGATACTGGGAACAGAAGGAGAGGGAGAAGGGATTATAAGCTCCAGAACGGCTCTTTTTAAATTTCTTAAATAGAAATTGCTACTGTAGAGAGACTGACAAACCCCCCAAGCCAGATTCCCAGTGAAATGCTCTCAGAGAACAAGTGCAGTGAGTTTGCTTCTTTCTTCTCTGAGAAAATCAATAATATCAGAAAGGTGATCAGCACATCCTTGAGTTGCCCTGGGGTCAGACAGATCAAACCACCTGAGAAAGTAGTTACTATGTCTGACTTCAAAGAAATTGATGGCAAAATTTTGGAAGAAACCGTACGACACCTTAAAACATCAACCTGCGCCCTTGACACACTTCCCACATCTTTTTTTAAAAGTGTGTTAGACTGTTTAGAAGCAGATCTTCTAGAAGTGGTAAATGCCTCACTTCTCTCTGGGAGTTTTCCAAACTCCCTAAAAACTGCAGTTGTCAGGCCCCTCCTGAAAAAGAGCAATCTGGATAAGACCATATTAAGCAACTATAGGCCGATCTCAAATCTTCCTTTCATAGGCAAGATCATTGAAAAAGTTGTCTTCAATCAGCTGAACAAATTCTTAAGCTCGAATGGATCCTTTGACAATTTTCAATCTGGTTTCCGACCGCACCACAGCACAGAGACAGCGCTCATAAAGATAATAAACGATATTCGCTTAAATACTGATTCAGGCAAACTATCAGTGCTGGTACTACTCGACCTCAGTGCTGCATTTGACACTGTCGATCATAACATACTTATTGACAGGCTGGAAAACTGGGTGGGGCTTTCTGGGATAGTCCTAAAATGGTTCAGGTCATACTTAGATGGGAGAGGTTATTATGTGAGTATAGGAGACCATAAGTCTGAGTGGACATCCATGACATGCGGAGTCCCTCAAGGCTCAATTCTTGCGCCACTCCTGTTCAACCTGTATATGCTCCCAATGAGCCAAATAATGAGAAAGAACCAAATTGCTTACCACAGCTATGCAGACGACACACAGCTCTACTTAGCCCTATCGCCTAACGATTACAGCCCCATTGACTCCCTGTGCCAATGCATTGATGAAGTCAAAAGTTGGATGTGTCAAAACTTTCTTCAGTTAAACATAGACAAAACTGAAGTCATTGCATTTGGAAACAAAGATGAAGTTCTCAAGGTGAATGCATACCTTCACTCTAGGTGTCAAACAACTAAAAATCAAGTCAGGAATCTTGGTGTGACACTAGAGTCAGACCTTAGTTTCAGTAGTCATGTCAAAGCAATAACTAAATCAGCATACTATCATCTGAAAAATATTGCAAGAATTAGATGCTTTGTTTCCAGACAAGACTTAGAGAAACTTGTGCATGCTTTCATCACCAGCAGGGTGGATTATTGTAATGGACTCCTCACTGGCCTTCCCAAAAAGACCATAAGAAAGTTGCAGCTCATACAGAACGCTGCCGCCAGGATTCTGAGCAGAACCAGAAAATATGAACATATCACACCAGTCCTCAGGTCTTTACACTGGCTCCCAGTTAAATTTAGGATTGATTTTAAAGTATTATTACTGGTATATAAATCATTCAATGGCCTAGGACCTCAATACATTGCAGATATGCTCACTGAATATAAACCCAACAGATCACTCAGATCACTAGGATCATATCAGCTAGAAATACCAAGGGTTCACTCAAAGCATGGTGAATCTGCTTTTAGCTATTATGCCAGCCGCAGCTGGAACCAGCTTCCAGAGGAGATCAGACGTGCTCCTACAGTAGTCACATTCAAATCTAGACTCAAAACACATCTGTTTAGCTATGCATTTACTGAATGAGCACTGTGCCAATGTTCGTCCGACTGTTTGTACTGTACTGTATTTTATTTTTTTTATTTTTCTTAACTGTTTTAATTAGTCTTATTTCTTTTTATTATTTTAATTTCTTTTATGTAAAGCACTTTGAATTGCCATTGTGTATGAAATGTGCTATATAAATAAACTTGCCTTGCCTTGCCTTAAATACAGGGTTGATGAGCAGAATATGAGAATACTTAAATAGCATGATGTTACACACTCCTGTACAGTAGGTGGCGGTATGTACCTAAATGTTGGTTGCAATTCGCCATTAATCAAGAGAAGAAGAAGAAAGCAGGAAGAGCCATAGATATCATATAAAGGCTAGATGTCTTAAGGCGGAGTCACTTCCGGCATCACCGGCGGCCATCTTAGGACAGGGCTCTGTGAATTAAGGTGAGTGAGCAGCACGCACACAAATCCTCTTATCTCGCTGAAATCTGGACAGATTTACAAACGGTTTGGTTTCTTACAAACGTTATTAACGTGGCTATAATTCTGAATGCTTAAACATTTTGAACATAATTATTCATATGTATGCTGTATAATAGCTACATCTCTGACGTTTATAACAAACCAAACCGTTTGAAAATCGGTAGAAAATTGAGCAAGTTATGGTTATTTAAAAGTACATGCACCATGTTATGAGTGAGCGAGCACCCTGTCGTAAGATGGCCGCCGTGTGCGGATGTCGAGCTCCATTGGCCAGCAGCGCGGACGAGACATCTAGCCTTTATATGATATCTATGGGAAGAGCAATCTCAAGTCCTGACACTGGCTTTATGCTGCTTCTAAGTGCTGACTAACTGGCCTAACCAAAACACCTGAGCAACTCCATTGCATAGCTCTGGCAAGCAAACAGAACCGTCTAGCATTATGGTAGCAATTTTGTATAGGCAAGCACCACCAGCATTTTCTTCAGAAAATAGGCAGTACTGAAGATGTATGATATTATGTGCCTGTTTATCAATCAGGGCAAGAGTTTATCTCATCGGAGATCTGAAATCGAAGAGCTTCAGGCATTCTCATAAAGGAGGTGGCCATGCAAGACTGGTAACCGAATTCTCATTCAATGTGGTGGTTTCATTAGCAATCAGGCCTATGAGGCGCAGATGTTCTTAGAAATTGTCACCCACTCGGAAGAGCATTTGATGTGAGAGCGTAACATAGTTACAGTGTGACCAATATACACTGTGATACTGCTCTTTTCATATTGTTTGTTTAACTGCTGTTGAAAGATTTGAATGAGGGCCTGAGAGAAAAAGAACAAGGGATGGCTTTGGCTCGATAAATTGGGAGGAAGTCAGGTTTGCTCCCGCCACAGGAGCTAAATGCCACCTTCCTAATTAGTCCCAGGGGTCCCCGCAGCCTGCTGGCCTGAAGAGGTGAATGTCTCCATCTCTATCATCGACAGCATCACTTCACCTTCACCCTTCATTGATCTCCCAATCATGTGTGTCAGGGCCAGTCTGGGATGAGAAGCATCTGAGAGATTCATGAGATGGCCCTCTTTAGCCCTGTTATATAGCACACAGCACCCTCACACTGACCCGTTTATTTCATGACCCAGTGCTCATCCTCACTCAGCAGACTAATGGAGTGTTTGGAGCATTTCTGCGTTTCCTATAATGAGCTGACAATAAGTGACACTTGAGTGTTCATCTCATCGAAACTCTCGAGGTTATTCAAGTTAAGCATGTTAGTTTCAAGGGCATATTAGAACCACATTGAACTTCAGCTGACAGCTTTGTTAGCCACAGTGTTGTATATTATTTTCATTTAAATATATTGGAAGGATATTAAATGTATTGGATGGATATTAAGTTTTATTTTACCTTTGTTTTTTTTTATATTTTTTTATATTTCAGTTAGCTCTGTGCTAAAACCGTTAACCTGATGATAATGATGATGATGATGATGATGATGATGATGATGATGATAATAAGAATAATAATTACTATTATAAGATAAATGGTACTAGTTGAGATAGAAGAAATCAATGGATATCCCCCTTACCCCATTTTAATGGATCAAGTGATTTTAATTCTCATTGATTGGGCTTCTGTCTGGTATTTGATGAGGAAAGCATTGAATAGACATTACAAAAAGTAGCTTAAGAAAGAAATATTTTGATTTAGCATACAATTTATATCCATTATATCCATAGTTCGAATTACGGGGTGTATTGGGGGGGTCCGACCCTCCTAGATGAGACTTGGACCCTCCCAAAAGGGATGAAAATAATAGTTTGGGGATACTGAAAAACTTTTAATAAAATGAAATGTTAGCCTATCCAAAATGTTATGTATTTAAATGCAGTATTACCATCACATACCTACAATTCAGGAAATAATCTAATGAAATATGATTTTCAAACCCTCACTCCCCATTGGGCTGTACCATTTCTCTGGTACATTCAGACTGTGTTCTTTGCTATGGTTCTTTGATATCACTTCACTAGCTGTCAAAACGTACATACCAGGTACGGGCGCAGGCGCTGGTGTGTCAGCGAAAAATTAAGAGTAATGTTAATTGGCTGAATCAACTTTAATCTCTGCCTATTGTTTTGACATCATGCGTTGTGCTTTGTGGTAAATGTTATGAGCAGCTCGTCACATAGGCGTCACTAGGCCCTTTTTAGGGGGGCTTCAGCCTAGCCCCGCTAAAAATTTGTGATTAAGTGTAGGCTACACAAATTCGTGTTCGCTTCAGTCTTGTTATAATCAGTTTCAGCGCTTTCTTCATCTTCAATCCGCAGCGGCGCCGAGCGGAGCGCACGTCAGAAACAGAGGACAGTGTGTGTGTGTGTGTGTTCATCTGAGCTTCATTGGTCTGTCGCTGCTCGTCAATGTCAGAATATTTGAGATGACCAATCAAATCAAAGTAGGCGGGCTTTATGTTCACAGAAGCTGCTGAGCACGAATTTTAGCAGAGCGACTCAAATACTCTGAGTGGATTTATACATATGACCCCAGACCCCCACGGTTCAGCATGCATGTGATCTGCGGATTAATTGCAAAGTTTAACCATCATTGCCAATCTACACTTTCAATTGATTTTTAAACCAGTCCAGTGGAAGAAGAGGAAAAAGAGAACTCAATTCGGTATTAGCGTGCTGTTATCTGTGTGCACAGCCGCACACACCTGAAGCGTGCACACACAGAGAGGCGCGTTTCAGATAGCGCACAAACACCGAATTGATTCCTTTTTCGCATTTCCTTGCACTTGAACGAACACATACATACACAATTACAAAATACCTGTCTCTGTAAATATTCTCATAAAACACACTCGGTTATGTCTGAAGTGAACGTAAACAGTTGAGAAAGAAATCTGATGTGTATCATTATATTGGATCTGTGCATTGGGTCTTAAAGTGACAGCAGTCTATAAATTAATGTTAATCAAACAACAAAACACAGCTTTAACAAAAATATATCTATGACATTTGGAATGTATTAGGAAAGAGAAATGTATATAATGAAAACCTCTGCTTCAATTATTTAAGTGTTGTTGTATGTGTTGCTACAAAAGCTGTGGTATAATCTTCACCCACCTCACGCTCATGAAAGGAATGAATAATCTCTGAAGAGGGTAATACTTCATGCCCTCACACACACTGATACTGTGAGACAGAGAATTAGGCCAGTGTGCTGTCAGCAGTTTGAAGGCCTATAGAGACACTCTGGTTCCCTAAGTCAGCAGTGTAAGCCAGGTCAGGGATGCAGCCACTCTATCTTAGCCTGAAAACTTAGAGCCGACTGCTATGCAGAAAGCATTTTATAGACATTTCTTTTATGTTGTCATCTTAGGTGTCTTTACACTCCAGAGTCCAGGAAATGTTTCTAGTTCAATTCAAGTTAATCTCTATCAAAAGCATTTGTAGCAGCATGTTTATAACTATTGACAACTTGTATCTCATTTATTTTTTTATTTTTTTTATGATCACAAGGTTATTTATATTGTGTAAAATCTATATTTTAATTATCTAATTTATCTTATTTCATAAAAAATCCATGCATTTAAACCCAAAACACTTACTTCTCAGTGATGCGGTTTGTTGGGAGATATTGACTGTAACTATTTGAATACTGAGAACAGTTAAAGCCCCAGCTGTCAGTATCGTGTTATATCTACTCTGATTGCAGAGAACAGTCACCGTTTCATTTCTGTGGATCAAAGCCATCCATGATTTTTTAAATGTCAAAATAATTTAGATCTTGTCTGTTGTATAATGGCTTTGTTCTCTGACCATTTCAGCCATTAGAGCTGATTTGCCTTGTCAGTTAATTAGCTTGGTGCTAATGAAGCTGAATGGTGGGGCTTAATAGTATTTAATGAGAAAATAGTGTACTGCATTATGTATAAAAATAGTGTATGGTATTAGAACATTAAAATTCAACTTTTTACCTTTTTACAGCCTTATCACCAAAAGACAGAAAATATACACGACCAATGTAGCTAATTCATGTAGGTCATTCTTAATATAGAATTTTTTTTTTTTTTTATGTATCGTTTAAAGAAACTTCAGGTAAAAGTGTGTCTTCAGCGAAGTCATGGACCTTATGAAGATGATGTTTTTATTTTTTTATTTTTTTTAAATAATAAACACATCACAGAAACAGTTAAAAACTGATTTTAAATGTATATTTGTACTTGGTAGTAGCAATCACATTTTGACTTTTGATTGGGCTTTTAAAACGGCATAAATGTTAATGTCAACATATAGCATCAAATGTTATTAGCATAATGACTATATATTATTATAAGAGACACACTGTTATCTTCCATTTCTACCACCATCTCCTTTTGTATCGTCTTCTTTTTTCCTCTGAAGCTCAAGCCATCTCTCTACTCAATGAGATTGAGCAATGCTCCCTTCCTGCTCGCCTATCCGCATGGCTGAAGTAGCTGTCAGCAACTTAGTGTCACTGAACGGGCAGCTGATGGAGGCACTGCACTTTTTGTCCTCTCCTAAGTTAGCCACACGCCCACAGCCAGCTCTGACAGTAGAAGGTGACACAGAGTGAAGCAAACCGGGCCGAGCACGAAGCCCTGCAGCACTCCTGATGTGTGCTCAGAAATGGAGCTATAGAGCTGCAACACTGTTGCTTAGTTAAGGTCAAGTTGGTAGTCTCAGACTCAGGCGGACACCTACAGTCCATTCACTGACCATCTGATGCATATTGCACAAAAAAATGGACAGTATTTTCTTGATCGTGCAAGCTTAAATATAATTGGCCGATACAAGTGCTTTTTATATGAATTTTTATCGTTTTTTATATCGTTTTTTATCGTTTTAAATGCTATTTATTTAAGGTGATTTTGGCAACAAAATTATAATGTACAGTATTAAAAATGGATTATCAAGTTTGCCATTATATTACTAATAATAGAATAATAATAATAAATTCTCTAATACTTTAAAACTTTTCATATATCATTTACTTTCTTTGTTTAACAATTTTGTCTAAAAAATTATTAGACAGAAATAAAATAAATCTTTCTACCATTTGTATAGACTGCTGTGTTGGTTTCCTAGCTTTGCATGTGTTTGGTCTGTAAAGTAAGCAGATAAAATCAATTTAATTCATTATTTAATGTCAATGTGTATATTTATTATGTTGCTGTGTAATAATTGGGATAATAAAAAAAACAAACATTTTGCATCAGGGTTCATGTTGCAATTATGACTGACTGTACATTATCCCTTACATAATGTAAGGTATTTCATTTAGACCTGCCCTTAAACTGCACATAAAAACAGTTGGCCACCTTACATGTCGATCAAACAGTCTCTTACTGTCGAATTGGGTGGTTTTTGGCCAGAATAATTCTCGGCTGTTTTACTGCAGAGATTTGCTTGCTGCATAAGCAGTATGGTTAGTGGCAGATAACATTAATGCATGGTGCAATTCATTTGCAGGAATCGGAATGGTTTCATGGTTGGGGTTTTGAAAAGGGAGGTATCTAAATCTAGGCCACTGCACAATGGGCTTTGGATTTGGCCACTCTGCCTCACTGTCTCTCTCTGCTCCCCGCAGAGTGTCATCTGACTGCTGTAATTTCATTAAGCTGTGAGCCCTCACCATACATTGGGAAGTGTAACACTTGCTAATTGGGAACAAGCATTAGCCAAAGCTTGTCTTGTCTGCCGATTTGAAAGGGAAGAGACAGTGATCGCCCCCTAGTGCTGAAAATCCCTGGGGTTAAGGAGGCAGTGAGATCAAGTGGCATCAAAGCACTGAGTGCGTTTTAATTGGGACAAGAGGATTTACTGAAGCCAGCTTCTAGAAAGATGAGTCGGATAATGGAGGAGATTGCTAACAACAGCTTTAAGGCATGCTTGCGGGCCAATCACAGATTTTTGTCAGTTATTCTTGAAACTTTATGGTAAAATGCTGCTCTAAATGGAAAACTAAATGTTGAAATAAACTATTTTATGAAACTGTGTTTAGGGTACGTTTACACAACAACAATGTATCGTTATTTCTGTGTTACAAATATTCATATTACAGAAGAACTGTGATAAGTTCATAGTTCGGATATTATTTCGATCGCTCCGTAGACATCAGAGTAAATCACCTTTTGAAAGTAGCATGGTGCTTCAAATAACGATTGTATTGATTACATTGTTACGAAAAGTGATTAAATTATGTATTTGGCATTGAATCATTCATTCAAGAGATTCGCTCAAAAAACGCTGATTCATCCAGTAATGAAAAAAGTGAAGTATTTATGAGTGAGTCATTGAATTATTCACTCAAACCAATTTTTAAAAAAAATAATTAATTCAGATTCAATAAACATTTTAAACAGACTGCAGCAATTAACATTTGTCAGAACATCTGTAAACTACATGTTATTTTGTTTACTTGTCTGTTCAAAATCGTGAAAAAAAAAAGAAAGTGTTTCTCAATTTATCCAGAATCTTGCAGCTCTACTCCTTAGAAACTATTTCCTGACCACTCTGGTGGGACATTTTACAGCTCCCTTGGTTGCTGTGCCATCACACCTGGTAACCTGTCCATAATACAATATTATTGGTCCAAAACTTTACTCCTAATAACTAACATCAAATATCTTTTGATTTGAATGCATTCTTAATAGCTAGGGGTTAGTGCTTTAGAAAAACCTACAACCTGAGTTTTTGTGCAATAAAAGTATGTTGGTTTTGTCAAGCTAAATTATCTTTTTTCTTTCACATGGATCATGTAAATAAAGTCACTGCTCTGTCACTTGTCTGTTTGCTTAACTCTGTTTCCAGAGGCAAAATGAAAGACAGAAGCTTAAAATTCCCATCATAAGGTAGCAGAATTTCACAGAGATTGAGCTCTGCTTTTGTGATGTTTGCCATTTGCTTGTTCTCTAAACGCCAGGAAAACACTCAGAAATCAAAAAAGCTTTTCAGTTCAGTTGTGGATCAAACTTTACAGCGTTCCATCTTGAATAAATAAACAGGAATAAAGACAGAGAAGCAGTATTGCATTAACAATAAGTGGGTTCAACAGCAGTTCACTTGCAGAAAGCTTCAGGTCGTTTTTTCCTTTTTCTGGTGTCTTGAGGTCTTCACATGGTCTTCTCGATAGGTCCTTTTTTTTCTTTGTTAAATCCTCTTCTGTTGACTGAATGATGAAATGAGGATGCAACCTCATTATACCTCCCACTCCTCAAACAAAGCTTTGCCCATTGTTACTTATTCACAGGGTTTTAAAGGGAAGCTTACACTAAGTCTAATCTGAAACTAGATTTTCGAAAATATGATTCTGTGCTTGTCCATGCAAAACTCACTGCCAATTGCTAGGGTGTTCTGGGTTGTTATGCTAGCATATTGCTACAGTAAGTGTTTTGTTCTGGGTCATTAATAAGTGACTGTTTTCTGCAACTCAGTGCTGCTGAATACAGCGGCATGGGAATAGGAGTTATATTTTCCCCAAATTGTGAGCATGCCAATGGCAAGTAAACACACATTTCTATCGAGTTTTCCTTTCGGAGTGCACAAACAGCTTATCAGTGAAGTCTGATTCATGAACAAATGTCTTTAATGAGCTAGTTATTTTAATGAATCATTTAAAAAGACTGACAAACTCATTCTGACAAATCCTTCACTGAATGAGCTTGCTGAATCAGTCTGAATCGCTTACTAAACTACAATTTTTATTGATTTCAGTGATTTCCGTTCTTGAAAAATCCAAATATAGCAGATGAATTAAGGTTGATTCGTACATATTTTCCATTGAGATGACTATGAAAAAGTGTCCCAATCAAACTGAATTCACCTACCTAAGTTTTGTCAAATTTAAATTACATTTGTTTTATTAATTACTAGAGGCATTTTGTATGTGTTATTCACCACTGTAAAGTGGCATGACTGACAGATATGTTCTGTGTACAGGATGCAGATGCGATTATTCAATAAAAATGTTTGTTTATTTATTATTATTATTATTTTTTTTTTTTTTTTTTTTTTAAATGATAGTTGTTGGAGCCCCAATTGCCTTAGCAAACACATATCTTGAGATCGCTGCAGCTCCATGTACTTGTGTGAAGCTTAAGGTCAAAGTTATATTTTTAATTGCTCTGAGTCAGTGCCAAAAATATGCTACATTTTGCCCTTGTGCCCCTCAAGGAATCAAAGGTTGTATGGTTAAGGGGCCACAGGCACCTTGTTTTAATTTTTAATTAAATATATTTTTTTAGCTAAGCTGAACTGTCATGTCAGAACTGGTCTCCAGTCAGTTTAACACCATTCAACTGACTCTGACCTTCACAGACTCTCTCATCCCTCAGATAACTACCTTGTTTCTCTCTTTATGTCATCTGCAGTGGACGTAAAGTGTCTTGTGCAGGCCAGTGGCTGTCATTACGGGTGTCATCTGCAATGTTTATCATCTTAGGGAATCGTTTTAAAGGCATTGGGCTGTAATGAAAGTGTGGGATTGGTGAATGCTCTTGAACAGCAGTTTCTTGTTTAATGGGCATTTTAAAGAATTTTGTCATGGTTTTCAATCACATTTTGATTGGTAGTGATACCCAGGATTAAATGATGGCATCAAACTCTGCTACAGTTATAGTTGCAGATAGGACCATGAAAGACAGAAGTTAAAGCTCACCTTGGACAAGAGAAAGGGAGTGATAAGCCAAAACTTGGAGGACAGGGACATTTGTTTGAGCCAAACTATTGTTTCAGGTCATTACACTAATTGAATGTGATGGAAATTGAACTGACTTGCAGAGCCAATAATAACTTTAAAATTCACTGTATGGTTTTGCATTGGGATATGCCGGTCCAATATGGACTTTTTTTGTAGGATTGGGTATTAGTAAGACAAGATACTGTACGTTACCCCATGATTGTTGCTGTTAAGCTCAAAAGGCAAAGGCCCAAAAAAGCAGCACAGGGGGTTTAATGCATTATATTCCAAGTCATCTAAAGCCATTAAATTGCATTATTTGAGGACCACACAGTGTAGTTCACAGAAACCTTCCCTCCGCAACAGCTGTCAAATGTCTCCATTTAGCGTCTTCGAACAGCATGTCGTGTTCAGTTACGACAGTTAGCATGGTAAAACTTTCTCAAAGATGTACCGATGTTCCCATTATTTCATAATCTGATCATAAAGGTCTGGGCTTTTGTTTAAAATGACTACTTTGCTGTAGATTTTCTGAATGGTTTGGTACTCTCTGTCTGATGAGAGCACTGGAGTAGAGAACTGAATAAAACTCATTCACACAATAACTGGAATGATGAAAAAGGCTCAGAAAATTGTGTTGCACACACAATATATATTCTCTTTGTTCTGTAACTGTTATTAACTGTAACTTCATAAAACAATTCCTTTTAAGAGAACTAAAAAAAAAAGGATTTCTCTCTCATTATGACAAGACTATCACAGCAGACAGATGTTTTTAAATTGTTGATCAGTCGCACACATTCACTTTCGTTTTTCGTCAATTCGTTTCTTTTATCCGTCTTGCTGTAGAATGCTGACTGCTTTAATAAAAACCCACTAATTGGCATATTTGTCCATATTTTTAAAAATGTGCTAAAAAAGCTGTTAGAGTTAGAACAGGAACACAAAGAAAGCAAGAGAGAGAGTAATGAGGACTGTTAGTGCTGAGACGGTGAAGTGTCGTACAATAAATTTAGAGGTTTAATCAGGAGAGGGTTAGCCGCCTGTCAACGATATTGGCCCGTGAGACAGGCGAGTGTTTACAGAGCCAGGTGCGCTGAGATAATGTACTGCCTCCCGGCTCCTGTCCTCCATGCTCTTCCTCTATGACAGATGGGTGATAAATATGCTTGTATCTAATTAAATCAGCAGAGGTTATTGGGATCAATCCATCTCACCTGCCCCCTCCTATAGTTCTATCAGCCATTAATCTCAGCTTTGTTTTATGTTCCGATAATGTCGACACTCCTGCCTGCTTTGAATTGCATCAAGTTGATTACCACTGAGATGCCACCACATGGCATCCTGTTTTTTGTTTGTTTAAAAGGTTAAAAAATGAGATTTTGACCTGCGACATGTGTTTCCTCTATTTAACGATGACTTCCTGCTACAAAAATACAATTTCTTTAAACAGTTGAGTATGGTTTCTGCTTAAGGGGCTTATTTTTTAACAAAATATTTGCAGGGAAAATATGCATGACATTTCTGCATAATTTGGTCAAATGTATTCTGATCTTTAAAGCTACACTGTGTAATTTAAGTTGATTGTTAGCAAAAAACACTTTATTCTTTCAAAATTATATGTGCTTATTCATGTGTAATTACTTCCAAGTATTCTCGTAAGCGTTGAATCTGTCATTCAGAATACATACGAGTGAGTCGCTCGAATGGTGGCAGCCATGTTGCGCCTCCATCTTGAAAATACATTAGCCAAAGAGGAACATACCTGGAAATTCAAGCTTCGCCTGCACTTTTACACTCAGTGGCACCGTGACGAATGCGACGGGGAGATTACTCGCGACTGCCCTGCCGGCAGATCTCTGACTCCGCTCACGGAGAACATTAGTAATTAGAACATTATGCAATAATGGGCATTGCCTTACACTATTAATCTCGTACAATATACAGAATAACGATAGCACTGATACTTTACTAAGATTAGCTTGCATTCGTTTGGGAACCTGATAGCTGATGTTAGCAATGAAATGGTACCAAAATAACCAAAACGTAAAACTATTATTCTTTTTACATAGATGTCATAACTTGCATGTAAACTGAATAAATAACTAAATGCAATTTGTAATAGTTTTCTAAAGTAACCTCATCACTTGAAGGAACACTCATGGATGAAGTTGAACTGGAAGCCATTAGTTAAAACGCCCACAGAATGGGAGGGGCTAGAAAGTAATATTCAGTTGGTAGTCATATACAATTACACTGCTAGATGGGAGACAATCTTACACAGTGTAGCTTTAATCAACAATAGTTGGCAAATACAGTCTTTTAAAAATAACCTAATGATTTGTTTAATGTCTTTATTAAACATACTGTATAAACATACCTTTTCACATATTTTCTCCTTATGGAGGTCAAGGAGTGCCTCCTGAAAATAAAATGAAGGAATTAATTAAAAATATTTTTTAAATACTTAACTTTTCTAATTGTTTTAAAAGTTTTTTTTTTTTTTTGTGCGTGTAAAATTTTTGTTAAATGTAACCTTAAATTTCTGAATTATAATATTTACATAATTTGTAATTAATAATTTACAAATTTCTTTATCCAATTACCCATTCCTGTTTTTAAAGGGGTCATATAATGCCATTTTTGTACAAGCTAATATGATTCTTTAGGGTCTAAATTAAAAGTTTGTAATATACTTTAATTAAAAATTCTCATTAGTATTGTAAGAAAACACAAATTTTACCTGGTCAAAAACAGCTCTGTTTTCAGCACGCCGTTTCAGTGCATGTGTCTTTAAATGATAATTAGCTTTGCTCACCCCGCCCCTCTGTTCTGTGGGTACACCGTATCTAACACAATAACCACGTGTTATTCGTTATAAACGTGTGATTATGAATTATATTGAGAACGTCGTACATAGAAAACATGCCGTAATGTACCCTGAGTGTAAACCTTAGACGCATTCATTGTGAAGCCTGCAGCAAGGTTTGCAAATTTCGCAAAGATTAATATAAATACTAATATAAAGGTTAATAAAACATTACACTCACATCTTCTGGAGGTTCAGCAGTAACACGTTGGTACCGATCCGTTTTTTCTCGTTTGTAAAGCTGTCTGGTGTGAAATGATTCGCGTAAACATGAAAGCATGGACGATCGTGGGGAATCCCCGTGAGGGAATCCCCGCGTCAATCCTTTGGGCATATTGCTTCAAAAACAAAACTCAGCCACTGCATCTTCAACGGCTCAGATTTAGGAACATCCAAATGACTGCTGTGTTCCTTATTACATCTAAGAACAGAACACCACAATCGCTTAGACGCCATTCTACTCCAGCATATCAACAATGGCGGACTACTATGACGACGGCTGTCACAGCTCGCTCAGGGCGGGTCTTGTGTTGAAACACGGCTGTCAATCACAATCGCGGGAGGGGCGTACGATCTTATGACGTCACAATATCGAACGGCTTGATTTCATAGATGGTCAAACATATATGGAGATTAAAACAAAACCACTGGATGGATTTTAATCATGATAGGATGGTTGTGTACAGGCACTGCCAACAGACATTTCAGTGCAATCAACTTGTAAAAGTGCATGTACCATTATATGACCCCTTTAAATCAATTCGCCTGTTGCATTGGCAATGTACTGTTTTAAAAACGTCCGCGATTATTTAGAGGTTTTTATTAATAAATTAATTGATTCCATCATTTTATCAAGTCACACTCGAACCGTAATCCTCCATATTTCCTAACACTGTATATTGAGACGATCAGAAAATAGCTGATTTAGTCAAAGTAAAACAAGTTAGGGTAGGTTTGTTTTCCAGTTTCAAGCAGGTAATCTTTTCCCATGACATCCCATCCTCACAAATGCAGACATGCTTTTACACATTTAAAGACTGCTGTCATCGCGTTGAGAGATCTGCTCTACTGATCACATTCCTCTTATTCCAAGCACAGCTGAGTGTTCTTCCTGCTGCTCCTGCAATTGAGATGAACTTCAGTGATGTAGTTCAGTTCTGCCTCGTGAGAATAACAACAAAAGCTAGAATTCCAGCAGATAAACGTCTGATAGCGGCAGCTTTTCAACCTTCGCTACAAATAAACCAATGACTCCTCTGGAGCTTTTCTTCTGAGGAGAGGCACTGGATTAGGATACTAATAAAGGTCCGGACTAGGGTATAGCTGGTGGGGAGATTGAAAATAAATTCAGCCACTACTGAAGTGAAAGGGTGTGTACACTTATTGGAGAAAGTGTAGATATCAAAATATTAAGTAAACAGATCTCTCTTCCTGTCCTCCGCCAAGCATGACTGTTTTGACCACTTTCTTAACTCTTAACATGTTCATTCTTTGAAGATTAGATGCAAAGATTATTTGAAGATTAGTTTGCTGTAGTGATATATCTGCTCTGTTTGAACATTTTTAGGTTTGCCTAGAGAATACCCAAACAACATTTATGCTCTTACTGCCAGTTAATTCCAGATAAGCGCCACCTGCTGGAGATCATGAACTTGACACAATATGTTTTATGGATAAGTGTTCAGGCAGAGTTGGTGGACATAGACATTATTTTCTTTCTTTGTATTTTAATCGGAAAAGAATGCTCAAGTGGCCCTCCAATAAGCCCCTGAAAGAGTTTAGACTTAGATAAATATATATATACACACACTCACCTAAAGGATTATTAGGAACAACATACTAATTGACCCCCTTTCGCCTTCAGAACTGCCTTAATTCTACGTGGCATTGATTCAACAAGGTGCTGAAAGCATTCTTTAGAAATGTTGGCCCATATTGATAGGATAGCATCTTGTAGTTGATGGAGATTTGTGGGATGCACATCCAGGGCACGAAGCTCCCGTTCCACATTGTCATGTTCAAGAAACCAATTTGAAATGATTCGAGCTTTGTGACATGGTGCATTATCCTACTGGAAGTATCCATCAGAGGATGGGTACATGGTGGTCATAAAGGGATGGACATGGTCAGAAACAATGCTCAGGTAGGCCGTGGCATTTAAACGATGCCCAGTTGGCACTAAGGGGCCTAAAGTGTGCCAAGAAAACATCCCCCACACCATTACACCACCACCACCAGCCTGCACAGTGGTAACAAGGCATGATGGATCCATGTTCTCATTCTGTTTACGCCAAATTCTGACTCTACCATCTGAATGTCTCAACAGAAATCGAGACTCATCAGACCAGGCAACATTTTTCCAGTCTTCAACTGTCCAATTTTGGTGAGCTTGTGCAAATTGTAGCCTCTTTTTCCTATTTGTAGTGGAGATGAGTGGTACCCGGTGGGGTCTTCTGCTGTTGTAGCCCATCCGCCTCAAGGTTGTGCGTGTTGTGGCTTCACAAATGCTTTGCTGCATACCTCGGTTGTAACGAGTGGTTATTTCAGTCAAAGTTGCTCTTCTATCAGCTTGAATCAGTCGGCCCATTCTCCTCTGACCTCTAGCATCAACAAGGCATTTTCGCCCACAGGACTGCCGCATACTGGATGTTTTTCCCTTTTCACACCATTCTTTGTAAACCCTAGAAATGGTTGTGCGTGAAAATCCCAGTAACTGAGCAGATTGTGAAATACTCAGACCGGCCCGTCTGGCACCAACAACCATGCCACGGTCAAAATTGCTTAAATCACCTTTCTTTCCCATTCTGACATTCAGTTTGGAGTTCAGGAGATTGTCTTGACCAGGACACACCCCTAAATGCATTGAAGCAACTGCCATGTGATTGGTTGATTAGATAATTGCATTAATGAGAAATTGAACAGGTGTTCCTAATAATCCTTTAGGTGAGTTTATATATATATATATATTAGGGATGCCACAATTCTCAATATAATATTGAACCGTTCAGTACGACATCCACGGTTCAATACGCGCTTGTGAATTGCGTTTTTTTCGGTTTTACGTTTGAATAATTTATGAGCGTTTTATTTCTCTCCGAATTGACTGTTTGTGTGTGCCTGTAAGTCTACGAGCTGAGATGAGTAAACTCCTCCCCGCGAGTAAATATTCAATCACTATGCTCTAAAGTTAGGGGGCGCTTAACCATCATTCCACACTTTAACATGGCGAGCGGCGGTGAAGTGAGGCTGAGGAAGCGCCAGCGTCTTTCAAATCCGTGGTGTGGGGACATTTCAGTTTTGCCGTTGAGTGTAATGCCAAGGAAGAAAAAATGGTAAACAAAAAAAATGACTGTGTGCAAGCATTGTTTTACACGTGTAGCCTACTCAAACGGAAACACTTCCAACATGACTGCACATCTGCGGCGCCGTCACCCAGCAATATCACTGTCTGAAGGCACAAATATGCTTATTTGAAATGGTCAATTTATTACTAACTTCACGTGTATGTTTATTTTCAAAATTTAGGAATTTATGTGTTCCCCAGTTTGTACATGGGCTACCAGCAGCTGTGAGATGTCAGTGTTAATTTTATATTATACAATGGACTTTTCTTAGCTTTTAAGTAAAATAAAGGAGTATTGCAATAAATCGTTTTTATTTTTTTCTCCTTAACCTCTTACTGTTCCTATTGCCTAAGCATAGAATAAAAAAAAAACACACTCTTAGGCGGCGTTCACATATCGCGCCTAAAAACGCATAGAAAACGCTAGGCGCGCTCGGGTGGTTGCGCTCCGGAGGCGTCTGTCGTTGCTAAGCTTGGTTCTTGTCACGTGACCTGCGGTGCGCTTGCGGCATTCTGAAAAGTTGAGATGTTTTTATCTCGATGCGGCGCGGACGCGTTTGGAAAAAACGAGCGCGTCGCACCGCGAGCGCGTCGCTTCCATTATGAGCGCGCATACCGCGCGCCTACATTTGAAATAACGAACTTGCGCGCGCAAAAGACGCGATACGTGAACAGGCCCTTATGTGTCAAGCCATCAGAACCGAACCGAACCGAAAACCGTGGTTAAAAAACCGAGGTATGTATTGAACCGTGGGCTAACTGTATTGTTGCATCCCTAATATATATATATATATATATATATATATATATATATATATATATATATATATAATATATAAAATTATTTATTTTCCTCACAGCTTATTTTTTTACAATAATCCAAAAGCCAATGGAGAAAAATAAATAAATTGTGCATTTGTTGAGGGAACCAGGATAATGCTGACTTCTGGATTTGCCAAAAAAAAAAAAAAAAAAGTGATCACTGCAGCACTCTATATAATGTACACTAATAACAGGATCAGCCGTCATCATTTTATTTAAAAAGTCCAGTTTGTCTCCCCATCAGATTATGTCACTGATATAGAGATGTGGACAACAGTTTGATCATTAGTGGATGAAACGCCTCCAGGAAACCTGCTGAGCCTTCATGAGGGAAAGCGTTCCCAAAATCCCTGCCAATTACACAGCCACCTGTCCTGGTAGCAGGATGCTGCCCTCTGCTGTGCAGAACGGAAACCAGAAAGAGCGAGAGATGCGCGTAGACTTTAATGAGCTCCCATCAGACCTTGGTTTCATTCCAAAAGCAAAAACACCTCAAACAGCTTCACTTGTAATTATGCATCCTCCTCTTAACACCATCAAAGGCTTAATCACCTGCAAAGGTGATTGTGTGTCAGGAAAGAGCGGGTTGTTTTACTAATTAAGACAAGCAATGCAAGCGTGCCTGCTATAACCTTTCCCTCTGTACTTCTGCTGGGAGAAGAGCTGAGCTTTTCCCCTCCATCAGATTGATGAAAAGTGTAAAATGCATGATGCATTCCTGCTGTGATTATGTAAAGAAGCTGGAGGGAGTTGGATCTGTAATGGACGCTATGCTCAATCACACGACTGAGCCGTCTCCATCCCTCTCCATTATGAGCAGATTCAGCCTTCTGTTAGTGTTGCAGAGGACAAACACACAGCTCCAGTTTCAGGCTTTATCACTTCTTGCCTATTACACCCGCAACCTTCTGTCTATGATGCCTTTTTCACTTGAGCTGAGCTTTATGCTGAGAACAAATAGCATGACCAATCTAAATGATGCCATTATAATCTTATTACATATGCTATTAATGATTATATATATATATATATATATATATATATATATATATATATATATATATATATATATATATATATATATACATAAATATATATTGTTTTATATTATTTGTGTTGTATTGTTCAACATTTTTATTATTAGCTGCTTTTAGTGTTATGGCACTGCAGTCTGCCATTCAGGATTGTAGTGGTGAGGATGTGTTTGGGGAGCGTTCTAGTTTGGGTGTTTTGTGCCAATCACAGTGTAGACGGCGCTGTTGATTTGAAGAGAGTGTCCTAGTTTTGTCGTGTAGATGGGATGTCAGGCTGAGTGTGGTTAGGGTCCTCAGCGGTGGAGGATGTTTTAGAGCAGTACAGCTGATGCATAGAGGCTTGTTAAGACTTGATCAATATTTTAAGAGGCTTATTTAATGCACTGGTAGGCGTGCACTGTTGAAGACTGATGAGTCTATTAGCAAACTGAGTTTTGCATAATTGCTGTGTGGAAAATGAGTGTTTGATATAGTGCGATGACTGGGGAAAGATTTCATTATTTTTTGCTTGGCTTTTGTTTGGCAGGATTGCTGTGCATTTATATTAGTATAATCACATGGAGCGTAAAATTCCACTCTGTTATTTCGTTTATTTACACTCCAGAAGATATCATGCTATTTAGGGGTTCAAGCATGAAATGCTGAAACCCTATTGTAATTGTAAGGATTTGTAAAACGCATCGTGCAGGACAAACCGTAAGGCCTAGAGACTTGAAACCTGGCCAGATGGTAGGCCTCAATTTGGGGACAACCTATCAGAGTATGACCCCGATTGGCCCATAGGTGGCGCTACAGCAACCAAAAGTTCAAAATCGCTCATAACTCTTAGACCGTTTGTCCCAGGATCAAGTGTCTTATATCGTTGGAATCCTTGGCTCGAGGCGGACAAAATGGCTATCTCCGATTTGGATGTAGGCAGGGAAAATTTTCTGCTATGTCGGATTTTGTCCAAAACCTACTTTTGCGAACTAGTCCCTGGTTTTTCGCCCGATCGGAACCAAACCAGTCTAGGACAATTCTCTGGACTCTCTAGATCAATAATTATCGAAAAAAAGTTGAACTTTGGCATGTGGGTGGCTGTAACAGGGTCATTTAGAAAAGGGGCGTGGCAAAATACACTCAAAAGCCTATAAATCCCAAAGGAAAACTCAGAACTTCACAAAAATTGATGAGCATATGTGACAGAACATGGTGAGGAAGCATGCAGAGTTTCATGGAGATCGGACCATAGGTGGCGCTATAACTGGCAAAAAGCCTTCATTCTTATTAGGGGTTCAAGCATGAAATGCTGAAACCCTATTGTAATTGTAAGGATTTGTAAAACGCATCGTGCAGGACAAACCGTAAGGCCTAGAGACTTGAAACCTGGCCAGATGGTAGGCCTCAATTTGGGGACAACCTATCAGAGTATGACCCCGATTGGCCCATAGGTGGCGCTACAGCAACCAAAAGTTCAAAATCGCTCATAACTCTTAGACCGTTTGTCCCAGGATCAAGTGTCTTATATCGTTGGAATCCTTGGCTCGAGGCGGACAAAATGGCTATCTCCGATTTGGATGTAGGCAGGGAAAATTTTCTGCTATGTCGGATTTTGTCCAAAACCTACTTTTGCGAACTAGTCCCTGGTTTTTCGCCCGATCGGAACCAAACCAGTCTAGGACAATTCTCTGGACTCTCTAGATCAATAATTATCGAAAAAAAGTTGAACTTTGGCATGTGGGTGGCTGTAACAGGGTCATTTAGAAAAGGGGCGTGGCAAAATACACTCAAAAGCCTATAAATCCCAAAGGAAAACTCAGAACTTCACAAAAATTGATGAGCATATGTGACAGAACATGGTGAGGAAGCATGCAGAGTTTCATGGAGATCGGACCATAGGTGGCGCTATAACTGGCAAAAAGCCTTCATTCTTATTAGGGGTTCAAGCATGAAATGCTGAAACCCTATTGTAATTGTAAGGATTTGTAAAACGCATCGTGCAGGACAAACCGTAAGGCCTAGAGACTTGAAACCTGGCCAGATGGTAGGCCTCAATTTGGGGACAACCTATCAGAGTATGACCCCGATTGGCCCATAGGTGGCGCTACAGCAACCAAAAGTTCAAAATCGCTCATAACTCTTAGACCGTTTGTCCCAGGATCAAGTGTCTTATATCGTTGGAATCCTTGGCTCGAGGCGGACAAAATGGCTATCTCCGATTTGGATGTAGGCAGGGAAAATTTTCTGCTATGTCGGATTTTGTCCAAAACCTACTTTTGCGAACTAGTCCCTGGTTTTTCGCCCGATCGGAACCAAACCAGTCTAGGACAATTCTCTGGACTCTCTAGATCAATAATTATCGAAAAAAAGTTGAACTTTGGCATGTGGGTGGCTGTAACAGGGTCATTTAGAAAAGGGGCGTGGCAAAATACACTCAAAAGCCTATAAATCCCAAAGGAAAACTCAGAACTTCACAAAAATTGATGAGCATATGTGACAGAACATGGTGAGGAAGCATGCAGAGTTTCATGGAGATCGGACCATAGGTGGCGCTATAACTGGCAAAAAGCCTTCATTCTTATTAGGGGTTCAAGCATGAAATGCTGAAACCCTATTGTAATTGTAAGGATTTGTAAAACGCATCGTGCAGGACAAACCGTAAGGCCTAGAGACTTGAAACCTGGCCAGATGGTAGGCCTCAATTTGGGGACAACCTATCAGAGTATGACCCCGATTGGCCCATAGGTGGCGCTACAGCAACCAAAAGTTCAAAATCGCTCATAACTCTTAGACCGTTTGTCCCAGGATCAAGTGTCTTATATCGTTGGAATCCTTGGCTCGAGGCGGACAAAATGGCTATCTCCGATTTGGATGTAGGCAGGGAAAATTTTCTGCTATGTCGGATTTTGTCCAAAACCTACTTTTGCGAACTAGTCCCTGGTTTTTCGCCCGATCGGAACCACGCCAGTCTAGGACAATTATCTGGACTCTCTAGATCAATAATTATCGAAAAAAAGTTGAACTTTGGCATGTGGGTGGCTGTAACAGGGTCATTTAGAAAAGGGGCGTGGCAAAATACACTCAAAAGCCTATAAATCCCAAAGGAAAACTCAGAACTTCACAAAAATTGATGAGCATATGTGACAGAACATGGTGAGGAAGCATGCAGAGTTTCATGGAGATCGGACCATAGGTGGCGCTATAACTGGCAAAAAGCCTTCATTCTTATTAGGGGTTCAAGCATGAAATGCTGAAACCCTATTGTAATTGTAAGGATTTGTAAAACGCATCGTGCAGGACAAACCGTAAGGCCTAGAGACTTGAAACCTGGCCAGATGGTAGGCCTCAATTTGGGGACAACCTATCAGAGTATGACCCCGATTGGCCCATAGGTGGCGCTACAGCAACCAAAAGTTCAAAATCGCTCATAACTCTTAGACCGTTTGTCCCAGGATCAAGTGTCTTATATCGTTGGAATCCTTGGCTCGAGGCGGACAAAATGGCTATCTCCGATTTGGATGTAGGCAGGGAAAATTTTCTGCTATGTCGGATTTTGTCCAAAACCTACTTTTGCGAACTAGTCCCTGGTTTTTCGCCCGATCGGAACCACGCCAGTCTAGGACAATTCTCTGGACTCTCTAGATCAATAATTATCGAAAAAAAGTTGAACTTTGGCATGTGGGTGGCTGTAACAGGGTCATTTAGAAAAGGGGCGTGGCAAAATACACTCAAAAGCCTATAAATCCCAAAGGAAAACTCAGAACTTCACAAAAATTGATGAGCATATGTGACAGAACATGGTGAGGAAGCATGCAGAGTTTCATGGAGATCGGACCATAGGTGGCGCTATAACTGGCAAAAAGCCTTCATTCTTATTAGGGGTTCAAGCATGAAATGCTGAAACCCTATTGTAATTGTAAGGATTTGTAAAACGCATCGTGCAGGACAAACCGTAAGGCCTAGAGACTTGAAACCTGGCCAGATGGTAGGCCTCAATTTGGGGACAACCTATCAGAGTATGACCCCGATTGGCCCATAGGTGGCGCTACAGCAACCAAAAGTTCAAAATCGCTCATAACTCTTAGACCGTTTGTCCCAGGATCAAGTGTCTTATATCGTTGGAATCCTTGGCTCGAGGCGGACAAAATGGCTATCTCCGATTTGGATGTAGGCAGGGAAAATTTTCTGCTATGTCGTATTTTGTCCAAAACCTACTTTTGCGAACTAGTCCCTGGTTTTTCGCCCGATCGGAACCAAACCAGTCTAGGACAATTCTCTGGACTCTCTAGATCAATAATTATCGAAAAAAAGTTGAACTTTGGCATGTGGGTGGCTGTAACAGGGTCATTTAGAAAAGGGGCGTGGCAAAATACACTCAAAAGCCTATAAATCCCAAAGGAAAACTCAGAACTTCACAAAAATTGATGAGCATATGTGACAGAACATGGTGAGGAAGCATGCAGAGTTTCATGGAGATCGGACCATAGGTGGCGCTATAACTGGCAAAAAGCCTTCATTCTTATTAGGGGTTCAAGCATGAAATGCTGAAACCCTATTGTAATTGTAAGGATTTGTAAAACGCATCGTGCATGACAAACCGTAAGGCCTAGAGACTTGAAACCTGGCCAGATGGTAGGCCTCAATTTGGGGACAACCTATCAGAGTATGACCCCGATTGGCCCATAGGTGGCGCTACAGCAACCAAAAGTTCAAAATCGCTCATAACTCTTAGACCGTTTGTCCCAGGATCAAGTGTCTTATATCGTTGGAATCCTTGGCTCGAGGCGGACAAAATGGCTATCTCCGATTTGGATGTAGGCAGGGAAAATTTTCTGCTATGTCGGATTTTGTCCAAAACCTACTTTTGCGAACTAGTCCCTGGTTTTTCGCCCGATCGGAACCACGCCAGTCTAGGACAATTCTCTGGACTCTCTAGATCAATAATTATCGAAAAAAAGTTGAACTTTGGCATGTGGGTGGCTGTAACAGGGTCATTTAGAAAAGGGGCGTGGCAAAATACACTCAAAAGCCTATAAATCCCAAAGGAAAACTCAGAACTTCACAAAAATTGATGAGCATATGTGACAGAACATGGTGAGGAAGCATGCAGAGTTTCATGGAGATCGGACCATAGGTGGCGCTATAACTGGCAAAAAGCCTTCATTCTTATTAGGGGTTCAAGCATGAAATGCTGAAACCCTATTGTAATTGTAAGGATTTGTAAAACGCATCGTGCAGGACAAACCGTAAGGCCTAGAGACTTGAAACCTGGCCAGATGGTAGGCCTCAATTTGGGGACAACCTATCAGAGTATGACCCCGATTGGCCCATAGGTGGCGCTACAGCAACCAAAAGTTCAAAATCGCTCATAACTCTTAGACCGTTTGTCCCAGGATCAAGTGTCTTATATCGTTGGAATCCTTGGCTCGAGGCGGACAAAATGGCTATCTCCGATTTGGATGTAGGCAGGGAAAATTTTCTGCTATGTCGGATTTTGTCCAAAACCTACTTTTGCGAACTAGTCCCTGGTTTTTCGCCCGATCGGAACCAAACCAGTCTAGGACAATTCTCTGGACTCTCTAGATCAATAATTATCGAAAAAAAGTTGAACTTTGGCATGTGGGTGGCTGTAACAGGGTCATTTAGAAAAGGGGCGTGGCAAAATACACTCAAAAGCCTATAAATCCCAAAGGAAAACTCAGAACTTCACAAAAATTGATGAGCATATGTGACAGAACATGGTGAGGAAGCATGCAGAGTTTCATGGAGATCGGACCATAGGTGGCGCTATAACTGGCAAAAAGCCTTCATTCTTATTAGGGGTTCAAGCATGAAATGCTGAAACCCTATTGTAATTGTAAGGATTTGTAAAACGCATCGTGCAGGACAAACCGTAAGGCCTAGAGACTTGAAACCTGGCCAGATGGTAGGCCTCAATTTGGGGACAACCTATCAGAGTATGACCCCGATTGGCCCATAGGTGGCGCTACAGCAACCAAAAGTTCAAAATCGCTCATAACTCTTAGACCGTTTGTCCCAGGATCAAGTGTCTTATATCGTTGGAATCCTTGGCTCGAGGCGGACAAAATGGCTATCTCCGATTTGGATGTAGGCAGGGAAAATTTTCTGCTATGTCGGATTTTGTCCAAAACCTACTTTTGCGAACTAGTCCCTGGTTTTTCGCCCGATCGGAACCAAACCAGTCTAGGACAATTCTCTGGACTCTCTAGATCAATAATTATCGAAAAAAAGTTGAACTTTGGCATGTGGGTGGCTGTAACAGGGTCATTTAGAAAAGGGGCGTGGCAAAATACACTCAAAAGCCTATAAATCCCAAAGGAAAACTCAGAACTTCACAAAAATTGATGAGCATATGTGACAGAACATGGTGAGGAAGCATGCAGAGTTTCATGGAGATCGGACCATAGGTGGCGCTATAACTGGCAAAAAGCCTTCATTCTTATTAGGGGTTCAAGCATGAAATGCTGAAACCCTATTGTAATTGTAAGGATTTGTAAAACGCATCGTGCAGGACAAACCGTAAGGCCTAGAGACTTGAAACCTGGCCAGATGGTAGGCCTCAATTTGGGGACAACCTATCAGAGTATGACCCCGATTGGCCCATAGGTGGCGCTACAGCAACCAAAAGTTCAAAATCGCTCATAACTCTTAGACCGTTTGTCCCAGGATCAAGTGTCTTATATCGTTGGAATCCTTGGCTCGAGGCGGACAAAATGGCTATCTCCGATTTGGATGTAGGCAGGGAAAATTTTCTGCTATGTCGGATTTTGTCCAAAACCTACTTTTGCGAACTAGTCCCTGGTTTTTCGCCCGATCGGAACCAAACCAGTCTAGGACAATTCTCTGGACTCTCTAGATCAATAATTATCGAAAAAAAGTTGAACTTTGGCATGTGGGTGGCTGTAACAGGGTCATTTAGAAAAGGGGCGTGGCAAAATACACTCAAAAGCCTATAAATCCCAAAGGAAAACTCAGAACTTCACAAAAATTGATGAGCATATGTGACAGAACATGGTGAGGAAGCATGCAGAGTTTCATGGAGATCGGACCATAGGTGGCGCTATAACTGGCAAAAAGCCTTCATTCTTATTAGGGGTTCAAGCATGAAATGCTGAAACCCTATTGTAATTGTAAGGATTTGTAAAACGCATCGTGCATGACAAACCGTAAGGCCTAGAGACTTGAAACCTGGCCAGATGGTAGGCCTCAATTTGGGGACAACCTATCAGAGTATGACCCCGATTGGCCCATAGGTGGCGCTACAGCAACCAAAAGTTCAAAATCGCTCATAACTCTTAGACCGTTTGTCCCAGGATCAAGTGTCTTATATCGTTGGAATCCTTGGCTCGAGGCGGACAAAATGGCTATCTCCGATTTGGATGTAGGCAGGGAAAATTTTCTGCTATGTCGGATTTTGTCCAAAACCTACTTTTGCGAACTAGTCCCTGGTTTTTCGCCCAATCGGAACCACGCCAGTCTAGGACAATTCTCTGGACTCTCTAGATCAATAATTATCGAAAAAAAGTTGAACTTTGGCATGTGGGTGGCTGTAACAGGGTCATTTAGAAAAGGGGCGTGGCAAAATACACTCAAAAGCCTATAAATCCCAAAGGAAAACTCAGAACTTCACAAAAATTGATGAGCATATGTGACAGAACATGGTGAGGAAGCATGCAGAGTTTCATGGAGATCGGACCATAGGTGGCGCTATAACTGGCAAAAAGCCTTCATTCTTATTAGGGGTTCAAGCATGAAATGCTGAAACCCTATTGTAATTGTAAGGATTCGTAAAACGCATCGCGCAGGACAAACCGTAAGGCCTAGAAACTTGAAACCTGGCCAGATGGTAGGCCTCAGTTTGGGGACAACCTATCAGAGTATGACCCCGATTGGCCCATAGGTGGCGCTACAGCAACCAAAAGTTCAAAATCGCTCATAACTCTTAGACCGTTTGTCCCAGGATCAAGTGTCTTATATCGTTGGAATCCTTGGCTCAAGGCGGACAAAATGGCTATCTCCGATTTGGATGTAGGCAGGGAACACTTTCTGCTATGTTGAATTATGTCCAAAACCTACTTTTGTGAACTAGTCCCTGGTTTTTCGCCCGATCGGAACCAAACCAGTCTAGGACAATTCTCCGGACTCTCTAGATCAATAATTATCAAAAAAAAGTTGAACTTTGGCATTTGGGTGGCTGTAACAGGGTCATTTAGAAAAGGGGCGTGGCAAAATACACTCAAAAGCCTATAAATCCCAAAGGAAAACTCAGAACTTCACCAAAATTGATGAGCATATGTGTTAGAACATGGCGAGGAAGCATGCAGAGTTTCATGGAGATCGGACCATAGGTGGCGCTATAACTGGCAAAAAGCCTTCATTCTTATTAGGGGTTCAAGCATGAAATGCTGAAACCCTATTGTAATTGTAAGGATTCGTAAAACGCATCGCGCAGGACAAACCGTAAGGCCTAGAAACTTGAAACCTGGCCAGATGGTAGGCCTCAGTTTGGGGACAACCTATCAGAGTATGACCCCGATTGGCCCATAGGTGGCGCTACAGCAACCAAAAGTTCAAAATCGCTCATAACTCTTAGACCGTTTGTCCCAGGATCAAGTGTCTTATATCGTTGGAATCCTTGGCTCAAGGCGGACAAAATGGCTATCTCCGATTTGGATGTAGGCAGGGAACATTTTCTGCTATGTTGAATTATGTCCAAAACCTACTTTTGCGAACTAGTCCCTGGTTTTTCGCCCGATCGGAACCAAACCAGTCTAGGACAATTCTCCGGACTCTCTAGATCAATAATTATCAAAAAAAAGTTGAACTTTGGCATTTGGGTGGCTGTAACAGGGTCATTTAGAAAAGGGGCGTGGCAAAATACACTCAAAAGCCTATAAATCCCAAAGGAAAACTCAGAACTTCACCAAAATTGATGAGCATATGTGTCAGAACATGGCGAGGAAGCATGCAGAGTTTCATGGAGATCGGACCATAGGTGGCGCTATAACTGGCAAAAAGCCTTCATTCTTATTAGGGGTTCAAGCATGAAATGCTGAAACCCTATTGTAATTGTAAGGATTCGTAAAACGCATCGCGCAGGACAAACCGTAAGGCCTAGAAACTTGAAACCTGGCCAGATGGTAGGCCTCAGTTTGGGGACAACCTATCAGAGTATGACCCCGATTGGCCCATAGGTGGCGCTACAGCAACCAAAAGTTCAAAATCGCTCATAACTCTTAGACCGTTTGTCCCAGGATCAAGTGTCTTATATCGTTGGAATCCTTGGCTCAAGGCGGACAAAATGGCTATCTCCGATTTGGATGTAGGCAGGGAACATTTTCTGCTATGTTGAATTATGTCCAAAACCTACTTTTGCGAACTAGTCCCTGGTTTTTCGCCCGATCGGAACCAAACCAGTCTAGGACAATTCTCCGGACTCTCTAGATCAATAATTATCAAAAAAAAGTTGAACTTTGGCATTTGGGTGGCTGTAACAGGGTCATTTAGAAAAGGGGCGTGGCAAAATACACTCAAAAGCCTATAAATCCCAAAGGAAAACTCAGAACTTCACCAAAATTGATGAGCATATGTGTCAGAACATGGTGAGGAAGCATGCAGAGTTTCATGGAGATCGGACCATAGGTGGCGCTATAACTGGCAAAAAGCCTTCATTCTTATTAGGGGTTCAAGCATGAAATGCTGAAACCCTATTGTAATTGTAAGGATTCGTAAAACGCATCGCGCAGGACAAACCGTAAGGCCTAGAAACTTGAAACCTGGCCAGATGGTAGGCCTCAGTTTGGGGACAACCTATCAGAGTATGACCCCGATTGGCCCATAGGTGGCGCTACAGCAACCAAAAGTTCAAAATCGCTCATAACTCTTAGACCGTTTGTCCCAGGATCAAGTGTCTTATATCGTTGGAATCCTTGGCTCAAGGCGGACAAAATGGCTATCTCCGATTTGGATGTAGGCAGGGAACATTTTCTGCTATGTTGAATTATGTCCAAAACCTACTTTTGCAAACTAGTCCCTGGTTTTTCGCCCGATCGGAACCAAACCAGTCTAGGACAATTCTCCGGACTCTCTAGATCAATAATTATCAAAAAAAAGTTGAACTTTGGCATTTGGGTGGCTGTAACAGGGTCATTTAGAAAAGGGGCGTGGCAAAATACACTCAAAAGCCTATAAATCCCAAAGGAAAACTCAGAACTTCACCAAAATTGATGAGCATATGTGTCAGAACATGGCGAGGAAGCATGCAGAGTTTCATGGAGATCGGACCATAGGTGGCGCTATAACTGGCAAAAAGCCTTCATTCTTATTAGGGGTTCAAGCATGAAATGCTGAAATCCTATTGTAATTGTAAGGATTCGTAAAACGCATCGCGCAGGACAAACCGTAAGGCCTAGAAACTTGAAACCTGGCCAGATGGTAGGCCTCAGTTTGGGGACAACCTATCAGAGTATGACCCCGATTGGCCCATAGGTGGCGCTACAGCAACCAAAAGTTCAAAATCGCTCATAACTCTTAGACCGTTTGTCCCAGGATCAAGTGTCTTATATCGTTGGAATCCTTGGCTCAAGGCGGACAAAATGGCTATCTCCGATTTGGATGTAGGCAGGGAACATTTTCTGCTATGTTGAATTATGTCCAAAACCTACTTTTGCGAACTAGTCCCTGGTTTTTCGCCCGATCGGAACCAAACCAGTCTAGGACAATTCTCCGGACTCTCTAGATCAATAATTATCAAAAAAAAGTTGAACTTTGGCATTTGGGTGGCTGTAACAGGGTCATTTAGAAAAGGGGCGTGGCAAAATACACTCAAAAGCCTATAAATCCCAAAGGAAAACTCAGAACTTCACCAAAATTGATGAGCATATGTGTCAGAACATGGCGAGGAAGCATGCAGAGTTTCATGGAGATCGGACCATAGGTGGCGCTATAACTGGCAAAAAGCCTTCATTCTTATTAGGGGTTCAAGCATGAAATGCTGAAACCCTATTGTAATTGTAAGGATTCGTAAAACGCATCGCGCAGGACAAACCGTAAGGCCTAGAAACTTGAAACCTGGCCAGATGGTAGGCCTCAGTTTGGGGACAACCTATCAGAGTATGACCCCGATTGGCCCATAGGTGGCGCTACAGCAACCAAAAGTTCAAAATCGCTCATAACTCTTAGACCGTTTGTCCCAGGATCAAGTGTCTTATATCGTTGGAATCCTTGGCTCAAGGCGGACAAAATGGCTATCTCCGATTTGGATGTAGGCAGGGAACATTTTCTGCTATGTTGAATTATGTCCAAAACCTACTTTTGCGAACTAGTCCCTGGTTTTTCGCCCGATCGGAACCAAACCAGTCTAGGACAATTCTCCGGACTCTCTAGATCAATAATTATCAAAAAAAAGTTGAACTTTGGCATTTGGGTGGCTGTAACAGGGTCATTTAGAAAAGGGGCGTGGCAAAATACACTCAAAAGCCTATAAATCCCAAAGGAAAACTCAGAACTTCACCAAAATTGATGAGCATATGTGTCAGAACATGGCGAGGAAGCATGCAGAGTTTCATGGAGATCGGACCATAGGTGGCGCTATAACTGGCAAAAAGCCTTCATTCTTATTAGGGGTTCAAGCATGAAATGCTGAAACCCTATTGTAATTGTAAGGATTCGTAAAACGCATCGCGCAGGACAAACCGTAAGGCCTAGAAACTTGAAACCTGGCCAGATGGTAGGCCTCAGTTTGGGGACAACCTATCAGAGTATGACCCCGATTGGCCCATAGGTGGCGCTACAGCAACCAAAAGTTCAAAATTGCTCATAACTCTTAGACCGTTTGTCCCAGGATCAAGTGTCTTATATCGTTGGAATCCTTGGCTCAAGGCGGACAAAATGGCTATCTCCGATTTGCTCGCCCTTTGGGCGCCAATTTTGAGTAAATTGCATTTTTTTGAAAAACCTATTTTTGCGAACTTCTAGGTTTTTTGCCCGATCGGAACCAAACCACTGCAAGAATATTCTCTGGAGTCTGCCAATCAGTAATCATCCAAAAAATTCAAAATTTCAATTAACGGTCGATAACTGGAACCAAAATATTTGATGGCACCAGGGCCAATTTTACTAAAACAGTTATAAATTGTGAACAGAAAGAGATTTTTTTGCTAAACTTGGGATACATCTTCCTGAGCTCAATCTGAGATCACTTGAAAAAAATCGCAACAATTGTCCACTTGGTGGCACTATAAAACGGTTATAACTTGTGAACGGAAAGAGATATTTTCGCAAAACTTGGGACACATGTTCATGAGCTCATTCTGAGGTCACGTGAAAAAAAATCATGACAATTGGCCACTTGGTGGCACTATAAAATGGTTATAACTTGTGAGCGGAAAGAGATATTTTCGCTAAACTTGGGACACATGTTCATAAGCTCAATCTGAGTTGACATGAAAAAAATCGTGACAATTGGCCACTTGGTGGCGCTATAACAGTGAAAAAAAATCATGAAAATCGCTATAAGCGCACCCAACTGTTAGTCTACTGAAAATTGGCACGCAGTGTCTTTGTCCAGGGTGCCATGATAGTCTATGAGAACATTGGTGTATCTCAAAAAACTCAGTATACGTCATTGGCACAATGCCTTGAAGGAGCCTTAGAAGTTTCAAGCCAGTGTTTTTTCACAGGAGTGACCTCCTAAGACACCTAAATCCTTGCCGAGTCCAACAATACCAAACATGACAGGTTTCGCCCATAGACCGTAAAAAATATGGACAAAGCGTCTGTGACGTCACCCATAGACTTTCTGCAGAACGGTTTTGAAGCCGTTTATGGGGGGTATGGGCGGCGCCATCTTGGAAAATCTTGGGAAATCCTAACCCCGCCCACCTTCTGACGCAGCGCACGTCACTCAGCTCGCTCTGCTACTCCGGTTATCTCTGTGTATATTTTAGGCAACAAAATATGTTATAAAACACCATACTAACTCTTTTCGTTTTCATTTAAAGAAATCTTAATATTATAGCCACACAAATGTGGTTCAGGCAACGCGTATTGATTATATTCACTGCACATAGTTTGCCTATTTATAAAAAAAACAAAATATAAAACACAAACCTGCCACTTTTTTGTTTTAAATATAATATAAAAATATTAAACATTTTAATATGGTCCAGGCAATATGTGCATTTGTACTAAACAACAGATTTTGCAGTAAACAACATATAGATCATCTTCGTTGTGTTAAAATTTAAAATGACAAAACTCAACCCAGTCTCTTTTTGTTAAATTTCAGTTGTATCAATATTAGCCATTATAAAAGTATAAGTAAAAGGTATAAGAAGCTATACAAATAAAGCAAACAATTCAGTCAAACACACAAAGTCAGCGCTCGATCTAGTCTAACAATACAACAGTAAAGTTAAATAGCTTATAAAGTTATGAAACTTCCCCTCAGCAAAAACGATTGGCCAGGGAACAAATTATAGTTTCACAAAACCAAAAATCGCCCGTTAGATATAGACAAGACAAATTATAACTCATGTTTAACCACTACAGAGACCCCAGGGTCAGCGGCGAACGACTAGCCGAGGAAAAGCTGTTCCAGGCAGGGTACATGCGCCGAGCGCCCGGTCATCATCGCTGGATCTCACAACTGGATAAAATTTTCATAAATCTTTAAATAAACCACAGATTTTAGCTTTAAATAACTACATTCTCGCCTGAAAAACTCTTAAAACTACATTTCATGATACAGAAACAGTAGTATTATATTTCAACTGTGTTAAAAAATGGCGCTTCTTATGTTGTCATTCTCCTTGGCGCAGCCTAAGCTGTCAATCAAGCTGTCAATCAAAGTTAACCACGCCCTTATTTGTCATACATTTTATATCTAAATACTATCTAAACTAACGAGTTAGAAAAAAATTCACTACCCTCGCCGTTGTCAGGCACTCGGAACCTATCAAAAAATACAATAAAAGTCCATGGGACCAACCTGTAAAAACATGAATTTATGCTGTGAAAACGGACATTTTAACATGGGGGCTATGCACATTTGCTCCCTTTTGGGACCTTCCCCTAGCGGATTTTCGATGTATTGCAGTTTTTCGCACTTCCGGGTAGGCTTCATTTTTCAGATGAGAATGTTGCCCCTTGGTTTCGCCTTATGGTTTTTGTAAGTGTCATTTAGAGCTTTAAAAAATTGTGGTTATCTTCAAAGCCGTTAGTCCGATCGAGACATAAAAAATAAAAAAAGCTAAACAATAACACCAAAATGTTAAAATTATGATAGGGACTGAAAAAAAAAATAATTAAATCCAATCAATTTCACCCATGGATCAGTTTGATGCTCTCACATGTTTGAAACGAACAATTGATGGATTGTGATGAAATTTGTTTTGAATTGGGACTGGCGAATCCCTGTCCATAGAGCTAGTAAGTCCCGCCCATCCGTAAAACCCCACTGGACCTCTAGGTTGAAAAATCGTCAATGCAAGTGAATGTGAGAAAATAATTATTTTCCGGTCCAGTTTGAATTGTGCCATGAATGTGAACATACGTTGTCTGTAAATTTTTTATATAATTTTTCATGTTACGAGTTTGACAGTATCTTGTATGATTCTTTGGCTAGCAGTTGTGGAAAAGACATAATGAGAAAGACTACATGTCGCCTATGTGACGTCACCCGTTAACACATTTTTCCTTCCACTTGTCAAATCACGGTGCTCATGCTGCGATAATCTATGGAGACAGATCGAGATGCCTGTGTGTTTTGTACCCAAATGTCACCATTCAAACCAAATGGGCTGTTCTTTCTTCAGATTCCCGTCTGATGTAAAAACTAGTTGTAGTCCACAAAGTGCTCTCACACAAAGTCTAACCATATCAAACTTCTACCCGCTAAATTGTAGCATTCTTCACACGAAAAATTATATTAAAAATTCACAGACAACATATGTTCACATTCATGGCAAAATTCAAACGAGACCAGAAAACAATTATTTTCTCACATTCACTTGCATTGACGATTTTTCAACCTAGAGGTCCAGTGGGGTTAGCGGAAGGGACTTACCAGCTCTATACTGTCAATGACCGCTTGCAAAGACCCGCCCACTTTAGTTACTGTTGCTATGTCTGACAAGCGACGCCACTCTCACACCACACCAAGTTCTCACGCAGTGAAAAATACACTGCGGATCAGAGAGGAGACTGCGCGCTGACAGACAAGTACTTTTGATATGAAACAAAGTCTCACCTTTCAAATGTAGTCATTTTTTAGAGACATTTAAACAATAAATACCGTTTTGTGACTCTTTAATGTGTCTGACAGATCGCTGTAGACTCGAGGCTCAGTTAAAGCTGCTCGTGAACCGATCATCTCTTCCTTCTAGTTAATTTATAGCATTAAAATAAACATAAATAAATGAACATATAAGGAATGTTGTTTTAAAGTGCTAAGACGTCAGTACACTTTGTTTTTCAAATTGAAATCCTCCAATGTTAATCTACTAACTCTCCTGACTGCTTTGTTGGACAAAATGGCGGATTATGATTAGTCAGATCGCCTCTCATTTAAACTCCCTGCGAAGGGTCAATTGAGAATGCCCATGCGCACAATCCTGATCTAATCGACAACTTTGCAGTTGCACATAGGAAAGCCCGGAAAATCCCGCTATAATGTAAGAGAGCATCTTTTTTATGTATTTGGACCTAGGCCTAACAATGTGTTATCGTGCGCTGACACCATGTTTTTTTTTGTTTTTTGTTTTTTTTTTGTTTTTGGTGAGGCTACTCCTGATTTTGTTAGTCATCTCATCTCTTATATGCTGTGTATGATCATATCCTGCCCTATTCATGGTAGCCTACTTGCAGACATTGCATCATCAATATCATCAATTGCGTCATCAAGGGGCCCGCCTTGATAATCCTACTTAAGGGCCCGGTGTTGGCTCGTTACGCCACTGAATATAATTGTCTAAACTCCTTATCAAAATTACATATTTACAACAAATTTGACACATATATATGGGCACACTTTGAGTACTACTAATAAAAGTGGTGGAGATCAGGCAAGACTGTAAGAAGACTGCTATAACTGCTAGAAAAAGGTGCTATAACTGTAAAAACGCTTTAAAACCATATATTTCCTATGGTAAACTGCCTGTATTGGCTGTAAATTGACTTTTTCATCTATGATGACAGTTGTTAAATGCTTGCTAAATAAAACTTAATGTCTTTTGATGCTTGTGAGCTTAAAGGCCTTAAAGGCCTTAAATGCTTGAACCCCGATAAATGCTGCTTGCAGCTTTAATTTAATTTGTATCTGTTAAAATATAAATATTTAGTCCACCCAAAAATGGAATGCTGTGGAATGTAAAAATATATTTTGAAGAAGGTTGGGAACCAAAACCATTTTGGTTCTGATTGGTATGGACAACAAATACAATCTAAGTAATTGGGAATTGAAACTGTTTGGTTTCCAACATTCTTCTAAATTTTTTTTTTTTTTTTCTTTGTTCCACAGAAGAAAAATACGGGTTTGGAAAAAAGAGTGGATGTAAATGTTGACAGAATTTAAATTTTTGGGTGAACTAACCATTATTTTAACTACTTATTTAATTATTTTAATTAAAACTCTATTACAATGCACAAAAACACTGGCATGCCCACATTTTCTTTTTGTGTTCTGGTACAGTGATGCATCAGATAGTATACAGGTTTAGTTTGTATTTATTTTATTAATTTAGGAAATGGTATTGTAAATGGTACTTTAATATTTGGTGTTTCCATCCTGAACTCTCTTGGCTCCATGTGAACCACAGGAGAATTCTTGTTTTGTTGTTGAGTGTTGGTCCCTCATGAGACACACAGTTAAAAATAAAGGTCCTTTATTGGCAATGATAGTTCCATAAAAATCCTTTAACATCAATGGAGCCTTTCCATTCCACAAAAAGTTCTTAATAAAAAGCTTCTTTAAGAAAATAAAATGGTTCTTTTAAGAACTGATCACTGAAAGTTTCTTTTTGGAACCAAAGAGTGGTTCTTCTATGGCATCGTGAAAACCCCCATTTTGGAATCTTTATTTTTAAGAGTGCACTTGTGTCTTTTGAAAGCACCTCCAGGGCACAGAAGAATTGGGAGCTGTGCTCGCTTTATATGGAAGAGGGTGTCCAGCTCAGATCACACAGCCTTTAACAGTTTGGTCAGAAACGACAGATTGATAGGCTAAAATATACTGTAGAACATTGAATCTTATTGGTGACCCACTGTCCTTCACGCGGGACAACCATTGAGCTTCATGAGCAATGTGCCTTCCTTCTGTGGCAGGTTTTGAAGATTGGAAACATCTGCCAAACTCAGATGTGTTATAGCTGAAAATGTATTTGTTTGTTTGTTTGCTTGTTTGTTTGCTTGTTTGTTTATGAAAAACATTGCAGTTCCATTTTAAGGAAAGCATATATGTCTACAAAAATATTTAGCAATACACTGATGTGGAAATTTCGATGCAGTTGACTGATAATTATTTGTTTAATTATTCATTTTTATGTTTTTATCTATGTGTGGAGCTGATTTTGAAATAGATTCTATATTCAGGCTTTAGATTTTAGAATTTGTAAACTCTTCATCCTACATTGGTGAGTTGTGTAAATGTCGCTGGGATCATCATGTGTAGTCTCTGTCGTCACCGTCTTTAGTTTCAATTGCTGTAACTCCCAGAATTTAACTGAAAACCTATGAAATACGAAAAAGTACATTATCAGCAGAAAACTTAGAAAAAAAAGAGTAGATTTTCAAAGCTATCATCTCTCAACATGTATAGACAAGTGGTTTTCAAATGGTGATTTAGCTCTGATATAATTCATTATAGGCCTATATAGGGTAATTACAACATTTATACAATTATTACTTTATTCTATATACACTCACCTAAAGGATTATTAGGAACACCTGTTCAATTTCTCATTAATGCAATTATCTAATCAACCAATCACATGGCAGTTGCTTCAATGCATTTAGGGGTGTGGTCCTGGTCAAGACAATCTCCTGAACTCCAAACTGAATGTCAGAATGGGAAAGAAAGGTGATTTAAGCAATTTTGAGCGTGGCATGGTTGTTGGTGCCAGACGGGCCGGTCTGAGTATTTCACAATCTGCTCAGTTACTGGGATTTTCACGCACAACCATTTCTAGGGTTTACAAAGAATGGTGTGAAAAGGGAAAAACATCCAGTATGCGGCAGTCCTGTGGGCGAAAATGGCTTGTTGATGCTAGAGGTCAGAGGAGAATGGGCCAACTGATTCAAGCTGATAGAAGAGCAACTTTGACTGAAATAACCACTCGTTACAACCGAGGTATGCAGCAAAGCATTTGTGAAGCCACAACACGCACAACCTTGAGGCAGATGGGCTACAACAGCAGAAGACCCCACCGGGTACCACTCATCTCCACTACAAATAGGAAAAAGAGGCTACAATTTGCACGAGCTCACCAAAATTGGACAGTTGAAGACTGGAAAAATGTTGCCTGGTCTGATGAGTCTCGATTTCTGTTGAGACATTCAGATGGTAGAGTCAGAATTTGGCGTAAACAGAATGAGAACATGGATCCATCATGCCTTGTTACCACTGTGCAGGCTGGTGGTGGTGGTGTAATAGTGTGGGGGATGTTTTCTTGGCACACTTTCGGCCCCTAAAGATAGTTTGCTAAATGGGCATCGTTTAAATGCCACGGCCTACCTGAGCATTGTTTCTGACCATGTCCATCCCTTTATGACCACCATGTACCCATCTTCTGATGGCTACTTCCAGCAGGATAAAATGCACCATGTCACAAAGCTCGAATCATTTCAAATTGGTTTCTTGAACATGACAATGAGTTCACTGTACTAAAATGGCCCCCACAGTCACCAGATCTCAACCCAATAGAGCATCTTTGGGATGTGGTGGAACGGGAGCTTCGTGCCCTGGATGTGCATCCCACAAATCTCCATCAACTGCAAGATGCTATCCTATCAATATGGGCCAACATTTCTAAAGAATGCTTTCAGCACCTTGTTAAATCAATGCCACGTAGAATTAAGGCAGTTCTGAAGACGAAAGGGGGTCAAACACAGTATTAGTATGGTGTTCCTAATAATCCTTTAGGTGAGTGTATTTTGTCTTGTGTGTTACTTTACACTTTTTTTTTTTAAAAACAGAAAGCTGAGTGATTTTATGGTGCAGAATTCTCCTGATGTCTTAATACCGGCAGTGAAGTTATTGTGCTTGAGTGTGTGTGTGTGTGTGTGTGTGTGTGTGTGTGTGTGTGTGTGTGTGTGTGTACATAAAGAAAAACATGCTCTGCTGCTGAAACTGCTTGCTTTGTTTTCCCTTCTTGCTCCATTATTTAGGCTTTTCATCCTGCTGCTGTTTTCTGTCACCTAAATCAACAGGTGGCTGAAGGGCCTATTGGGAACCTTTACAGATCTTTAGCTGCCCCTGATTTATGGGCTGTAGTCTCTCTCTCTCTCTCTCTCTCTCTCTCTCTCTCTCTCTCTCTCTCTCTCTCTCTCTCTCTCTCTCTCTCTCTCTCTCTCTCTCTCTCTCTCTCTCTCTCTCTCTCTCTCTCTCTCTCTCTCTCTCTCTCTCTCTCTCTCTCTCTCTCTCTCTCTCTCTCTCTCTCTCTCTCTCTCTCTCTCTCTCTCTCTCGTTATGTGCTTGCTGTCCTTTGGAATTACTAGTACTTTGGAACTGTAGCCAGTTCTCCATAAAATGAAACTTCGATCATCTTGCTTATAGGAGTATTTTAAAATAGAAAAAATACGCACTGTATCTTTAATGCCATGTTTATTACAATCTAAGGTCAAATTAACTCAATTTATTTTTAAATGTCAGGCATATCATGGCATGTTTGAGATGCTTTTTTTGAAATGTGTACAAGGATGACCTGAACAATGCTTTTTTTTACCCTAATGAAGTATGACTGTAGAAATTCTACAATAACATTTATATTTTTAGGTGTTGTCTGATTGAAAATTCTTCTTTCTCCTGCAGAGCGCACCATGGCCAGACACGAGGTGCGAGAGGTGGAGCATAGACAGACGCGGGACAGTCTGCGGGACTCTCCAGCATTGCCTGAGATTGAGGATCTGGTCATCATCTATAACCGTGTGCCCAAGACTGCCAGCACCTCCTTCACCAACATCGCATACGACCTGTGCGGAAAGAACCGCTTCCATGTTCTCCACATCAACACCACCAAGAACAATCCGGTCATGTCCCTGCAGGACCAGGTAACATGTCCATTACATCAGCTTGAATTACATAAAAATAATTGGCATTTCTATAAATACTATGAGGTTATTTAACATTTTAATCCAATATTCTTAATCCAAAATTCTTAATCTTTTGCAAATCCAGTCATACGAGACAAAAAAAGAGATTAAAGGTGCCCTAGAATTTGAAATTGAGTTTATCTTGGCATAGTTAAATAACAAGAGTTCAGTACATGGACGTGACATACAGTGAGTCTCAAACACCATTGTTTTCTCCTTCTTATTTAAATCTCGTTTTTGAAAAAAAAAAACTGAAAAATAGGCGAATTTCCACATAACACCGACTGTGACGCAACAGTCGGGATCATTAATATGTACGCCTCCAAAAATTTGCATATGCCAGCCCATGTTCAAGGCCAGGCGGAACTGCGCAGTTTGGAATCATCGGAAGTTCTGCAGGTGAAGAAACAAGCGAGGATCATAGGGAAAATGGCAGATCATGGAAATAAATGTTATGTTCCAGGCTGTGCAGGGGATGTGAGGACTTTACATACCCTTCCCACAGAAAAGAAATGTCAACAGGCGTGGTTGATGTTTATCTATAATCGGATACCGCAACAGTTTAATTCGAAGTTGTTAGTTTGCTCTGTTTATGCATCAGTAAATCAAGCCAGTGACTAAACGATCAACTTCACGTCGTTTCTCTTAGTGGGATGAAAATAATCTTATTTAAACTGTGATTAAAATATATACAGAAAGTGATCAAAGAACAATCCCTTTCCAATCGCCCAAGCTATCAATCACACAGCGCGAGTTTATCTGGACACTTGCCAAAACTCGTTATGAAATCAATGACGCTGTTACACTGCACAACGAAGCTCTTACTGTATTTACATCATGTTTGCATTGGTGAAATTATTAGTGAGAGTGCAGAAACTGCGTTTCAATGATAAGATATTTATTCACGTGATCAAAAGACTGTCATCTGCTCAATGCTCATCACTGCAACCTTTTATGTGATGGGAATAGATCTAAATACTTTAAAAACTTCTCACGATTCGTTAATCTCGATAGCTGTAATAGTAAAAACGTATAAAAGCTGTAATGGTTAAAGTTTTCGAGAGAGTTCCACATGTAACTAGCTATTTCATATGCAAACATGTCAGCCAATCACAGCAGAGGGCGTTTACACTGAAGTCTCACAGCAGACACGCCCCTTCAAATAGAGCGTTCAAATCCGAGGGTTAAAATCAGGCTAGGAAAAATACCTTTTATTTCTAAATTATGACCATTTTTGATCTGAAAAACATACTAACATTATAAGGGCACCCCAGGAAACATTATAAAATAATAAAATAATCCATGCCATGGGACCCTTTAAAGACATTTTCCCACCTAGCTTGTTTAACCACTTCAGGCCGTCTTGATATATACACAATATGGATAAAAGTATTGGGACACCTGACCATTACACCAAGAGGGACTGTAATGATATCGCATTCTAAATACAGAACATAGACATTAATATGGAGTTGGTCCCCTCTTTGAAGATCCACTCTTCTGGGAAGGCTTTCCGCAAGAGTGTTTGGACTGTTTCTGTGGGAATTTTTACCCATTCATCCAGTATGAGCATTTGTGAGTTCAGGCGCTGATGTTGGAAGAGAAGGCCTGGCTAGCAATCTCCGTTCCAGTTCATTCCAAAGGTGTTCCATGGGGTTGAGGTCCGGGCTCAAGTTCTTCCACGCCAAACTCATCCAACCATGCCTTTATGGACCTTGCTTTGTGCACTGTGGCACAGACATGATGGAATAGTTAAGGGCCTTCCCCAAACTGTTCCCACAAAGTTGGAACTAGTCGAAAATGGCTTGGTATGCTGAAGCATTAAGATTTCACCTTCACTAGAAGTAAGGGGCCTAGACCAGGGATGGGCAACTTCGGTCCTGGAGGGCCACTGTCCTACAGAGTTTAGCTTCAACCCTAATCAAACACACCTGAACAAGCTAATCAAGGTCCTCAGGATTACTAGAAAATTGCAGGCAGGTGATTTTTTCAGGGTTGGAGCTAAACTCTGTAGGACAGTGGCCCTCCAGGACCGAAGTTGCCCATCCCTGGCCTAGACCAACCCTTTAAAAACAGCCCCATACCATTATATCTCCTCCACCAAATTTTGCAGTTGGCACAATGCAGTCATGCAGGTAATGTTCTCCTGGCATCTGCCAAACTCAGACTCATCCATCAGACTGCCAAACAGAGAAGCGTGATTCGTCACTTCACAAAACACGTTGGCAGAAGCGATGCATAAGGATGTAGTGTAACGACGCCCAGTTCCAGGAATGCACTAATATTTTGTTAGTAGTACCAGTTTGCAACAATTATTAGTTGACACTAAGTTGACACTTCGGAAAAAATTATAATTTGTCGTCACACTACATCCTTATGCATCGCTTTCTGACAGGACTTTTAAGTGCTTTTCCCAAATTACGGAAGTGACCTCGACGTCTGGGTTAGCGGTAGCATTAGCCAACAGGCAAGTGTTATTTAAATAAACTCCTGATGTACTTACAAACTTTCCAATGCCTCATTTTATGAGTACAGAACCTATTTGTACTACTGTAGAAGTTTGGTACCATTCTGGGCATTATTAGTGGGGTAATCTACGAGATACAACCTTGGATCCATGATATCTCTAACTTTAATAATGTTCGACCGAGGGAAAAAAGGCTTCTGGGGGGTGTTTGGCTCGAGGTCATGGTGCAAAGGACCCTAGGCTGATTTTACTCCAAACCATCTCTTTAAGTATACTCACAGGTGATCAGAGTTGTAAAAAATGGCATTAATTTTTAAAAATGCTTACAAGATAACTAAATAGCCAGCCAATGTCTGTGAATATGCCAGCTGTTAGGCACATTTTACAGACACACCTGTGCATTCTGGACCGAGTGCAGAGGTCTAGGGCATTTGTACTTATGAGATAGTGATGATCTTTTGCTAAATTTACACTCTGACAGGCCAGGTGATGTCAGCACAGCGGCCCTGTGTTTCTGTCGCACACTTTCTCTAACAAGCCTTCTCATCTCTGGCTCCACCTTCATTATTCATAGCCTACTGTCAATATCCACACTGCTGCTGTGCCTTTGTGTGACAAGCAGCGTTGAACAAGCTGAACCCAGAGAGAAAAAGAACAAGGGGGGAAAAGAATGAAGCACAGATTTTGTTGACAACAGCAAAGAAATACAATTCTCTATTCATCATATGTATTGTTACATAGAGGAACGTGTTGTCAGCTAACGGAAATCAATCTCGGGTTTTGACGAATGCACCTGTTTTATTTGCAGGGTTGAAAGTGTTGCCTTCAACAAAAAGCATTCCTGCATCCTTTTGACCTCACAAGTGTCAACGTTATTCAACTCAGCGTGTGGCTGTGTCGGACTGCGATCATGAGCATACGTTTGAATTTGTATTCATGTCATCTTGTCATCTGCAAAATAAAATGCCCTGGAGCATTGGGAGGGAAGGTGTTACTTGTGGGCAAGTCTGCCAAGGCAATATCTAATCTACCTTTCAACAAAGCCTGTCAACGGTGCAGGAGGTACAACCTTTCCCCTCCCAGGGGAGTTTAGCTGTGGGACTATGGGGAGGATGTTTGGAGAAAACATTGCTGAAATGTGTTTGTGTCTGGTTTGTATTAAGTATTCACTTGGCTGGTTTGTTCAGCAGACTGTGACAGATGAAGGACGTCAGTGCGAGATTGTTATTTGAGATTTGGATATCGTTGTTGCTTGAATGATGGAGGCATATCACACATGCATTAAAATAAATTTAGTGGTTTATAAACTGTGCACAGGGACAAATCGAATGTGTTATCTTGTGCTTACAGATGAGGTTTGTAAGGAACGTGACATCCTGGCGAGAAATGAAACCAGGTTTCTACCACGGCCATGTCGCCTACTTGGACTTTACAAAGTGAGTTTTTGCTGTATTCATATAAAACCATCACAACAATTACTGTAAGCAATTGTCTTAGTAAATTATTTGTTGTCTGTGCCTGCAAAAGAGAGGTCCATCAGACAGCTACATAATTGACTGATGTGAGAAGAAGTGATACATTTAGGTGCTTCTGCACTCTAGTGGTTAAAAATGGAACAAGCCTTTATTTTGGAACATGCTCATCAATGGAATGGAAGTCTGAAACACTGAATATTTTATTTTGTATGTATGGAGTTTGTGCTGCTGTCATGAAAGGAAAAGAAACATGTATCAAAAATTAAGAAATTCTTAAATTTTATTATCAGTAGTAGTAGTAGTACTAGTAGTAGTAGTAGGAGGAGTTTACTGCTGGTTGAACTGGTTGGAACTTTTTATAGATATTTGCCCGGTTTCACAAACAAGGCTTAAAGGGATAGTTCGGCCAAAAAAGATATTTAACCCATGATTTACTCACCCTCAAGCCGTTCGAGATGCATATGTCAATCATTTTTCAGACGAACACATTTTCAGTTATTTTAGAAAATGTCTTAGATCTTTCAGTGGTTATAATGTGAAATTATGGGGTCCACCTCCTTCAAGTCCCAAAATGTGCATGCATCCTTCACAAAAGTAATCCATCCGGCTCCAGGGGGATAAACGAAGGACTTCTGAGGGTAATCCGTGCGGTTTTGTCGTAAAAATATACATATTTAAAACTTTATAAATGAAAATATCTTGCTTCCGGCAACAGTCGACGCGCGTTCACAGGAGATGGATGCCGGTGTATGACGTAGGACGTAGTGTAGGAAGCGTCGTGACGTAGAACGAAGTACAGCTAAATCATGGGTTAAATATTATTTTTGGCCGAACTATCCCTTTAAGCCTAGTCTTGACTGAAAGCAACTTGTACTGACACAAATCTTAAAACATGTCAGTGCCATTGTTTTGTCTCAAGATTCACTTGAGTAATGTTTTTTTTGTTTGTTTGTTTGTTTTTTTGTTTGTACAGCTACTTAAATGGGGTCTCGTATCACAGAAACAAGCTTATAAATCATACAGAAAACAGTTTTTTGTTTTTTTTTGCGAATGTAAAAATGCTGAAAGTTTTGTGTGATGGGAAGGTTTAAAGGTAGGGTTAGTGTAAGGGGATAGAATATACTGTATAGTTTGTACAGTATAAAACCATTACGTCTATGGAGAGTCCCCACAAAGATAATAAACCAGACATCTATTTGTGTATAATATATATTTTTCCCAAATAGGTTTGGGATCAAGGGGAAGCCGGTTTACATCAACATCGTACGGGACCCCATCGAGAGGTTGGTGTCTTACTACTATTTTCTCCGATTTGGAGATGATTATCGGCCAGGTCTCAGACGGAGAAAGCAGGGCGACAAAAAGGTAATGTATTTGAAGGTTTTTATCTCTTAATATTTGATAATGCCTCCATTATGACAAGTAACATTTCATGTTCTCACCAAACGAATGCTGAGATGCAACGTGTGTGACTGTGTTTCAGACGTTTGATGAGTGTGTGTCGTCAGGAGGTTCTGATTGCACTCCTGAGAAGCTTTGGTTACAGATCCCGTTCTTCTGTGGCCATTACTCAGAGTGCTGGTGGGTAATATGAGCAGTCTGCAGCCTGTTACTCTGCTTTTCATTTAATGCTCTTTCTCATTACATTAATTGATTGAATCACCCATTACAGATTTGTTCTCAACTGCGTAGGAGCTGGAATTGATCTTGTGTGTCTGTGTGTGTAGGAATGTTGGTAGTAGATGGGCTCTCGAGCAGGCCAAGTATAATTTGGTGAATGAGTATCTGCTAGTGGGAGTGACTGAGGAGCTGGAGGATTTTATCATGATGCTCGAGGCAGCGCTACCACGTTTCTTCAGAGGAGCAACTGAGCTCTACCGCACAGGTACTTGATCCGAATAGGTCAACCAAAAATAACAATTCTACTACATCCACTCAATGTTTTAATTCCAAAGCTGACTTACTTTCTTCTATGTTACACAAAAGGTTAATACGATAGCTTTGTGAGAGGAACGGCCAGAAGTTCAAATTCATGGCACATCTATGAAAGTCCATTTATGAAAGTCCATGAGAGAAGTTCCTTAAAGGGATATTTCACCCAAACATTTAAATTTGCTTTGAATTTACTCACCCTCAGAATATCCAAGATGTAGGTGACTTTTTTTTCAGTAGAAGAGTAAAGAAGATTTTTAGCTGAAACCGTGGTCCTCTGTGATTCATATAATGGAAGTCAATGGGTGCCGTCACTTTGAGATTCAAAAAAACATATGCAGACAAAATAAAATTAATACCCGTGGCTCCTGACAATACATTGAGGTATTAAGAAGCGAAACGATCAGTCAATGCAAGGAACCTAACATTATTTACAACATTATTACCTGTAATCCACAGCCTCAGCAAACCATCCCGAGCGCGTTCATGGCAGTCTGGAGCATGAGTGTCCTCGCACATTTTTTTGCAACGTTATTATAAACATATTTGCTGTCACTTTGCTGTAAAATAATACATTTCTTTAAACGAAAAATCTTACTGATTGCAGACTGCAGTGTGCATAAAGCAGATTACACACCAAATGCTATATTTTATGTTTTTCTACCAGCACTAAAAATCTTCCCGTTTTTGTTAGGAAATGAAAATAAAGAAATTGCTTAACATATTTTTTTTCCCAACCAAAATCACTTTAACACGCATCACTATAATAATTATATCATCGCATAATTATACATTTTTTAGCTCATATTTAACATGTGAAGTTAAAATTCAATATATTAGCTATTAAAAGGCCCCTCATGTGTTTGTCTTATTCAGGTATTCAGCATTAAAAACTAAATTGATGATACTAACCAGTAAAACCTCCTGAGTGACCTGCATTTTATTGTCTTTGACTTCAACTGCAGGTAAGAAGTCTCACTTGAGGAAAACGAGCGAGAAGAAACCTCCTACTAAAGAGTCCATCACAAAGCTGCAGCAGTCCAACATATGGAAGATGGAGAACGAGTTCTATGAGTTTGCGCTGGAACAGTTTCAGTTCGTGCGCGCTCACAGCGTCAGGGAAAAAGATGGGGAGCTTTACCTGCTGGCTCAGAACTTCTTTTACGAGAAAATCTATCCAAAAGTAAACTAGAGTATGCATTATCACGGTCCATGTGTCGTTCGGCCTGTTCATGTACTGGTTTGTCACTTTCACTGGGAAGAGAAGAAGAGGACGTCAAGAAATGTGGACACCATTATCCTGGAGGTCCTAGACTAGAGGTGGTGAGGGTTTTAGAGCCTGTTTTTTTAGTTTGTTTTTTGTTTGTTTGTTTTTTTTGAGAGAGAGATAAAGAGAGAGAGACTTTACGCAGTGCTGACCACGACTCTCTGTATCAAGTCTCTTTGAGCCCAGTATCTTTTTATGGACTTTCACAGCAGTGAAAACACTTGTGACATAAACATCACATTTTCACATTATTCATCATGCCTTCCAAAAGAAAATGACAGAAGCTTTTTTGGCCATCAGTCATTGTTGTGAAATATGAATTTTGAACAGGGTCAAAAGGGGTACTTTTTGTACCAGGCATTTGGTACATTAGGAGCACCTCCTTATTTTACTACTAACTGTGGTTTTGTGAATTCTTATCACTTTCTTGCATTGTGTATATTGATTTTTAATAGAATGCCATGAACAGTGTTTACAGACTTTAGTAAAGGTATTGTAGCCTAGCCGGAGGTTAGAAAGTGGTGAAGCAGATTTCATATCTGTACAAATTGTATTTACGTGTATATTTTATGTAATTGGACCAAATGGTTGAGTAGAGTTTAAAATTAGAAAATAGACTTCTTTTTGAGAAACCCACTGGTGCTTGCTTTCTTTTCTATTGCTCATTTTTTCCATCACAACTCCTGTAGACTCTAAAATAATGAAATAGAAGTTGCACTGTCCGTATACTTTCAAGTACAGAGACTGTTTTGAATGGAAGATCATGACCTCCATGATCCTGTTTCTCAGTCCAGATCTGGTTCCTTGAGTCTTAACTACTGGTATCATCTTGTAGAGGTCAGGACCACGTTCTCAACAGACTGCCACCCTCTCAGAAGTCTGAATTATTATAGTGTGTTCTACCAGAAGATATGGAAAAAAAAAGAAAAGGTTTAAACAACATTAGTTGTACACTCAATAGTGCCTTCATGAATCATTTATCCCACCCTGGTTTCAGCAGTTGTTCAGATCATTTAAACAATGTCTGTGTTTTAAACTTTTAAAGATGCCAGCGTTCCTTTTTTATTTTTGGGTTCTTCCCTTGTATTTTGGGTCCTTTATCTTTCGTTATCTTTTTTTTATTTTATAAACTGTCTCAAAGCATTTCAAATAAACGTAACTGTCTGTGAGACCATGTTGTTTTCAGGATGCTTAGTTTCTCTTACAAACAACAATTCATTCCAGAGGTTTTCAAACGGGCTGTATATGTATATATGTGTTTTCTAGGACTGCGTTACATTAAGACATCAGTTAAATTGCTTAATATGATTTTGGGAAAACTGGAAACGATTTTTCTTTGATTAAATTGAAAATTAAAAGGCACTTTTATTTTAAATAGAAATGTTTTGTAACAATTTGAACATCCTGTCTGTCACTTCTGATCAAATTAATGTATCCCAGCTGAACAAAAGTATTAATTTCTTTTAAAAAAATAAATTAAATAAACACATATATATATATATATATATATATACAGTGAGGAAAATAAGTATAAGAACACCCTGCTATTTTGCAAGTTCTCCCACTTGGAAATCATGGAGGGGTCTGAAATTGTCATCGTAGGTGCATGTCCACTGTGAGAGACATAGTCTAAAAAAAAAAAAATCCAGAAATCACAATATATGATTTTTTAACTATTTATTTGTATGATACAGCTGCAAATAAGTATTTGAACACCTGTCTATCAGCTAGAATTCTGACCCTCAAAGACCTGTTAGTCTGCCTTTAAAATGTCCACCTCCACTCCATTTATTATCCTAAATTAGATGCACCTGTTTGAGGTCGTTAGCTGCATAAAGACACCTGTCCACCCCATACAATCAGTAAGAATCCAACTACTAACATGGCCAAGACCAAAGAGTTGTCCAAAGACACTAGAGACAAAATTGTACACCTCCACAAGGCTGGAAAGGGCTACGGGGAAATTGCCAAGCAGCTTGGTGAAAAAAGGTCCACTGTTGGAGCAATCATTAGAAAATGGAAGAAGCTAAACATGACTGTCAGTCTCCCTCGGACTGGGGCTCCATGCAAGATCTCACCTCGTGGGGTCTCAATGATCCTAAGAAAGGTGAGAAATCAGCCCAGAACTACACGGGAGTAGCTGGTCAATGACCTGAAAAGAGCTGGGACCACCGTTTCCAAGGTTACTGTTGGTAATACACTAAGACGTCATGGTTTGAAATCATGCATGGCACGGAAGGTTCCCCTGCTTAAACCAGCACATGTCAAGGCCCGTCTTAAGTTTGCCAATGACCATTTGGATGATCCAGAGGAGTCATGGGAGAAAGTCATGTGGTCAGATGAGACCAAAATAGAACTTTTTGGTCATAATTCCACTAAACGTGTTTGGAGGAAGAAGAATGATGAGTACCATCCCAAGAACACCATCCATACTGTGAAGCATGGGGGTGGTAGCATCATGATTTGGGGGTGTTTTTCTGCACATGGGACAGGGCGACTGCACTGTATTAAGGAGAGGATGACCGGGGTCATGTATTGTGAGATTTTGGGGAACAACCTCCTTCCCTCAGTTAGAGCATTGAAGATGGGTCGAGGCTGGGTCTTCCAACATGACAATGACCCGAAGCACACAGCCAGGATAACCAAGGAGTGGCTCTGTAAGAAGCATATCAAGGTTCTGGCGTGGCCTAGCCAGTCTCCAGACCTAAACCCAATAGAGAATCTTTGGAGGGAGCTCAAACTCCGTGTTTCTCAGCGACAGCCCAGAAACCTGACTGATCTAGAGAAGATCTGTGTGGAGGAGTGGGCCAAAATCCCTCCTGCAGTGTGTGCAAACCTGGTGAAAAACTACAGGAAACGTTTGACCTCTGTAATTGCAAACAAAGGCTACTGTACCAAATATTAACATTGATTTTCTCAGGTGTTCAAATACTTATTTGCAGCTGTATCATACAAATAAATAGTTAAAACAAATCATACATTGTGATTTCTGGATTTTTTTTTTTTTAGATTATGTCTCTCACAGTGGACATGCACCTACGATGACAATTTCAGACCCCTCCATGATTTCTAAGTGGGAGAACTTGCAAAATAGCAGGGTGTTCAAATACTTATTTTCCTCACTATATATATATATATATATATATATATATATATATATATATATATATGTATATATAATATATATATATATATAATTATTTTTTTATTTTTTTATTTTTTTTGCTTAGCCCAAATTTTGAATGGCAGTATGTTTATTGTGTTTGTTTATTTATTTACTTATATTTTATATATTACAAAACCATACAGATTTGGTCATATATTATTATTGTTAGTAGGTCCCGTCCTACATTTTATTTTAGAATAATATTTTAATCAATCAGAAATGTCACGAGACATAAAATTGGTTATGAGTAGAATTTCACATTGACTTTAAATATATGACAGTTGGCTAACTTCATGTAAAAATATCACAGAAATGTAATAGTAGCTGCACTAAAGTAAATAACAAGTAATGGACATTTCTTATTGGTTGCTCAATCTCATTTTTACAGTTTTGCCATTAAACAAGGGAAATGACCTCTGATTCTAAAATGGTAGAGACTAAAAGTGTGAGGAGAGTGAGCGTGTCCAATGTGATCAGTGCACAACGAACAACAGCCTTCTTCATCTCCACACAGACAGACAGACAACGACAAGGAGAGAGCGTCTGCTTCACAAAAGAGAACTCGATTAACTTTTTTTTTCTTTTGCTGCAGGCGAAACAAAGCATCGTTTCATTAGGCAGATGAAAACCGGCTGATAATTACTCCTCAATTAAAAACAGCCTGTACCATGTATTGATTTGCAAGGGAGAAGGTTAATTAGTGTTCTGTTGATGTAGTGTTGCAATCATTTGTTTGTTTCCATGTCATTGAGTTTCCTAACATGAAACCTGATTTTTATCTGAGTTATTGTTTGTTTAGAATATATTTAAGTTTATATAATAAAAAGTAAAATGGCCATATCTCTTGAAGGATTGCTGATGGGTAAATTATCAAACACTTATAACATTCTGGCAACCTAAAAGTATTCTACTAGCTGGGTCATTCTAAGTAATTTAGATGGCAATTGTGCCATTTGCATTACAGCTTTATTGTTAGTGATACCATGGTATTATTTAAATCTTTTTAACATTTTTCTTACTTCATGAGGATTTTTTTTGGTCTGTTCCCAGACTTCTGCTGTGTTTGCGAATAACAATTTAAGGTTACACTTTATTTTAAGGTGTCATTGTTACAGTGTAATTATATATTTAAGTACTGAGTAATATTAAGCAACTACATGTACTTACTATAGGGTTAGGGTTTGGTTGGGGTAGGATTAGGGTTTGGTTGAGGGTTAGTTGCATGTAATTTAGTGTTATTACTATGGTAAGTACATGTAACATATGTAACAAGGACACTGCAAAATAAAGTGTTACCCAATTTAACATTTAAAAATGCAAACATAGATTATTCATTTTTAGAGTTTGACCAAAAAAAAAAATATATATATATATATATATATATATATATATATATATATATATATATATATATATATTATCAACCCTGTTACCAACATATTTTTATTAATATAATGTATTTATCATCATAAGAAAGAAAAAACAGCTGTCATTAACATTATCCCCCTCTATCATTATCACCAAATTCTTCAAAGACAAGTCATGAAGCACTTGTCTGTCACTTTATATGGTTCATCATAAGGGGACATGAATCTTGAAATATGTCAACTCTATTATCATGGATTTATAGCAAACAGCTGAAAAGAATAAATCAACATGAAATGTTCTTTCTAATAAGAACTTTGAGGTTTTACCTGTTAGCACCCTTCTGAGGGCATAATTACACCCCAACACATTCAAATATACACATTTTGCTTGAAATGGCAAAGTGCAATTTTATTAACACTTCAACTAATTTATTTGATAGAATGTGTAAAACCATAATTACATTAATCACCATATTTGGATATTTTATATAATGATCCAGATGATATTGAAATTGTTTGACAGAATAGATTATGGGCTCTGAAACCATACTGTAATTTCTTTCTTTCTTTCTTGAAAATTTCTTTCCAGTCCTTCTGGTAAGTCTTCCTTCCTCCACAAGAGGGAGTATTGTCCTCACTGATCCGTTCTTCTCTTCAAATCAGCTCAGCTGGAACTGTTCAACAAGCCCCATTAATGCACCTGTACTGAGCCAAATGGACCAAACGAACAGGGCATTACCATTAAGAATACAGATTGCTCTATTAGAGCTGCACCGGCTTTTAGCTTTGGTGGCAGCTAAAAAGCTCTTTACTTTAGCCTCTGCAATTTGCTCCCCTCTCTCTCTCTGTTCACTTGCATAAATGACACTATACGGTTTAAGTCACTGTGTGTGCAGATGGTGGGCTGGTGATGTGCCCTTCCAGAGAATAAGTTTAGCATTTCTGAGAAGACTTTTTTAGGTCATAACGTCTTCAAAAAGCTTTTACCAAAATGAGTGATTTACAGGTTCGAAAAGACTAAGTGGCATATTGAACTTCACTGTTTGTAAAATTACAGGGAGATGAGTGTGACATGATTGGCCATAATTTTAATAATAGGCTGAATGAGTCTGCTTTCTTAATGTTTGAAGGATGTGATCAGGCTTACTTAAGACTGAAAAGTAAAGCTCACCACCATTAGACCATAGGCCTACTGTGAGTCTCTGTTCTGAAATAACCTCTAAATCAGAGTCAAAATAATGACCTCATTCAACTAATGAAGGCTGGCTGGGTTTGACAACCATAACCCTTCTGGACCTTTGACAAAATGGCTGCTTTTCTTTTCTTTTTCTTTTTTTTTTTCTGGGTAGATCAGAGGAGATTGCTGAGCTGTGGAGTAAAACTGGCCGTGGTGTTTTGAAATCGGTGCTCCATAAAACAAACAGAGCGTAGAGGAGAGACACTGACCCCCTACTCTTCAGGACAGAAGGCAGGACCTCTGAGCACTTGGCTAAAGGGAATTATTATGCTTGCTATGAAAACTCCTTCATCTGATGGAAACAAGGTGATCTAAATCGGAAGGTGGGGGGGATAAAAAACAAAGTTCAAAGTCAACGGAGAGCCAAGGTAACTAACACATTATTTCCATTCTGGGGGCGTTTAGGCTTCCTTGACTATGCAAGCTAAAAATAGTAATTAAGGGAGTTGTTCCCATGATGTGGAAAGATAATTAGGAAAAGCTAAAAATGTAGGACGTGGTTTGACTTTACTATGCAAGGCGAATGACTCAGGTACTGGAAAAATCTGATTGCTCACTAGGAAAGAAATCGAAATAAACCACAAAGAGACATTTCAATATAAACATCATGATGGGTAATTTGTTTGACGTCTATGATTAAGGCTTTGGTCTAACCCATTTGTTTTTATCCAATTGCTCTTTAGAAAAAAAAAAAAAAAAACGGAGAAAAGACAATCATATAGTGCTTTAGAAAATCTGTCCATAACCATTTCCTTCCATTACTGTAGAAACAGCATGAGTTCTGATGCTGGATTTGATCTTTGACTCTTAATTAGATTGATACTGTATACTATGGCTGTTTGACATTGAAAAAAAATTCATTGTGCCTCTCTTTCTCTTTAATGCAGAATTCAGGGAGGTAAAGAACCTAGCAGGCAAAGAGAGATGCAATCAGCATTTCAATCTTGCCTATTGTTCAGGCTTACTGATGAGCTTTGCAGTGCAGATAATGGAGTAAATTATTTACCTCTCTGCTCTCTTTTCTTTTGTGACTCCTTATTGTTGTCAGTGCTGTCAGCGAACCTGTATGGTCACATGTTAAAGGCCTGCATCATATCTTTCTCAAAAAGTATATTTCAAATGGTATTTGGATTTTTCCTTTTGTCTTCTTACCTCCTTTTCTGTTCTTAAGCGCCATTCAACAAAACAGATGCCATTAGGATCCCTCTAATACACGTGTAATGAGTTTAACAATAAATATGTGTTGCTGTTCATTAAAAAAAAAATGTTTTAATCCAACATTTTTTTTTTTGTTATCATAAGGGTATACATAAGGTAGCATTTTGTCTTTATTCTCCATATATAACTTTTTTAGATTTGAATTGGAATAATAAAAAGAAAACTCATCATCTTACAGTAAATTAAAGTGCCCCTATTATTATTTTTTTTAAGTTTTACCTTTCTTGTAGTGTGTTATATAGCTGTTTGAGAATATAAAATGTCTGCAAAGTTTTAAAGTTTGCAAAGGTCTGCAAAGTTGGCTTGTAACATATTTGCATAATGCCAAATCATGGTCTTCATTGGCTGCCCGTGAACAACATCTACTTTTACCCGCCCTCAAACACTGTAGTTGTAGTTGTAGCTGTGGCCTGAAAGAGTTTGGTTCGTATTGTGGACGTGTCGAGAAGACGACACGCGTTTTCTGCGCTGCGAAAGCAAAGGGTGAGGATGAGGAATCTGGCTTGAATTGATACAGTAAATCTGATGTCATTGTTACTGTTCGTATTAAGTGCTGTGGAGCTGAAATTCAGATATGCTAATGGTTTTGTTTCCGACACGCACTGCGGTAGACCAATCAAAACAGACTGGGCCGTCTGACCAATCAGAGCAGAGTAGGCTTGTGGAAAGGAGGGGTTTAAGGCCGTGTCCCAAATGGCACACTTCATTAACGGTGCGTGTCCACTACAGTGGCAAAACTCCGTTCAGTAGCGCTGGCAACGCTATACCGCCTCCGCTTTTGGGGTGTGTCTGTAGCGAGTGCGTTTAATCAATGTATTTTTTTTTCAACGCATGAGCAATGTAATCATCACAGATACAAGCGATTACAGTTGGAAAGAGTCTGCATGCGTGAAGCGTGAAGCTCAACTTCCATAGGAATTAATTGAAAACACTCTCTGTGCTCCACTCGCTCTTCGCCAGTGGACGGTCTTGTGGACTTACAATAGCTGCCGCGTTCACATGTTCGCTAAGTCCATGCATCTGCTGAAGTTTATTGCAGATATAGATATTCATGCGTCTAACTGGTTGCAGACACTTAGTCAACTTGCTCTCGAATGTTCCAGAATGTTCCGTTCCAGTATGGCGAATGGCTTACATACCGGCCAATAGAAACAGGTGCTAATGTAGCATCTATATATATATATATATATATATATATATATATATATATATATATAATATATTATATACACTCACCTAAAGGATTATTAGGAACACCTGTTCAATTTCTCATTAATGCAATTATCTAATCAACCAATCACATGGCAGTTGCTTCAATGCATTTAGGGGTGTGGTCCTGGTCAAGACAATCTCCTGAACTCCAAACTGAATGTCAGAATGGGAAAGAAAGGTGATTTAAGCAATTTTGAGCGTGGCATGGTTGTTGGTGCCAGACGGGCCGGTCTGAGTATTTCACAATCTGCTCAGTTACTGGGATTTTCACGCACAACCATTTCTAGGGTTTACAAAGAATGGTGTGAAAAGGGAAAAACATCCAGTATGCGGCAGTCCTGTGGGCGAAAATGGCTTGTTGATGCTAGAGGTCAGAGGAGAATGGGCCGACTGATTCAAGCTGATAGAAGAGCAACTTTGACTGAAATAACCACTCGTTACAACCGAGGTATGCAGCAAAGCATTTGTGAAGCCACAACACGCACAACCTTGAGGCGGATGGGCTACAACATCAGAAGACCCCACCGGGTACCACTCATCTCCACTACAAATAGGAAAAAGAGGCTACAATTTGCACGAGCTCACCAAAATTGGACAGTTGAAGACTGGAAAAATGTTGCCTGGTCTGATGAGTCTCGATTTCTGTTGAGACATTCAGATGGTAGAGTCAGAATTTGGCGTAAACAGAATGAGAACATGGATCCATCATGCCTTGTTACCACTGTGCAGGCTGGTGGTGGTGGTGTAATGGTGTGGGGGATGTTTTCTTGGCACACTTTAGGCCCCTTAGTGCCAATTGGGCATCGTTTAAATGCCACGGCCTACCTGAGCATTGTTTCTGACCATGTCCATCCCTTTATGACCACCATGTGCCCATCTTCTGATGGCTACTTCCAGCAGGATAATGCACCATGTCACAAAGCTCGAATCATTTCAAATTGGTTTCTTGAACATGACAATGAGTTCACTGTACTAAAATGGCCCCCACAGTCACCAGATCTCAACCAAATAGAGCATCTTTGGGATGTGGTGGAACGGGAGCTTCGTGCCCTGGATGTGCATCCCACAAATCTCCATCAACTGCAAGATGCTATCCTATCAATATGGGCCAACATTTCTAAAGAATGCTTTCAGCACCTTGTTAAATCAATGCCACGTAGAATTAAGGCAGTTCTGAAGGCGAAAGGGGGTCAAACACAGTATTAGTATGGTGTTCCTAATAATCCTTTAGGTGAGTGTGTATATATATATATATATATATATATATGTCAGTTGAATCATTGTTCTATTTAGCATGCCACATTTGGTATTGAGAAAGGGACTGTTAGTGATTGTGATTTTGACATTATTACTCCATTTGATGGCAGCAAAGACTGTCTTTGAGTGAGTCAGTAGCAAAGACTTTTATATTGAAAGGGCAATAGGGCATGAAACAAGGTTGTGCAACTTACAAATGCATTGACTAGTGCTGCCATGGGAAATATGCCCTTAACTGTTAAAAGGACAAAGACAAAGATATCACTTTCCTCAGCGGACATTCAAACTGATTTTGTATGAATAGGCTGTAAGATTGACCTGAAGAATGTCAGCTAGATGCAGGTAATCGATCTCTTTCTCATAATACTTTACATCATACAATAAGCTTCAACGAAGCAACTCAGCATTCCTTCGCTGCTCTAATGTGAAGTTTTAGAATTAGTAATGGAGGCTTGGGCTCAACTGTTAAACTGTCACATTGAGATTTGAATCCATGGCGGAAGGAAGTAGTCCCGCACAAAAGAGGGTTTCTAAAGACACTTTGTTTGTTGTTTCTAATTTATTTATTTAGCCTACTTACTTGTGCCATCAAACTGCTGTTTAAACGCAATATCACACTCGTAGCCATGTGATATGGCTTTATATCCCCTGCTGCAAAACTATTTAAAAAAAACTTCTGTGTGATCCAGACCGATAAATATAAAGATAACTATAACAAACCGGTGCCCACAGCAACGGACGATAACATTGTTTATTATAAGCGCGCCCTGCAGTTAAATTCTCAAGCTCTTTAAGGTCCGTTCACACCAAGAACAATAACTTTAAAGATACCTGTAACTATAACTGTTTTAGCATTAAAAAATAGTTAATAGTTTGCATCGACTTCCCTATTCTTCCTTCACTATCCTCATGACTAAAACGATTATTAAAACTTTATAGTTATATTTATTTAGATTTCTTTTTACACAGGGGTGCTACAAAATCAGTAATGCTGGTCTGTCACATTGGTGACGCTAGAGTTGGTGACGCCATGATTGGAGTGAGTGCATTATTGAGGATAATCTTATCAAAATAAAAGGTAAAAGCTCCAAGACTAGCTACACATTTAATTTATTGACATAATAGTCCCTACTAGTAATAGTGAAATAGTTATTATGAGTTTTAATGAATTGGCGGAAGCATCCGGGCCGAATAGTAATCAAAATCATAAGCTGCACAAACCATTATAAGTAGGCTATTGAAAGACCTGATGCTTTCCCCTACATATTTCATTGTGTGTATCAAGGGTTGCTAAAGTGTGAATTGAATACGTGACCTGTGTAGCTATTTACAGTCCAGTGTAGTAGGGGAGAAAACAGGAACTTAGAACACAGACAAACACTCACTATTTTACTCGCCGTCGGCCATTACAATCTCTGCTGGACACAGTGCTTTTCCCCCACGTTTGCCTCAGTTAGAGGTAAATAACCTCCATGCAAATTGGTTTCAGTAGCCCTGAGCCCCTCTTTTGCATCACTTTATTTAGCTGCTTTGAATCACTCACATTATTCCTTTTCAGTTCCACAAAAACCTCATGCTGACTGAGAAAAAATATCAGCTCCCTGCCTGCCTCAAAATATTTTAACTGAAACTTCACACTACTACAATGTGATGATGACCTTCACAATACAATACAATTTCAAATCCCCAACAAAAAGAACATCTCCCATGATTTTAATAGTTAGGCCTACTTGAAATTTTTTCACATGGTTTCATGTGAAAGCAATTACTAAATGAATGTGCTTTTTATGAGCACACATTAGTTTCTGAAGAACTATAGGCAGATTTGTCTGCACTGCGCATGTCAGAACAAAATCTGCATTCATCTAAACTAAAACCCACACAAATGATGAGAAATTAGACCTAATCATGCTCATGAAACTTGCATAAGCCAAGTATGATGTTTTTACCATATAAACTGTAGACTGTATACATTAAGACAAGACTCGAAAGATTAAAGTATTGAAAACTTAAAAACGGGCTGCTCTAATACTTACGTTCATCAGCCGCTAGGTGTCACTGCTTCCTTGTTAAAATGTAATATTTCTACAGCAAAACGTCACACTCGTTTGTTGTGGGTACAGAGGTCGAACTGTAAACACACACACACACAATCAAGGGGAATGATGGGAGGCGCTCCTGCTGCTAACCTTTCACAATGATTTCAAGGTGTTTTTAAAACATTTTTATTTATAGGATTGAAGAGTAGAATAAAAATCTATACATTATTAATGAAAGAATTTATATAACTGTAGTATTGTATTACCAGACTCTCACTCTATCTCACTCACAATCCCTGCGTGCCAAAAATACCTAAAATTAGGACTCCGGAGAGCACTGAAGTGTTTATAGTCCTAATCATTATCAACAGATTTAAAAAACTAAAAATACTTCTATAGCCTAAATGACTTCCAAATGACAATTATATTTCAAACTTTTCAGGGCTCCAAAGCTCAAATAGTGGATGTTGAAGAGTAAAGAAGAAAAGAAAAGGGTGATCATTTGTGTATATACTGTGTCTTCTGCCTTGCATCCTCGCCACTTTTGAAACAGAAGCATCACAAACTGCTCTTCTAGTCTAAAAAGCATGATTCACTGAAAATAGCATTTGGACACCTTTAGCTTTCTATTTTCAACACTATAATTGGATACCCTCTAATTATGATCTTGAATATTAGAAGATGTATAGTATATGAATTGGGACGCATCCAAAGTTTATCAATTGCACAACAATACAGTATGCAACAGTAATTTCTGGCAATGAAATATTCTTTCTGCAAGTTCCAAATAAATTAGAACTCAGACGTAAATAGAGCAATTAAAGAGAAAAATTGATGAACGTACATACTGTATGCATAAATTGTGCAAATGCTGCAGTATGCCTTGTGTGGTATAAATATGCCATGTGAGGCAAATAGTGATGAAAAAATAGGCTACTAGGGTATACCATCCCATTAAATATCACACCGGTCCGAGATACATTTGATTTACTTTATTAACCAGTTGGTAACTTTACTAGTAAGTTACGGCCCTGCAGGAAAACTTATTAAGATTTCGCTCACTCTGATCCACAACAAAGTAAGACTGTATCCACATGTCATTACAGAACTGAGCGAAGTCTAACGGTGACCCAGCAGAAGTTCGCTCTCCTGCTGTGGAGAGGACACATGGCTTCGGGTTCTCTGTGCTTGAGTTCCAGAGCTTTGCTCGGGTCACACATTTCTGGAGGCTGCTTCCCTGACAACTGCCAACAAAGGGGGCATTGAAGAGAGGCACTTTGATGCCTAATCTACATGCGTTTGTACAGAGAAACCGGAGCCGCGTTAAAGGAAACAGGTGCAACTAATTACAATGCTCTACAGTCCTTTCTCTTTCCTTCTCACTCGCTCTCTATTCCTTTCTCTTTGTATTTATCGCTCTCCCTTTCATACGATGACTGTCACAGAGGCCTTGGAGCGAAAGGAGTTCGAAGCACAAATGTTAGGGCACATAGAGGGCGCAGTCTCTCCCGCACACCAGACATCAAAGCTGGCCACTTAAAAACATTCCATGACACTGCTGGCTGGCCCTGCTCACCAACGTGAAGTTGGCTGTTATTGAATAGCTTGATTTAACCTGTTGCCAAGTTAAATTAACCCACTTTAGTTTCTCTCTTTTCAAAGTCTTGACCTATGTCAGAAAAGTCAAATATGTAAAACAGGACTGCTGAGCATGAAAGAGCCTCGCAATGAAAGTTTAGCTTGGAATAATCCAGATGCTTGCCATTTTTTCCATACTAGTTGCTCATTAAAAATACTCCAAAATATGAATAGGACTGAGAGGAACTGAAAAACTAAGGTTGTCACTGGGGGCATCTAGGTATTTTATTTTTTCATTTTAAGTTTTTTTTTTTTTTTTTTTTTTTACAGTACTGGCACACAGTGCCCTATTTCAGGGGGTTTCTTGCTAAGATTCCCAAAATGTGTGACAAAATTCACACAGTATAATCTTTAAATTAATAATATTATGGCCTGGGTTTCACAGACAGGGTTTAGATTAAGCCAGGATTAGGCCTTCAATTAGGTTCAATTAGGACATTTAAGAAGCTTTTATACATGTGCCTTAAAGAAAAAAAAACAAAAAACAAAAAAACATTACTGGTGTGTATCTTGAGACAAAACGATGACACTGGCATATTTTAAGATATGTCAGTGCAAGTTGCTTTCAATTATTGTAAAACAGCTCAAATATGCATTTTAGTCTGGAACTAGGAATATGTATATACATACAGGTGCTGGTCATAAAATTAGAATATCATCAAAAAGTTGATTTATTTCAAGAATTCAACTTAACAGGTGAAACTAATATATTATATAGACTCATTACATGCAAAGTGAGATATTTCAAGCCTTTATTTGTTATAATTTTGATGATTATGGCTTACAGCTTATGAAACCCACAAAATCAAAATCCCAGAAAATTAGAATATTACATGAAATCACACAGTAATTACACAGTAATCCCATGGTCATTGAACCAGGTTTTGGTTATTTTGCCAGTGTGGGCCGGTGCAAATCCTGCTGGAGAATGAAGTCAGCATCTCCATAAAGCTTGTCTGCTGAAGGAAGCATGAAGTGCTCTGGAAATGTCCTGGTAGACGGCTGCGTTGAGTGGACAGCACAGTGGACCAACACCAGCCGATGACATGGCTCCCCAAACCAACACAGACTGTGGAAACTTCACACTGGACTTCAAGCATCTTGGATTGTGTGCCTCTCCATTCTTCCTCCAGACTCTGGGACCTTGGTTTCCAAATGGGATGCAAAATTTGCTCTCATCAGAAAAGAGGACTTTGGTCCACTGTGCTTTATTAAATCCAGAGTCAACGCAGCCGTCTACCAGGACATTTTCAGAGCACTTCATGCTTCATTTTCCAGCAGGATTTGCACCTGACCACACTGCCAAAAGAAACAAAACCTGGTTCAATGACCATGGTATTACTGTGTAATTACTGTGTGATTTCATGTAATATTCTAATTTTCTGGGATTTTGATTTCGTGGGTTTCATAAGCTGTAAGCCATAATCATCACAATTATAACAAATAAAGGCTTGAAATATCTCACTTTGCATGTAATGAGTCTATATAATATATTAGTTTTACCTGTTAAGTTGAATTCTTGAAAAAAAATCAACTTTTTGATGATATTCTAATTTTATGACCAGCACCTGTATGTATATATGATGTATATGGTATATACTGAGCAAAAATGCAACTCAACTTGACAGCCAGTGATCGTCGTGCATTTTTATTTGGATAAACATTTTGTTACACAGGAAAAACAGGCCTTGTACATTTTGATTAACACGAGGATGAGTAAATGATGTGCAAATAATCTCTGTAATGTTCAAGTGACCAGATTTATACATGTGAATTGGGGAATTGGTGAATAACAATTATTGTACTTAAAAATAAAAGTTTGTCTGGCAGAATTCACCAATTTTCAATGATGCAAAATAAATAAATAAAATAAAACAAATTGGAAATTGCATTGAAAATCCACACGTCAGTTCTTGGGCTTGATGCTTTTGGTTGTGATCAACAGTGATATCTATATGACCCTTTGAACTCAAACAGATGTAAACACTCAGGTGATCACTCACTCACACTCAGTCTGAACAACTGCATTACGAGTCAATGAGTCACATCTCTGGTGTCATTGTGCTTAAATCTCAAGAGCCTGCAGCGATCCTCCAGCTGGAGAAAGCTGAGAGGCCTTCAGCCTTTTCCCATCTTTCCCATACAATAAAGAGGTGTGACTTACCCTGAGTGACAATGCTTCTGGGTGTCAGGTTCAGTCTGTGGACCAACCCCTGTATTATGTAACTGGAAACCACCTTGACCAGTAAGATAATATAACTGATGTTAGCAGCAGGAACAATTAGAGTGGGGTGGAGACATCAAAACCTGTGTCTATCATTCACTAGAAATTGAAAAGCAACCAAATCAGAGCAGCTCGGAGCACAGACAGGTGTCTCAAATCAAAGCTGCTTTCTTTCTGAGGACTGCATGCTCAGAACAACTTCAGAGCCTTTTGAAAAGAGCTGTGAAATCTGACCAGCCAGTTGGGTGATTTGTCTTCCAAACGGAGCAAAGAAAAGTTTGTGAAGATGAGAGTTGAAGGAAACTTTTGCACTACAGTGTCCTGATCTTACTAGGATCACCGCCTGCTCCATAGAAGCCGAGGATATAAATTTGGAGCCTTATTTATGCCACAGCATTTTATTTCCAGCATTCTCCTGCTCTCTTTGACAGCAGGAATTTGATGCGGAGGCAAATGGCCAAATCCTTAGAGATAAATCACCTACAAATGTAAGGTACTCAGAAACATAATGCATTATGGCTGGAAAAGAGTAGCTGGCAATCTGTAGCAGACCTCAAAATCACTTACAGATTTTAGAAAACAAGGATATAAGCTGACCTTACCGTTTTGTGAAGTGGAGCACATTTTCATTTTGGTGGCAGGTCATTTTGTGGCCTAACAGATACGTACAAGCTCCAGCATGGCCACTTCACTTTAAAGATCTATTTATAACATAATGTTGCACACAGCATGCCTGTCATCAGCACACCGCTGACTAACCACCGGTCCCAAACGACTGATAGACGCACTGTGTAAATCACTGTCTCCACTTCAGGATGTGGATACAAACCACAAGGGGCCTTCAACCGGCCACACTCAAATGTGACTTTGTTTGTAGCAGCGTGGGCTGACATTTCCCCCGAGCTCTGTCTGAGGATCATACTTGCCTACTATCTGAAACGGGACAGTGAAGTCATTGTAAATCACGCATAAGTGTAAACCTCTGCCTCAAGTGTGGGTCAGACAGAACGTGACTTACGTTCTCATCAGCGTTGGGTCGAATCTAGTATACCGTACGTTTCATATTTATGCACACTGACTGGTTAAGTAGAGAATTAGAGATAGGAATGCAGGTCTGAGTTTGGGTCCCTGGAGGAACAGGGATGAGGAGGTAGAGGTTGGGTCAGGGTGGGATTAGGGGTGCAACGCACTTCCAGCCAAACTTCCCTCTCAGGTTTACTTGAGTCTTGGCCTTCTACTATTGCAATGTTGAAATACTCAGTCAGGCTGTTGCATTAATACTAGAAAACTAATCTTTAGATAACAATGTAGCTTTGTTGATTTAATGCACCAGTACTTGGTCAAAAGGTCCGTTTGGCCCATTTACACCTGGGGCCTATAACATTAAGCGGGTTTAGGTGGCTAGCCAGGTATGTTTCAGTTCAGTTTGCGCCAACCCTTTTAGTGGTATTCTTTGCAGTAACTTGCGCTCCATGGCTAACTTGCTCCAGGGCAGGTTATTTTCTGAGTAAGAGATGTCATACCAAAAGTGGACCAAAAGTGACACGTCTGACACAATGAAGTCACTCCCCCAGTTTCTCTTACTCCAAATTAAAGGTCACTACAAGTTATTTTATGTGATTTATGTATTATTTATATAATTATTATTCCCCTAACCCGTTACACATGAACAATTTTAGTTTAACTATTGTTAAGAATTTAGTTTAAGTGAATATAAATATATACAGATAATATGTAATATAAACAGAATTTGGAATCGTCAACTATTTTCTTCTTGGTGTGTAAATGCATTTATATTCTTCAATCTCTTAATCTTCGACTGAAGAGAGAAATGAATCTCGCTGATTCTCTCGCAATAAGCAAATTGCAGTTTCTCTATGTTTCAAGGTGTGCGATTGGCTGTTCTCTGCTGATGTCACACTCTCATGTGCACAGGCTCTATGAACTCAGGATTAAAGCCTGAGTTGACAGATAACGTTGATGATCATGGTACAAACAAAACCTGATTGAATTGATTTGGTTTTGTCAACTTGAAACTAATCCCGTAAGCCAGAGTTTGTTCAACTACCATCATACAGGCCCCAAGTATTAAGATCCGACTTGGGTGATTCGATCACAGGTGTGACAGTACTAAATAGTAAAGATAATTTGTAAAACAGTCACTAAAACCACATTTGGAGGTAGTCAACTGCTTTGTGACTTAGTATATTAAAAATGACAGTGATAATTTAGGGTCCATTTCTCACTGTTAACTAGTTGCTTATTAGCATGCATATTACTAGGATATTAGCTGTTTATTAGTAATTATAAAGCACATATGCCTTATTCTGCATGACCATATTCTACAGCCCTTAATCCTACCCAATACCTAAACTTAACAGCTACCTTAATAACTATTAATTAGGAGTTTATTGAGGCAAAAGTCATAGTTAATAGTTAGATACGAATTGGATCCTAAACTAAAGTGTGACCAAAATAACTTAAATTATTTGAAAGTGTGCCAACTTTTGCCGTTTTCTTTCTTTTACCGGGACTTTTATTCTACTCACCCCGCTTCGAGCGGAACTCGAACCGGCGTCTTCGGCAAGGAAAGTGGGCATTAACAAAAACACTTAAGACCGCATTCTCTTGCATCAGTCGCTAGTGCACCTTTTGAAATAAGGGGAGTGAGGTTTACACACACAGCTCTCACTAGCTTGACTCCGTTACAGGTGTACACTGTATGATTTATAATAGACCCAGAGAATGTCTAATAAGGGGAGAAGTTCCACTCTCAGTACACTTCCGGCTTCTGAACTGGTTGCAGTTCCACTCTGGTTCCATATGAGGGCGCTCACAGGATGAGTGCAGAATGAATGGAGGTCTATGGCGCTATACCCCTCAAAAAACACTTTTCTCAGGATATAATTTTTTGTCTAGTAATTTGAATGTTGTATTCGAAAGGAGATGCAAAGAAATTACACATTGCTGGGTGTTAGATTTTTTACAGTCACTTATTTGCTTTACAAAGTATTTTAAAATGTCAATGACGTCATACACATCGTACGACCAGAGATACTGCTTTACGGCAATCCTTCAGTCACTTTGGTGCTTTCACGCTCTGCACTTTCTTTTCTCTCGAGGCATCAACAACACAGCTGACACAGGCAAACACACGTGCTAGAAGAGTTTTTGTTTTGTTTGTTTATGGTCCCGCTTCAGATGCCACGATGCCATCAAATGGTATCTCTGGTCGTAATCAGTCCTTCACTGACCAATCAGCATTCATTAGCAGAATGCTAGCGTGTTATGGGCAACAACAACTCAACCTGTAAGAAATCGAAAGGACATAAGCACTCGTTCATTCAACTTTCGACCTATAACCCATGTTGAACTTGCAAAACCTACAATCAAATCTGAGATTTCTCAACGGCAATCGGGTGAAAGAGACAAATTTAGCCTTCTAGCTCCATAAACTCCCATTCATTTTGCACTCATAGGCGATCGCCCCCAGTGGAACTCTGGTGGAACTACTACCAAAATTCGGTACAATAGGACTTAATAGGGAGTGGCCAGGCTCTCCCTAGACGGGCTCTGATAGTCCTTTACAACTGTTGCTTGTCAGACTGTACGAATTTGATCCCCGCTGTAAGCCATGTCACACTGTGGGATCTCAGTTGTCATTAATGTAATGACTTAGACGCGTTAAAAACGGACACATGGAAGAAGCGGGATACAAATGGTTATTTACATGCATGATTTACATGCGGGATACAAATGGTGGCTAGCAAACAAAATCAATCGCTAGCGTTAATTTTGATCATGGCTTCTCTTGAAAAGAAAACTGGATAAAAACAAAAAACAAAGACAATGTGTGTGGAGCAAATGGGGGTTTGCAAACCTCTGGTCACTGTCTGAATTTCGTGAAATTAGGTAAAATTTTATCGCAGTGGTCATTAATTGGCTGTCGATGAACATGCCAAACTAACGATCAAAGACTTCAGATTTTGGCTTAGGGTCCGAGGATTCACAAAATTTGTCTCAGACAGCTAAATCGTGGCCAAAATCGTACAGTGTGTACACGGTTTTACTTTATTGTACATCAACATTGCGTAAAGAATACAATAGATGTATTTGTGACGCAACAGATGTATTTTTGTATTTTTAATGTAAAATTTTTGCCAGATAAGGTACAAAAATATAGTCAAACAATAAAAAACATATTTTACAAAAATGTTTCACTATATATAAAAATAGGAATTTATGCATACAAATATATAGCTGCATTTGTTTTTTATGCCTTACTATTTGGGTTTCTGTGGTATCAAAAGGTGTGAAACCCCTGTTCTAGGGAGTGAAGGATATCTAGATATCGCTTTTAAAAAAAAACAAATATAAGAAGGCAGTATTTTTCATGTTTCAGGCATAGCCATAGTTTATTTATTTGTCTGGAAAAGGGAGCAAGAAGTAAGTGGTGTTTGTGGTGAGTGGGGGGGCTTGACTGACATGTCCAGTGTTCTGTTGGAAGTTAAATGCATTTACTGTTCTCTCCTTTCACACAAAGTGAGGGCTACGATGATCCTAATGCACCTGAGAGCCCAACAATAGGCCGGCTGATAGCACCGGCAGAAGGTCTTCCTGCACCCCAGACACAGTCTCCTTTGTCCATTAACCTGCCAACGGCAGGTTACTTGTCTCTCTGATCATGTGTAAGAGGCTGGAGGGGACAGAGTGACAATAAAACGCACACCAGTGTCCAGTCGCGTATATAGACCACCAGGCTTTGCTCTTGTTTAGGTATTCCACTTCCGTTATTCTGACATTTGTAAGCAAGGCTGTTGTTCTTACATCATTGCAAATGAAGATGCGTTTGCGAGGATGTGACTCTGACAAGAGCAGTACATTTGTTTGTTGCAACGTCTCCCTCACTACAAGGTGTTAGGTGAGAAAATCAATTCAGGTTGCTCAGTCTAAGAGTTCTTGAGTGCTCATCCAAATCAGTTAAATGAAGAGAGACTGTGAGCGTGTGTTGGTGTGAGCCAAAGTAAAAAGCAATAATTCAAAGACAAATTACTGAATCTGTTCACCCAAGATAAATAAATGTTGGTTAAAGCTTTTAGCCTGGTAAGTTAATAACCTTTGTTTTACATTTAGAGGAGTGCAGAACTAATCTGAGGAATATAAATGTTGTACCACACCTCGTGTTCCAAACAGTGAGCTGTATTCTCTCATTCCCTCCACCCCATCAAAATTTGTTCAAACAAAAAGATGAAAAAAAAAAGACCTTACACCAACATAACATTTATTACTGTGTTATGAATTTGGTCGAGGCCATTTCATACCCACATCTGCAACTAATCCATGACCTGCTGGGATTTGTAAATAGAGTACAGTGAAGAGTTTGTTCCACTAATGCATTATAAACATAGAGGACGGCTCAGGGCCTTTGAGTTTAGGGTTACATTCAATATGGAACCGGATGCTTCACTAATGTAACACTTTGCACATGGTTCTGCATTTTAGAATTAATCATTTTCCATTGAAATCCTGCTGTCCTTTAGCGTAAAACAGAGAGAATGCCGTTGTCTCGTTTCAGAACTTTGGTGTTTTCGGAAACAGGAGTAGAAAGAAAATTCGACAGGAACATAAATTATTCCTTTTCTCTCTCTTTTTACTACTCTGTTTCTCTCAGTGTTTTTCTTGAAGGTCCTGCTTAAAGTGGACAGCAGGAGCATTAATCACAGCCACGACTGCAGACAAACAAGGAAACGCACTCTTCGACCACGGCAACAACACAGTCGCCTCTGCCCTGTACTGCGGTCTTAATGAAAGCTTTATCTTGTTAAACCACCAGCGAAACCAGCCTCTGGGAGTCGATCAGTGCCTCTTTGCCCCTGAAAGCTGTAATATCTTGTAGAACTTGTGTGAATATTCGACATCATGAAAAGCGGCCCACCCTGTTCTTGGGTCTATTTCATGGTTTCTCTGATTCTGCACTCAGGTTAAAGGCCATTTTCCCATGCTCTTCAAAAACGTCAGCTCAAACAAGACGCACCGCAATGAGAGTTAAAAGGACATCAAAATTGGTCTGCTGTCATCAAGGGTCTGTCTTATCCCTATTTGCCTTTCTCCAACCGATCCATCAGCGAGGTCTGATCAAAAAGGGATACCGTGTCTTCCAGCATTCCTTATTCCCGGGGATGAGTGTCCCTGACTGTCCCTCTGCCACCACTTCCTGTCAGCCAAGCCTGAAACAAAGACCTTCTCTCTCTAACTCCTTTTTCTGCTGCTCCTCTCTCACTCGCTCTCTATAAGCCTGAGAATTGGGCATGAAATGCAACACATATTTATGAGATTATCTACTGTCTCGTGTTTCATTTCCATGTACGAAAGGAGGACATTTTTCATTCCCTCTGAGTGAAAACACGTGAAAAGGACAAAATGATTTTTGTGCTGTTGTTGTCCTCAGATCTCCAAGGGGACGTTAATTCACATTGATCTGGTTTTGAACTATGGCACTTCCCCCCCAATACCATTAGAATGATAACAGCCTAAAATAATTCTCCTATCCCACCTCCCTCCTGACACGTACGTACAAACACACGCACACAAACAATCTGTATAGAGATAATCCCAAGAGATAGATGCGCACAAAAACAGCCCAAAATGAAAAGGTCACTGAATTCAAAGCCGATTCAAAATGAAGCAAGCGAGGATGTCAGCATGAAATGCAGCACAAGACTCCTTTGTCTCCTAAACAGGCAAAAGTCGACACAAGAGGAGTGATCAGAGAATGACTCTGTGAGGGGGAAACGTGCCCTGAAGCAGATAGCATTAGAAAGGCCTAAATCATTTCTTTTAGTTTTGCATTGCTACAAACATGAAGTATATAGTGTAAAAATAAAAAAAAGCATTTATGACATTTTAACTGTATAACCACCACAATCAACTGTTTACTTGCTCTAAGGCCTCTCTTCTCACTACAATCAGAAGCAAAAATAAAACTGCATGTAAAAAGTGAAAGTGTTTTGGGTACTGTTGTAACAATTGTAACACTCCAAGAATTCTAAACAGGACGTCACATGGGTGTATTCCATGTAGCCATTAACCTGAGAGGTCAAGTAAGAGGGAGAATGTTGGAGGAGCCAGGAGGGTCCAGGTTTTGCCAATGTGTTTTTATTAGACTGAAAGAGTTCATTAGCAATCTGGTTCTGCGATAAAACTGAATGGATAGTAATGGATTATAACGCTACTAGAGGACTGTAGATAATAAAAAATACATTTTCTCTGGAAGTTAGATCTATGCATAAACACAATTTAGCACTGTTTCCAAACAGAAAAATCTAATAAATAGTTTTTTTGATAGATAGATAGATAGATAGATAGATAGATAGATAGATAGATAGATAGATAGATAGATAGATAGATAGATAGATAGATAGATAGATAGATAGATAGACAATGTCAGTGGCAAACAGTAAAGAGCCTCAAGCAATATCAAGCCAAAACATGTCTGTGAGAGTATGAATATAAAATGGAAATACTTCACATACATGAAAAGATTAATCCATTTTGTCTAAAAGGGAACATATAGGCTTTTTAGTTAAATAATCCAGATTACAGTGTGCAGGCGTTTGCCAGGCAAACAAGAGATAAGATCTCCATTTCCTGCAATCAAAAGCTCTCCCTCAATATAAGCCTTTATAAAAAGGCACTTACTCTGTTTTTTCAGTCTCTAGTCAAATTAGATGTATAAGGCCTATTTACATCCATTATCCAATTGGACTCAGGAAAAGGAACTCATGGAAATTATGAGACATTTTAAAAGGGGACAAAAGGAAAGAGCTGTATGACTGAGATGCTTTTAAAAAGTTCAAATTCATGGCACATGATTGAAACGTAATTGTTACAATTTTAGTCTGTTCAATGTGCCGTGTGATTTTTCAACTGAAATGAGGTGTTCTGAAGGCGCTAAAAAACTACTCATTTGCTATGTTTAAGTCTTAAAAATGCTTCAACAGGTTTTTCACCTTTGAGTGACTCAACGTCAAGTAGTCCAATGATGCAGCACAATGGTGTTTGCACTTACTGCCTTTGTTTTGGAAATGTAAAACCTTATGTTAGTGCACGTACTCTGTGTCGACCTCTGAAATTGAGTTTTAGCTTTTATATTCTGTAAGAAAGAACCAGAAAATGTTTTGTTTGTTCACTGTCTAGCCACTTGCATTTTCCATATTTGATATTAATTTGAATTTGTCACCAATTAATTGTTCATTAACCAGGGAGCATATCATCTGCAGAGAAATTAAAAATGCAAATTAGATATCAACCTAATATCAAAACAATTTAGACTGGTGGTGACAAATGATTGACAATTATTTCCCACTTTTTCCCCCCTAACTAGTGTTGCCATGGAAACCTTGATTATCTTGCTCTGATTGGTTAACTGCACTGATATAATGACCAGAAAAAAAAAGCAAAAATATTTGATGTATTGGATTCAGGCTACATCCATAACCACAATCCTTTCTGACTGAATGTTTGCATCAACATGCTTACAGGGATAGGTCATCTAAAAATGGAAATTCTGTCATCATTTACTCACCCTTATGTTTTTCCTAACCTGTGTGAGTTTCTTTCTTCTGATGAACACAAAGAAGAATGTTGGTAACCAGACAGTTGACGGTAGCCATTGACTTCCATAGTAGAAAAAAATGAAATACTATGGAAGTCAATGGCTACCGTCAACTTTCTGGTTTCCAACTTCCTTCAAAATTTCTTCTTTTGTGTTCAACAGAAGAAAGAAACTCATACAGGTTTGGAAAAGCATACTGTATGGATGAGTAAATGATGACAGAATTTCCATTTTTGGGTGAACCATCCCTTTAACCCTGATGCGCTACTTTTGATTGCCCAGAACAACGTGAGTTATTAGGCCCAATGCAGAGGATATTTTCAGCAGTAGAAAATAGTCGTGCCATCGCTGTCAGTAAGCAATGCTGGGCAGTGGTGCTTTGCAGCACTAAATGGGATGGTTGATTGAAAGATTGGGGCATCTGGTTGGGAGTGGCAGGCCAGAGCTGAGTGGACTCATCTGAAGCCAGGCATCCAAAAGGTTTAGACATCCCTGGTCAGCCAAATGGCCGAGGATAGAACCCATGTCCAAGAAAATTGCTTTCGGAATGCTTGGGATTGGCCTTGGAGGGAGGGAGAGCGCTTATCTGCGGTCAATTACCATCCCGCACACAATGAACCAAATGAAAGATAGCTCAACAATCTGAGGTCTGGCAAAGTGTAGATAAGAGTGAGCTGATCAGATATTACCAGTCGCGATAGATCTATCTGCAAATATGACACATGAGGTGTGAAATATTCATCCTGGTTTAAGGCTTGACAGCTCTTAGATTGAGCTATCTCGGTATAGTCTATGTTTAATTAAGCACTTCAAATCACCTTTGGTAGAATCAGCACAGCTCCTCGCTGATTCACGTGTTTAATCAGGACTACTTGAGGGACAACTTGTGCAATTCAGCCATCTTTGACTGCAGTCTGGCAGTTAAAGCGGCATCTAATCAAATATCTATACGGTATGTGAGGTTCCTAATGGCCTCTGGGTCTTTGTGAGCATGACTTCCGCTCTCTGAGGTTGGTCATTGTTATTAACTGTACGTCTCAAACAAAAGCAGCCAGTTAAGGGACCAAGATGAGAGACCGGCATGACCTGAGTGTTTCATTTCAGGATGAGCTTAATTAGAATCGCTCCACATTCCCCCAAGGGCCAAAATTAGAGCCTCTTCCTTTTCATTTTTTGTTGTTGTCTTTGTTATGTGCACATTGTCTTGGTTCATTATTTCTACAGGCATTTAAATATGTGGTAATGACAGATTGTGTCCACCGAGAGAAACTGCAATTTAGGCCAAAATATCATCCTCTTAGTTTAAAAAGGGCAAATGAAAGGCACCTTTTCTTAGTTTTCTTCATTTTTTTTAGATTCAAGTCGAAAGCAATTAAAGGAAAAATCCTAGAGAGAACCTTTTCCTAATGTGCGTGATGGCGAACATGCATTGCATTAATGAATCAATTCAAACTGTATAAAGAAAGGACCTTTATCTGATATCCAGCCAATTTAAACATTCCTTTACCAGTTAACTATATCACTTCATTAGCTGATACCATGTTAAATGATCGAAATCTCATGAAATCGTGAGTTCCTTTTCTAAACCCAAATTGCAGCGAGTACAGAGCCATTCTGCAGCGTATCAAAGATGGCAGAGGCAGGGGGGCCTTCTCCACAGGAAGTTCCTGCAAACAGAGTGCACCCACTTTTTAAACCCCATTTGTCTTGTTAATGGGCCCCACTGATTACCTGATTGCACTGGATGACTGTGGAGAAATCTGATTGCGTGAAATTATACAGAGCAAAAACTTTTGATTGGGGAATGGATCTGGGATGCTCGTTGCTACCATTTGACAGGGCCCCTGTGAAATTTGGCCTCATTGATTTCAAATCAGCAAAGTGTAGCGCATAATTGTAATCAGAGCCCATGTTCACTGAGCGGTCTATTTTAAAACCCAACTTCCTTGCTGTGCAAACTTTTGAGCCTTAACAGTATGACAATGGCATTAGACCTTGTTAATTACATGCTCTTTAAAATAACTATTATGAGGTCTAAACCCGTTCTGCCTGGAAGAACATAGAGAGGATTTTAGCCATGAGGGTCATTGCCTCATACAATACACTTTTATTCTAATCATGAGTCCAGCTGATACTTCAGATCTATTACTTCAACGTCTAATCAAGCCAGTTTTTTTTTTTTTTTTTTTTTTTTTTTAAATCAGGTAGCCATGGCAAAAATGGGGGATTGTCTAAATTGTATGCCTTTCACATCTGACATTTGTGTGACAAGTCATTTTTCAACCTTCAACAATGTTCATTGGGCAATTGTGGGATAGATTCTTTTATCAAAAATTGTTAAAAAAAAAAAGTTTAATACAATACCCCTTAAAGGGATAGTTCGGCCAAAAATGATATTTAACCCATGATTTACTCACCCTCAAGCCGTTCGAGATGCATATGTCAATCTTTTTTCAGACGAACACGTCATTTTCAGTTATTTTAGAAAATGTCTTAGATCTTTCAGTGGTTATAATGTCAAGTTATAGGGTCCACTCCTTCAAGTCCCAAAATGTGCATGCATCCTTCACAAAAGTAATCCATCCGGCTCCAGGGGGATAAACGAAGGCCTTCTGAGGGTAATCCGTGCGGTTTTGTCGTAAAAATATACATATTTAAAACTTTATAAATGAAAATATCTTGCTTCCGGCAACGGTTGACGCGCGTTCACGGCAGATGGATGCCGGCGTATGACGTAGGACGTCATTATTCTCTAATGTGTCCCTTTCCTTTGGTGTAGGCTTGTTTTAAAGCCCTCTTCACGTCACATGTGACATTGCCAAATACTTTACAGATATTGCAAATGTTAAGAGAAGTCTTATATCTCCTCTTCCCATGCATTTATGGACATCTTTAAAATAATGAAATCTGAGAAAATTCTGTTCTTCCATTGAAAGTCCATTCCACCAAAGCTTTGATGCTTCAAAAAGTTCATAAAGAAATTCTAAAAGCAATCCATTTGAAAGGAGAATATGGATGCATTCATGGCGGTCATGGCTCTTTTCCCTTGCCATGACTGCGTCCATATTCTCCTTTCAAATGGATTGCTTTTACGATCTCTTCATAAACTTTTTAACCTGGCCATGACAGCCTCTTTTGCTCTTTTTGCCTCTTTGACCATATTCTCCTCTTTTGCTTCCTCCTCTTTTTTTTCAGCGCACATAAAACCACAATTGCTAAAGTGCGATTAATCTTGATCTATTTGTTTACCACTAGCTCATGCTGATGGTGTTTTATTCTTCTATACTAACTTGCGTCGTAGCCTACGATTCAATAGGTGTCATAATCATACAGTCTACATGCCATACCAAAGTTTATTAGATCCATGTTGTACAGTGATTTGTAATGGTCTTAAAGAATTGCTGAAATCACACAGGCTGTAGCAGGCATTAATCTTGACGTCAACCAGTCGCTGATCATGGCCTATAGAGGGCGCAACAGGATAATAAATCTTTGAAGTCCACTTTTACACTCTGTTTCCAACAGTCAAAATGACAAATAAATGCATACTCCGAGAGCGTTCCACATGATATGTTTGATCATATCATCTGGATGCTCAAAATTCTTTGAGTGAATCCATGTTTTAAACGGCTTATTGTAAGTTAATCGCCGTTCTAAATCACGTGGAGATCGCGCACACACAGAAACATTCAGTAGCGCAGAAATGCATTGTCAACACTGTTCTGTGATTTGATTTATCTATAAAATAGCTTAGAAATTGAAAAGTTCTAGCATATATTTCTTAGTAACTTAGTTAGTAGAGAGATGCTGCCAGGTAGAATTATTTCATACGCAATCACTCTCTTACTAATACATTAATGTAATCTTGACTGTGCTACCTTATCTGTATATAACGACGCAAAGACAGAAGAAGAACTGATAAAAATAAGCTATTATGTATAGGAGCAATAGCCTTGTGGGCAGTGCTGTGTCATATATGCCATAGCTGTGCACAGGGCAACCAGAGTTCGACTCTCAGATCGAGGTTCGGGTTTATTTGTTAATTAATGACGTCATCAGTGACTAGTCAACGTCGACTCAAATTGAATCACATAAATGTCGTCTTTCAATGGAAATAAATAAATCTCAAACAGTGGAATAACATGCCTCTACCAATTGCAAGATTTCAAAATGTACCTTTACATACACACAAGTGGTAGTAAAACATTTTTTCCCCACTTTTGAAACAATTTATGATTACAGGAGCAGATTATCAATTAATAAAGACTTTTAATTTTCAGCTCTGGTGTGAAGGGGACTTTTTTATGCAAACATTTTTGAGCGGTTCCTTGAACAATCCTATGTTATGACCTGCAAACACTTTTACAGCAGTGAATGATTTATAAACTAATACATTTTGAAGTTTGCATTACATAAGATGCTCCACATGTATGGCTTTTCCTGTAAACTTGCTTGGAAAATCACCTGGTTCAGCATTGCACTTGTGATGTGGTGTGTTTGGGTAAGTGTTCCTTGACACACGAGTCATGATAGTTTAAAGACTTGTAGAAGATAGCAAAATACATTTTTATCTCATATTTGATTTTGTTAAAACTATCGGTTAGGTTTAGGGTATGGTTATGTCATGATTCCAACCTGTGTTCCCCTGTCTTGTGTGTTTCTAGACGTATATGTTATTTCCTGTCTTTCTCCATGTTTTGCAGTTCCTTGTAACGTTTAATGTTAATTAGTCTCCCCAGGTGTTTCTTATTAGCCACGCCCCCTTGTTATCTTGTTAAGCTTGTTTTTTGTTTTTATTTTTAAAATATATATGTAAAAATGTGTGTGTGTGTGTGTATATATATATATATATATATATATATATATATATAATTATTATTATTTTGTTTTTTTTAAATGAGCCTGGGTTGAATGTCCCTCAGAATTATGGCATTTTTGGCCAAACTATAACTTTAAGGCTACATATTTCATCTTTTATAGATGTGACACCTTTGCCTACATGGTCGAGATGTTTATTTTTCCCTTTTAATTTGAAATGACTAAAAATATGAGATTAACTGAACTGCAAGCCATTGAGAATCATGAAAAGAAGCCTCTCTTTGTGTCTTGCAGCAGTATGAAGAACATGTGCTCCATAGGAATCAAGAGCATCTGGCAGTTCTGCTCACTTCATTAATTAACTTTCCATTGATCTGACATTCTGTGCTTTCAAGTCATTGTTTTGTGCACACTGTTTGCGGTGTCTTTCCTTTGCCACGGTCAAGTTCAGCATCGCCATGGTTACAGAACTTATATGGACATGAATGCATTCAGCAGTTCAAAACTGACATTTAAATCAGATCCTACGATCCTAATATATGTATAACATATTAAACATATATAAAATATCTTGTACAATATTTTTAAGAACATATTATGGTTAAGATGAATAAAGTTCCATGCATCTGTTGACACGGTAGGAGGAAATTCAGTCCAGTTGGCGTCATCATATTCCTGTCCCACCAAACTTTCAACCACCTGCAAAAACTTTTAATGAAACCGTCACCAGTCGGGGAGAGTTTATTAGGGAGGGGTGGAATGTTAACACAGATGTCCAAATAAGAGTGTGAATGATTCATTCTGCCGAGATTAGCCTCCGTCTCCAACAGCAACTTTCCCAGGACTCAGGAACTCTCTGCCTTTCAGTGCAGCACACAGGATTGTCATCAGAAATTGATTTTCCTCCTGAAAGACAAATTGAATCGCATATGAAATACAACAGAAAGAACAAGAAAGTGCCTGTCTCCACGTCCTGTCTCCCCATCATGCCTCATTCCCAGTATACCTCTCACCTCCTCTCGCGCCCTTGTTCCTTTCTGTCCATCCCCCTCGTCTCTTGTATCTAAGTGATCTGGAGTGTTCAAACCTAAATTAAGATCTGCAGCGAGATACACGGTTCCCATAGCTACCTCTCAAACAGTGTTGTGATTGCATTATAATCCGACAGTAATCAAATCTAAATGAAACCGGGATGATAAGGATGCTATTTTCAGTCAGTGTTTGTGAGAGCGAGTGTGTGCATTGCCTTTTCACTTTGTCCTTTTTCACTTTTTATTACCTTCCAATCAGCTCAGCCTCTCAGCGGCTTTTTTCATTACTTTGGGCCATTGTTTTGGACAAACATAGTTGTAATGAGCTGTAAGAAGAGGAGATTAGCCTGGTCAAATGATACGGTCTGACTGAAGGGATTTCACACACAAACACACACACCAAACACACCACATCCTATGAAATCCAACTCTTCTAACTAAAATTCAGCTATATTGACCATATATTTCCTATTGGCATCAAGAAAAAATGTGGGATTTGTGAGAATATAACATTTCAAATGCTTACGTCTCTAATGTTGATGAGGATGGCAAAAAAAATAATGAGAGGGTTTGTTCAAGTTCACTGAAAATGAATATAAACTCTTAAAAAGTGGGTAGTGTTGCTCATCATTGTATAGTTACTAGTCATTGCCTTTACTGTAGGCAGACAGCAGTATCAGTTTTATGGATTCATCCCTAGCCCGACCTTGAATGAGCTACCTTGTAACTGGAGTCTTTTGTGCTCTGACTGCATTGTTTCTCATGAATTCATTTGTCCAAACCATTTATCTCATCAACTCTGTCCTCTCTTTCTCTGCTGTGTAGTCCTGTGGAAATATATTCCAAAAACTTTTTTTATTATAGACAAAATGTGAAGTACACATTTTACATTTTACAAGTGCCCTCAGTAGGCCTTAGTCTTTGTTACTGGCTGCATCAGAAATCGCATGCTTCCCTACTATATAGAGGGCGAAAAACAGTATGTGACAAGAGTATGTCGGAATTCACAGTACTCATAAAAGAGTAGGCAAAAACTATCCGGATGACCTACTTCTTCCAGTGAGATTCTGAAGTGTGCATATGGACACTTTACTATCCCATGAGGCCACGGGGGAGGCTTTATGACTGGCAGTGATTCAACGTAACTGATGCTGTAGGTCACATGATAATGACAGCATGGAACATATAGATAACATACTTTTTTAGCGGTCACAAAGTAAGAACTTATTTAAATAAGTACTCTGTCACAAATGGCACCCTAAACACTCGCTGTCTTCCTACGAGTCCACAACTTTTGTGACGGGCTCAGCAAAAGTGCGCATCGAGGGCGCATATCGACTGTAAAGGGGGCGCTCACGAGCACCATTCTGAAACCTAAAATGACAAATGGGACACCCTACGGTCTCGTGGCTTAAACAGACATGCGCACGAGAAGGTGAATATGAAGTGTGCCATTTGGGATAGGGCCTATGCTTATGTGTCACTGGCTTTTCTTCAGGCCAGTTATTTTGGACTTAATGCTGACACCTACTGGCATGGATGTATGACGTTTGTTCATTAACGGCTGTCCCTTCACACTAGAGTGGTTATTTAAAATAAAAAAGGAAAAAGTTTTGCCTTTTTTTTTCTTTTTTCTTTTGGTTTGTTTTTCTCGGTCTCATACTACATGTGCATTCTTAGATTTAATCTTAACAAAGTATGTGTTTATACTTTTTGATTACTCTCACTATTGGTTCTTATGCCATTTTGTACCTGTAATATATTGTGGTCAGTAAGATTTGTATTTATATATTTAAATTTATACTTTTATTCAGTAAGGAGGCATTAAATTGATCAAAAAAGAAAGTAAAGACTTTAACATTTAAAATGTTTAAAAATGCAAACAAATGCTGTTCTCTTGAACATTTCATCAAAGAATGCCGAACAACTGTTTTCAACTGTGAGGATGACAATAATATGAAATGTTTGAGCAGCAAATCAGCATATTAGAACCATGTGGCAATGAAGACTGTAATGGCTTCTGAAAATTCAGCTTTAAAATCACAAGAATAAATACATTTTAAAATATTTTCAAACAGAAAACAAATAGTAAAGTAACAATATTTGACATTATAACAGTTTTTACTGTATTTTTGATCAAATAAATTCGGGTTTGGTGATCGTATTAGACAAAAACATTAAAAAACCTATAACCACTCAAAACTTTTGAATGGTATGTTGTGTTTGTTGTTTTATTGTTTGGTTTACTTAGATGTTTATGCTATGATGTTTATGGTTTACTTAGATGTTACCTCGAGCACTTACTATATATATATATATATATATATATATATATATATATATATATATATATATAAATATATATATACAGTGAGGAAAATAAGTATTTGAACACCCTGCTATTTTGCAAGTTCTCCCACTTAGAAATCATGGAGGGGTCTGAAATTGCCATCGTAGGTGCATGTCCACTGTGAGAGACATAATCTAAAAAAAAAAAATCCAGAAATCACAATGTATGATTTTTTAACTATTTATTTGTATGATACAGCTGCAAATAAGTATTTGAACACCTGAGAAAATCAATGTTTATATTTGGTACAGTAGCCTTTGTTTGCAATTACAGAGGTCAAACGTTTCCTGTAGATTTTCACCAGGTTTGCACACACTGCAGGAGGGATTTTGGCCCACTCCTCCACACAGATCTTCTCTAGATCAGTCAGGTTTCTGGGCTGTCGCTGAGAAACACGGAGTTTGAGCTCCCTCCAAAGATTCTCTATTGGGTTTAGGTCTGGAGACTGGCTAGGCCACGCCAGAACCTTGATATGCTTCTTACAGAGCCACTCCTTGGTTATCCTGGCTGTGTGCTTCGGGTCATTGTCATGTTGGAAGACCCAGCCTCGACCAATCTTCAATGCTCTAACTGAGGGAATGAGGTTGTTCCCCAAAATCTCGCAATACATGGCCCCGGTCATCCTCTCCTTAATACAGTGCAGTCGCCCTGTCCCATGTGCAGAAAAACACCCCCAAAGCATGATGCTACCACCCCCATGCTTCACAGTAGGGATGGTGTTCTTGGGATGGTACTCATCATTCTTCTTCCTACAAACACGTTTAGTGGAATTATGACCAAAAAGTTCTATCTGACCACATGACTTTCTCCCATGACTCCTCTGGATCATCCAAATGGTCATTGGCAAACTTAAGACGGGCCTTGACATGTGCTGGTTTAAGCAGGGGAACCTTCCGTGCCATGCATGATTTCAAACCATGACGTCTTAGTGTATTACCAACAGTAACCTTGGAAACGGTGGTCCCAGCTCTTTTCAGGTCATTGACCAGCTCCTCCCGTGTAGTTCTGGGCTGATTTCTCACCTTTCTTAGGATCATTGAGACCCCACGAGGTGAGATCTTGCATGGAGCCCCAGTCCGAGGGAGATTGACAGTCATGTTTAGCTTCTTCCATTTTCTAATGATTGCTCCAACAGTGGACCTTTTTTCACCAAGCTGCTTGGCAATTTCCCCGTAGCCCTTTCCAGCCTTGTGGAGGTGTACAATTTTGTCTCTAGTGTCTTTGGACAACTCTTTGGTCTTGGCCATGTTAGTAGTTGGATTCTTACTGATTGTATGGGGTGGACAGGTGTCTTTATGCAGCTAACGACCTCAAACAGGTGCATCTAATTTAGGATAATAAATGGAGTGGAGGTGGACATTTTAAAGGCAGACTAACAGGTCTTTGAGGGTCAGAATTCTAGCTGATAGACAGGTGTTCAAATACTTATTTGCAGCTGTATCATACAAATAAATAGTTAAAAAATCATATATTGTGATTTCTGGATTTTTTTTTTTAGATTATGTCTCTCACAGTGGACATGCACCTACGATGACAATTTCAGACCCCTCCATGATTTCCAAGTGGGAGAACTTGCAAAATAGCAGGGTGTTCAAATACTTATTTTCCTTACTGTATATATATATATATATATATATACTTATTGTTGTTATTATTACAAATAAATCTGTCGAATACATCACTGATAGGTATGAACATAAATTTTTTTTAAGGCATCTAGTCTTCGTCTCATGTGAGCGCATATGATATTAATCCTATTTATCAAAAGTACTAATCACTTTTTTGTATAAAACTTTTTTTAAAAAATGACTGGGTGCATGTGAGCAACATGGTAGTACTGAAAGTACAGAAAGGGCTTTTTTTTGTTGCAAATATGAGCTAGTGATTTATGGACTAATGTGTGAGTGACTCAGCAAGTCCGGTTCTGTTCGTTTGACATGTCTGCAGGTTGTGAGCATGAGTGGGAGAGGAATCCCGCCAAGCAAACGCCCTTAGGCAGTCAAGGAGCAAACAAGGCTGGTGTGTGTGAGGGGCGCCCTAATGTCCATCATCCTAGTGAAATTATCCCTCCTGTTGCAGCCACTGATCTACAGACACATACGCTTGCAGCTAAACCCCCTCACCCACATGCACACACAATGAGACAATACCCTCTTTCATACTGTCCTCATTTTAATCAGCATTAGAGAACTGGGGAAATCACATTTTCTCATCTTTTCCTGAGGTAGAAGCTCCTAATGACAGAAAGAATGGTAATTAGAGTGGATGAGAGGTGAGGCCTGTTGAAGATGTCTTACATGAAAAGCAAGAGAATAGCCATGGATAATACTTGTGACTTGATACTTTGAGCTTGTTTTAGATTATTTTTAAACCCTAATGTTTAGTCGAGATTGACTTTGACTGTTGAGATTGAATTTACTTTATGTTTGTGTTTACAAAAATAGTATACAGGATTTTATAAAAATGAAAGTTATTTAAAACAATTTATTTTTAATTGATTGTAAGAATTTTTCAGTTTGACCCCAAAACACGTCAGAAACTATAATAATATAGGAAATAACTTACTGGAGTGAATTGCTATAGAGTGTACACTAATCAGACAAAATGAAAAATAAAATTAAATTAGGAAAAGTCATACAGTAACCCGATGCATTAAATAATAATTATTATTATTATTTTTGTTTTTAGAAATGTAAAGGTCTTTGTGTTATTCAACCCCAAACAGAACATAAAAAAAATAATGAATTATTTTATTCTCCTTTTCCATTACTAGTTCAGTTTATTAAAATTTTATTATTGAGTTTTAATTTAGATTTTTACTTAAAAAAATTAAATGCTACATAATACAATACAATTCACTTCAAATTATACTGAGCTGAACTTTGGTATAATTCATTCATTCATTCATTCATTCATTCTTCATACACATTTCAGATTGAAATCTTTCTGCACCAGTCTATAAATAAATACTATGGGAACATAACCAAAATGTAATATTCAAGTAAGGCTTCAAACCAAGTTAACCCTGCTGATCTACAAGCTTTAGCATTTTTTTCTCTTCTAAAAAGCTGTGAAATACTCAGATTCTTGCAGGTACGAGCTACAAAACATTTTATAAAGGGAGTCCATGTAAATAAAAGGATAAAAGCAGTCCTTGAATGAAGTGGGGATACAGCCAAGTGAAATATGCTCCCAATTACTGCAATGGCTGTAGAGGCCTAATAAAGTGAACGTCTCTACAAGACGCTGCACTATAATGGAGCTGGGCTAATTTGCTTTGACTGATGAATTTTCGTCTCCCGTCGCGCTGGGTTGAATAATTATGAAATTTATCACAAGACATAGCGACTCATTAAGGATTAGCAAGCTTTCATTAGAGTGATGTTGTTCGAGGGCCGTGGCTGTTCTGATCAGCATAATTATGGGCCCTACAGAGGGAGGGCCATGCAGGCAATGTGTCTTTGTGTGTGTGGTCAAGAGGATATGAAAAAGCAGCACCTATACAGCACTGTATGGCCTATAATAAAAATATTTCTGCTAATATCTCACCATAATTATAATTTTATTTCATTCTGATCCCCTTGGGTAGCACTGCTTGTGACCACCTCTTGTATGAGCTTCACTGACATTAATAAATAAATAAATAAATAAATAAAAGTTTGTTTGTAATTTTTTACAGATTTTTTTTTGCTATAGTAAAAACCTTTGGGTAACTGTGAGTTACTTTACCACATAAGGTGAACAATTGTAAATGGTTTAACATCAAATAGTATGTACATTTACAGTAAAAGTTCAGTAAAACTTCCGAGGTTCACTGAAGTCAGCCGGATCCGGGCCGTATCCAGATCAGATGGTGGACCTGCGCCTGGACCCATCCACAACACATCCCTGAAGTGCCAGCCTCATCAGCCCTGTGAAGGCCTCATCGACACGACAGCCATCGGCACTGATCCTCAACAAACTCGTCTCCATACCAGCATGATGACTCCGACTTCCAACCAGATGGAACTGGATAAATATTCTGAATGTTCTGATCCAATCTGACTTCTGACCTGTAATGCTGCCTGAATCATAATCATACACTGTTTGCTCGTTGGCCAGAGGAGAACTGGCCCTGACTGAGCCTGGTTTCTCTCAAGGTTTTTTTCTCCATTCTGTTACCTGATGGAGTTTTGGTTCCTTGTCACTGTTGCCTTGGTGACTTGACTTGACATGACTTAAAATACTATCAAGTTGGTTCTTGCTAGTTAAAAATAATTATTAAAAATAATATATAATTTACTGTACAAAAAATTTAAAATTACATTTGAAGTATACTCCTGTGTGACAGACCACATCATTATATATATATATATATATATATATATATATATATATATATATATATATATACAGGGCCTGAAGGCAACTTTTTTGACCACCAGCCACTGTGGCGGGTGGATTTAAAAATCCACCCGCCACAGTGACTTTTTACCAGCCAATTTTTTTTTTTTTTTGGCCTCATAAAAGGTGAAAAAAAAAAAAAAAGGATTTGCACAAACATTTGTTCTTTAACTTGTAAGAATACACATTTAAGTGCTGTCAAGTTATTAACGAGATCCATACAAGTAATAATAATTCTTAGAATACAGATATAGACCTAGTGCAGCTCGTATGTAAACAAATCACACGCGGCTGTGTTGATGGCTGGGCAGCTGTTAGTTACAGCGTTCAGGAACCGTTAAGCAGAACTAAATTAATATTGTTATTACTGGTAAAGTTATCGGGTAGGCTACCGGACATTTGGACACAACATCTGTGCAACTGTCATTGTACTGTAGCCTATGTCAGCGTTGCATTATCTCATCTCATCTCATCTCACCAACAGTTCAAACAACTCACATATTCAAACGTAGTCAGAGAAGACGCATCTTTCTCTCCGATCACATACGTTCCGAAACACTCAAACTGCGCTGCTTTCACAGATGCTTTCTTTACTCCAGTAATGTGCCGCCACATTTTTAGCTAAAATCCAACGAAACATACAACTTCGTTTGAATGTCAAAGAACAGTTGCAAAAAAAACAAAACAAAAAAAAACACACACACAAAAAAAAAAAAAAAAAAAAAAAAAATCGCCCCTTTTGTTACTGTTGCTATGTCCGACAAGCTACACCGCGCGCGCTCACGCCAAACCATGATCTCACGCAATGAAAAACATCGCGCAGCAGAGAGGACACTGACAACACGCTGACAGACAAGACAGTCCAGGTTACTTTTGATATTAAACAAAGTCTCAACGTTAAAATTTGGTCATTTTTAAAGAAATTTAGACAATACCGTTTTGTGGCTCTGTAATGTATCTTGACAGATCGCTGTGGTGCCTCAAGTTAAAGCTGCTCGTGAACCGATCATCTCTTCCTTCTAGTTAATTTATAGCATCAAATAAACATGAATGAACATAAGAAGGAATGTAGTTTTAACTGCGGAAAGATGTCAGTAGGCTTACTCAGTACACTCCGTTTTTAAGTTCAAATCCTCCAACGTTGAACTCTCCTGACTGCTTTGTCGGACAAAAAAAAAGACGGATTCGGCGGATTATGATTGGCCAGATCGCCTGTCAATCAAACTCCCCGCGAAGGGTCGATTCTCATTGGCTGCCTGCCAATGTGGCAGGTAGATTGACAGTGTTACCCTCCAATTGAAGAATTCACCCGCATTTGGCGTGTGGTCGGGTGTTAATTTCAGGCCCTGTATATATATATATATATATACATTTTTTTTTTTTTTTTTATAACTCAGTTTTGCTATTATTATTTATAAAGTTATTATGTTATTTTAGTGTCATGTGTGTTACCCTGATGGTGCCTTTGGGTGTATGACCCTCTCAATTACCAGAGTACTGATCACCTGCAGTTTCTTCCCTCGCCAATCACCCTCTGTATAAAAGCACACATTGTCTGGTCTCGTTAGAGCAATGGACTCCTTACCGGTTCTCTCCAAGTGATTTTGTGGATATTACTCTTCTCTACCGTCTGCCTGTTCCCCAGTGTCTCCAGCATATTCTGTTCTATGTTCCTGCAAAGCTGTTACTTACCCGTTCAAGCAAACATCATTCTATCCAATCATGATCTCCAATCCATTTGCAAAAACAAAGACTATCAGTATCACTCATCATTCATCCTTGAAATCTGATTTATTTTAGCAAATACTAGCCTGCATTGCTACTGTATATATCTCTTGATTTTATCTCTGTCTTGAGTCTATATTCCGTAACATAAGACCAGTCCAAGACCGTAAAGGATGAGTAACCCAGATCCATTCCAGGAGATTGTTGATTCCCCTTAAATGAGCACTAACAGTCACTCCTTCCGGATCATCAGTTACTTCTTCTTCATCACCAGTAGTCGCTAGTACAGAGGCCAACCCAGCGCCCTACTCTGGCCCAGCGGAGGATTGCAATGGATTTCTCCTTCAATGCTTACTGGCCCTCGAGATGCAGTCGCATCTTTCACCACCAAACAAGTCAAGATCGCCTTCATCATTTCCCTACTGAGTGCTCTATTGAGCCCAAACGATATGAGACCAAGCTGGAACAGTCATGTTGACACTGGATAACTTCACCACTCATTTCCCAGAGGTGTTTGGAATTCCATAAGATGACACATCTGTCGGTGAGAAATTATATCATCTTTGTCAAGGAAAAATGCTTGTAACTGAATATGATCTTAAGTTCAGAACCCTCGCAGCAGCCAGTGTATGGAACAAGTATTTGCTTCTCACCACCTAATGGCAGGGATTGGATTCAAGGCTGCGACTACATCTCACTGCATAAGATGATTCCATCGGCCTCGAGAGATTCATCCAGCTATCCATTCGAGTAGCCCACATATGCAGCCATGCTTAGAAGACCTGCAGGTCCAGATCCTACCCCCATCGCCAGCCAGACTATACTAGCTCTCCAGAACCAGGCCCCGAACCCATGCAGCTGGATACCACACGACTTACATTCGCTGAGTGGCAGAATAGGCTGACACAGGGTCTCTGCATATATTGTGGTGCTGGGGGACATGCCATCGCAACATGTCCAGTTCGTCCTCCACGACCAACGGTGAGTGTTGTTCACTCTGTGTCTGTCAATATGAGAATTCCATCGCTGGTATCATCTTGGGGTGCCCGTGGCTAGTGCAACATGACCCTGATGTATCCTGTACCACTGGAGAAGTCCTGGAGCAAAATCTGTTTTCCAGGATGTTTCCCTCATCTACCTCGACCAGTACAGTTACTTCTAGTAAACTCCACATCCATCGCAAGCTCTGTGGAACAGCAATCGGTGGAAATCCCAGCCTGCTATGCCCCCTTCAGTAACTTATTCTGTACCAAAAAAAGCGCCGTTGTTGCCTCCACACTGGCCATGGGACTGTGCCATTGACCTTCTTCCGGGTGAGCCAGTCCCCCATGGCAAAATCTATCCACTATCCATCCCTGAACAGAGGGCCATGGAGGAGTACATTGAGGAAGTTCTTTAACAAGGATACATCCACTTCTTCTTTGTGGCTAAGAAGGACGGAGCCTTGTGGCCTTGTATTGACTACAGAGCTTTGAGCAACATCACTGTCAAGTTCAGATACCCACTTCCCCTCATCCCTACGGCTCTGGAACAACTACGTGGAGCAGCCGTGTTCACCAAGTTGGACCTCTGCAGTGCCTACAACCTCATCCAGATATGTGAGGGAGACCAGTGGAAGACTGCCTTCATGACTCCTACAGGGCACTATGAATACCTCATCATGCTGTATGGCCTGGTCAACGCCCCTTCAGTATTCCAGGACTTCATTCACTAGATACTCCGGGACTTCCTCCACCGATTCGTACTAGTGTACGTTGATGACATCTTGGTGTATTCCCAGAGTATGGCGAACATCGCCAGCACATGGCAGAGGTCCTCCAACGCCTGAGAGAATATCATCTGTTCCTGAAAGCTGAAAAATGCTCCTTCCACCATTCCTCATCACAGTTCCTTGGATATAACATCAGTGAACACGCAATCCAGATGGACAAGGGGAATGTTGATACAGTATACAAATGGTCCATACCTTCAACTATCAAAGAACTCCAACGATTCCTATAGGGTTTGCAAACTTCAACGTTTCATCCAGAACTTCAGATCCATCATCATTCCACTGACTGATCTCCTCAAGAATAGACCCAAGTCTCTGTCCTGGACACCAGCAGCTACCCAGGCTTTTCAGAGCCTCAAGAAAGCTTTCACCAGTGCACCGCTCCTGATCCATCCAGACCTTAACAAGCCCTTCATAGTTGAAGTCAACGCATCTACCACCAGGGTAGGAGCGGTACTGTCTCAGCGACAGGGGATTCCAGCTAAACTCCGTCTTCTTATCCAAAAAAATATCCCTGGTGGAGAGAAACTATGACATTGGCAACAGAGAACTGCTCGCCATCAAGCTTGTCCTGGAGGAATGGAGGCGTTGGTTGGAGGGTACTCGAGAACCGTTCATTGTTCTCACAGATCATAAGAATCTAGAATACCTCAGAGATGCTAAGAGACTCAACCCCAGACAGGCAAGATTTTTCACACGCTTTAACTTTTCCATCTCCTACTGTCCAGGCTCAAAGAATGCCAAAGTGGAAGCAGAGTCAAGTCTTCATGCTTCTGAGGAAAGATCTGAACAACCTAAATCCTTCCTACGTCGTCATCTCATCATGAGTCCTATGCCTCTGAGCCTTCGCCATTGGGTTCCCCCACAAGCCGAACCTATGTTCCCAGAGCAAAACACTACTACTCTACTCTGTACACTCCTCTTTGGGCACTGACCACCCCAGGAGCCAATCATACCCTCTCACTGCTACAAGAACACTTCTGGTGGCTTAGCATGGCCAGGGATGTGAGAAGGTTCGTTCAAGGATGTTTGAAATGTGCCATCTCCAAGAGCCCACGCCATCTTCCATCTGGCAAACTCAATCTGTTGCCCATTCCACAACACCCCTGGTTACACCTAGGACTGGACTTGGTTACGGACCTGCCCCCTTCTGATGGTAACGCATGTATCCTTGTAATTGTGGGTCGATTTTCTAAATCCTGTCCTCTGATTCCTCTCAAGGGCCTACCAACTGCCATGGTCACCGCTGAACTCCTGTTCAACCATGTTTTTCGTTAAAAAAGTTGTATGTTTTTAGTTGAAAATGGTGTTGTGTAAACAGCACTTATGCATATCCTTGTCACGGTTTCACCAGGCTCCACTGTCTCACACACCCAACGTTTACTCTCACCCTAATACTGATCATCTGCACCACATCAGCATGCCAATCAGCACTTCATTAGCCCTGGATAAAAACACACACCTCACACTCAGTGATTGTCTGGTCTCATCTATGGACAATGGACCATCTTACCCACTCTACTTACACTAAGATTCTCCTAGCGATACTTCAGCGTTCTTGTGATTCTTTTCCTTGTGAATCCTCTCCTACATTTTCCTTGTGATCTCTACGTGTTCCTGTAAGTCAAGTTTTCCGGACATCTGCTTACCTGAATTCTCATGCTCTGCCATCAACGAGGTGTGTGCTCCGTTCATCCTCTGATCCATCTTCACAATCTCCTCTTCACCCTGATAACACAACAACAACTCCTTTATCATACTGTCAACCACTCAGCACCTGCAGTTTTACCATACTCACCTGACTATCTTTCCTGCACCTCTGTTAATAAGAACAACTGGTGGTTGAAACTAACTGTGGTTTGAAACTAACATATGTCTCTGAGTCTGATGTTCCCTGACAATCCAGGCAAAACACTGTATATAACTTTCATTCATGCCATTTAAAACAAGGAAAATATGTTGGAGATTTGGCCTGACAGTTTTAGCAACTCTTGTTGAGCTGTTGTGCTCATATGGGAGATGTAGATTTGAGTCCAGTTGGCCCATGACTTCTGGACTGTGCAAATAAAAAAAGCTAAAAATTAAAACGCACAGACACACACACACACACACACACACACACACACACACACACACACACACACACACACACACACACACACACACACACACCAAATCACCCATAAGTATGTGTTTCTCCGTTACATCAGCTGCCCATGACTGGAAATTAAGACACAGTGGGCATCTTACAGCCAGTTTCCCAGATATGATTGTATAATAGTTTTAGTCTAATCTACTAAATGTGTTGTGAGTAGCCAATTATCCAATTGCATGCATGAGGACACAGTTTTATCATTGTTTACAACAATGTAATTACAAAAAAGCTTTGCCAGATAAATGAAAGAGATTAACATATTAGGACCTCTAATTGCATTTAAATGACATGCATAATGTATAAATGTTCACCAAAGATGGAGAGCTGAATTCTTGATGAAGTTTCCCAAACGTTTAGCTACACAAATGCTCCCCGATTAATTCTGCTGGGTCTGTTTCTCGAGTCCATGCGCTTTGTTAAGGAATTATCGATTTGTATTTAATTAAGCTCACTTACTTGCTCGCTGCTGACACAAGATTGATCAAAGCAGTCAATAACAGCATTATTAAAGAAATGACTTTGAGATTTTTTCTCCATCTTTATGAGTGTATAGAACAAACAATCTGTCTTGAAATATGCAATTCGATATTTCTCAGTGTCACGCCACCCATCTAGGTGCTGCAGGCATGTTCCACTCACCTGGGTAAAGTACACTCGCCAAGCTCATAATGGAAAACAGAGAAGTGTTAGCAACATATCCTCACATAGATGATATGAGACTAAAGACCTCAGGCGCCATTGAATTCACATTCGAAAAACCATTTCTAGTCAGTTGACTTTTCATTTCATTTGGCCATAGATCAGCCCTCAATGAAGGGCAGTTTGCTGATTGGGAACTCCACGCTACAATGCTAAATTCACTGAAAAGTATCATTTTTCAACCACTACCCTTCAACATTTTATAAAAGGCATTTGTATTTGTTAATCAATAATCCATTTTCTCTGTATTAAGTCAAGGCCTTGACACGGACAGAGCTACACTGCAACTGCCATGTGTGAGAATGTTGGGGATAACACAGTGTTTTGTCCTATTCCAGTTCCTGTATCATGCCTGAATCATATCATGTTGTGTTTTTATGGATCTAAAATGTCTTAAAGGCCTTTTCAGACTTTTTCCATTGCTGCGTGATGGAGAGCCACTCAGTTTAACAGCATAATAATGCAATATCATGAGGGGTAAATTTCTTATTCGAAATGAAGCATCACGGTGAATACTCTATATCTCTTACTAGTTTCAATTGGTTTCCCCCAGAGGACACAAACTTCATTATGAGCTCTTTCTCTCCCTATGTGGGGGTATTGATACTTTATACCATCTCTCTCTCTCTCTCTCTCTCTCTCTCTCTCTCTCTCTCTCTCTCTCTCTCTCTCTCTCTCTCTCTCTCTCTGATGTGTAAATAGTGTCGTTGCTCTATGCCTGTGCGTTTCTTTTCCATTTTCGCTGTTTGCAATCACAACATAGATGCTGAGGATATGCTATAGGACATCAGGAGATCAGAAACAGGGGCTTGGTGTTGCTCTTTTTCCATGGGATTCCCTAAGCACCCCATCCTCATTATTGTGTGTGACTATCATATTGCAAAAGGAGAAAAGAAAGAAGTATTTTTTCTTGGCCATTTGTGAAAAGCTCATTAAAACAGCCCAAGAACAAACAAAGCTTTCCCTCTGAGGCCCCCATTCAGAGTCATCCCATAATTTCCCACTAGTTTTAATAGTTGAGATAAATTAATTATTCCTTCGTGGAAAATACATTCTTTGCCATCTTTGGCTCATTGTTCTTGTTGGAGAGAATTGAGCCCAATCCTGTGAGAAATAGAGTTGCCTTTCCTGCAGGGAAATCAAACTGCTCACTGCAATCAGGCAAGACCAACGACAATTAAACCATTAGTATCTGGTATAGGAGACTCTTTACACAATGTACATCTTACTAATGAATCCAGAGGCAACTCATAATTACACAGTTTTGTCTCATAAAGATTAGCTGCCCAGTGAAAACTCTGTAGAACATCACAGAACATTTCACTTCTTGCTTCTTCAGGCTGGAACATTGAATGAAGACAGTTCTCAGAGTGACAAATGAAAATCAATTGGAAACTATTATAAAGATGTCATTAAAAAAAAAAGAAGGAAAAAGAAGGGGGAAAAAGAAGGGGGAAAAAGGGGGGGGGGGGGGGGGGGGGTCTGCAGAGTGGTAATTTTTCATTAATTGAATGTGTTCATGTCTTCATGACAGAGCACAATAATGCATAAGACAGCATTACTTTTACACAAGGCAAGTTACTGTGCATTTGAAAGTAACAGAAATTCAGCTTCAGTAAGATAAATAGGCCTTTTTGCAGAAAAAGCTGTTAGCTGGTTACAGGTTCTTTAATTGTGAAATGGCAAAAATTACAAACATTTAATCACTTATTTGCAGCAATGTGAGCAATAGACAACCCTACATGAGCAATTGCCATAGCAAAGAATCAATCTCTGGGTATAGAGCCTATACGAACAGCTATTTATTTAATATTCCTTAGTTGAAGAATATTGTGGATGTTGGTGTTTCTAAAAAAAAAAAAAGTGACATATTCAGCATCAAAGGTTAATTAAATTAATAATTTAATAGATTATTTTCACATTTTATTTAGGTTAGACTTTATGATTAGTCTCAGTAAAGGAAAAAAAAAAAAAAAATCTATTACTAACAAAATCCATTAATGTAGTTCTTCTTTGCACCAGTGGATGGCGCCACTGTAATAAGGAACATAAGCAAGACCTTGGCTGTTGTCCATGGAACTAAATGGACTTTTGTACAGTTTCCATAGCCTAGTCAACCTTATATAGAAAATTGAAAGATTGAAAAGTTTATTTCATATGGGAAAGCTTGGTCTACTCATATGAGAAGGACCACAGTCTGCAATTGCAGGATAAATATTTTCACAGAATTCTGAATCCTGCTTGCTTATCATTTTTACATGCACAGATTGTGCCATTTATATCAGTGGTTTCCAATCTTAGGTCTCCCACTGTCAAACTCAGTATTTTAATGTATCTCCTACAGCCTACATATGATTATTATTCCTGTATACTTCTACTGTTATTACAAAAACACGAGTTTGTTGCAAACTTAAAAAAAAAAACAAAAAAAAAAAAAAAAAAAAAAAAAAAAAACAGGGAATGTCCGTACATTACAAATAATTATTTATGTTTAATCTCAATATTTCCTTTTTAAAGACGATAGGAACAAAATACATATTATATAGGCCTAAGTAAAAAATAAATAAAAAATAAATAAATTGTTTTGTGAACACTGCAGTTCTCCAGAAGCAGAATTAGTTTCTGCAGACATTTGTCATTACTTAAATTACTCTCTGTAAATAGCCTATAGAGCCTAACTGTTTATTTAATGAAATAAAACATGAGTAAATAAAGTGAAAATTAGCAATACAAACATTTTAGTTATGTTAACAACTGACAATTTTTGCCATGGTTGTAGTAATGTGATAGGTTATGAAAATGTATTTTATTTCAGTATATTGTAGGTAACTATTTATCTTTAATTGGAATCCCTTGGAAGTTTACCGAGGCCCCCTAGTGGGTCCCGAGTCCCGACCCTCCCGCTTGAGAACCACTGCCCTATCCAATCCCAAAAAGCAGACAGAACCCACTCAACCGCAATCTTTCCTCCTTTGAACAGTGTGTGTCTTAGTAAATCTCTACTTCTCCTGATTGGCTGGATTTGTCATTCCGCTTGTATGGAGTGCGTCGTGATTGGCTACAGCCTGATTGACGTCATCGTGTGAGATGAGGTTTACTCTAGGCTTTTTTTCTGTCACTGACACATGTAGAGCACAAGCGACAAGCAACGGTGAGACAACAGCGCGAGAGGACAGTTGCAAACACAGGCGCTCGCTTCATCTATGGAAATTACGGAAGACATTCTCGAACGCTCGTTTAACAAAACCGCCGCTGATCTTTCCAGTGATAACCAGAACATTTGAAAAAGGTGACGGCAACAGTGGAAATACAATCTGAAAACTCCATTTCCTTGACTCTTTCACAGCAGCGAGAAGTATTCATGCACGCGCTCTGTGTGTGAGTTTGTTGGACTGTGCGCGTTATTTTTTTTATTGTGTACAGAGAAAACAGACTGCTGTACATTTCTCACCAACCATTCAACCATTACATTTCAAAGCGGTAAGTGCATTTCTCTACAATTCACGTTTTGTTTTAGGAAGAATAGTAATTTCATAGTGTCGCGAGAAGGAGACACATTTGTTATGGAGCGACACAATGTTGCAGATCAGTATTAAAACCTTTACACTTGTAAGCATAAAATATGTCAGGATTTATTTAGAACTTTTTTATTTATTGTTATTATTTTGTGCCATTTGTGTTGCATGTCACGCGCGTAACAAATAACGTCATAACTAGAGATTGTGATAGTAAACATAAGCGTTTGCTCTTGTGTGTTTACCCATATAAAGACCATATAAGCTCGGTGGAAATTGCATGCATTTCGAGTTTATAATATCAAAAGATTGCATTGGGAGTGCGCGCATGCTGTACAGAGGATCAACAATCCATAACACAAGTGCAATTCTGCATGTTTTGCTGTGCCTTGTGCATTGTAATAGGAGCAGCTGCGATCTGTATTACTGGCCATGGGCTGCTGATCTGTTTTATATTTCTGCACATCCCCTCGCTTAAATTGCCTGTCCGTGTAATTACTCGAGTTTGCCCATTTGACTTAAAAGCCACCCCCTCCTTCTCTTCAAATCTTCCCTCTTCCCTCTTACTGGGAATGAAACTTGACGACGGTCCGATCTTATTTATCTGGGGGAGTCACTTTCGGTCTCTGATTCATCTCCCTTTAGATTTAATCAGCACTAAGGTATTGCTTGTCCCTAAGAGCCTCCACTAATGGGGTTACTGAATGCCTCTCTCCCTCTCTCAGTGCAATGTTTTCAACCCCCCGCCTCTCTCTTCTCCTCTAATTACCTTTCAACAAAGATTTGGCTTACAGCCTTCCACGAATATATCTTAAATTTTAATCTTTCCCACTTCGGTCCAGCGGTCCTCCTTATGAAACCTGGGAAAGATTAAAATTTCAGATGTATTAGTGGAAGGATGGAGCAGAAGTGCACACATGCGGTACTGATGGATCAACAGAGCAAAGTACAAAACTGCAATCATAAATGAGGGTCCGTGGTTAATGTGATTTCTGTCAGAGGCAGATATTTCTGTAGGCTGGCATTAACTGATTCTTGCGTATGCTGAATGATCCAACATACCGGGGGTAATTTCACGCGGCAGTGACCAGTCCCTAAAGCGAACGCTGCTGAATGTTCTTCATGATGTTGGCTGGAAATCCGTCATCTGATAACCTAAGTGAAAGCGAGTGGAATATGTCGACCTCTGAATGGATCATACAACTTCAAGGGTTCCCCAATTAACTGCTCCAGTTATGACCACAGTAGCACTTGGGTCTCTCTTTCTGTTTCTCTCTCCCTCACACACACATGCACACACACACACACACATGGAGGTTCAGGTAAATGTAGTTTAAAAGCAATGTAGACAACCTAACAAGAGCCAGCACCTCTTTAATTGTTCCAGCGACTTTAATGTTATCAGCGAACAGACATTTATCACAAATGGACCAAAGTAGCTGACTTCACCACTTAGATAAAGATCAAGGACAGCCTGCCACTTAAAACAATTCTCAGACTTGCTTGCAGGCATTATATGCATTTCAATTATTTCAAAAGAGCTTTTAGGAAGCGTGCCTCTGAAAACATTCAGTGTTTTGGCTCACTGTTCAGGCTCCAGGTGTTTTAGATACTGCAATGACAAGACTTCTGTGAGAAACTTAAAGTGTGCTGACTTTGCAAGATGTATGGATTCAGTAAGTAATGCTGGTGGTATTCGAATACGTTTGGGGTCACAATCCTTTTTTTGTTCAATTTTTTTGTATAGTTTATAGTTAAATAGTTTTATTTATGTTTTGTAGCAAATAAATTTGTGCAGAAAAACTTTGAGCAAAAAAGCTGTAACAAATTATTTTAAAAATATGCCGTTTTTATTGTTTTGTGATATCCTATAGCCACAAAGATTTGAAAAACTTCTTAACTTTTGCCTGACTGCTTTCCTCTAACCATGTCTCCCCTTCTGCCTCTATATGTTTCTGCAGACACAATGGTGAACCCTGGAGGAAGTGCCCAGCCCCCACCTGTTGGAGCGGGATCTCTGTCGTGGAAGCGCTGCGCGGGCTGTGGGGGGAAGATTGCCGATCGCTTTCTCCTGTATGCCATGGACAGTTATTGGCACAGCCGCTGTCTGAAATGCTCTTGCTGCCAGGCACAGCTCGGAGAAATCGGCACATCCTGCTACACCAAGAGTGGCATGATCCTATGTAGAAACGACTACATCAGGTTAGACACATTTTTTATTCTTTTCAATCTGCGCAAGTCACAATCACAACCATATTCTTGTGTTTGAAGAACGTGTCAGCACTGAGGTCTTTTAGTGTTCATAAAGGGCATTCTCTCAAGTTTCTTCAGATTTCTGATGCGCTTGTGAAATTAATTTGAAATGGGGTCTTCAGTAATGTGTTCTGATCTTTTTGAGGATAGCTTAGTTTCGCTCGGCTGCTTTTTCATGGTCTTTGAAGCCAAACTTCAGATAGTTCATACATCTGGACATTATGACAGTCCAGCGACCACATGAAATGACATTAGGCATGTAATGATTAGATGAAGTGATGGTTGTCAAGAAAAAAAAAGATATTAAGGAAAAAGTTACAAGCCATCAAGCTTCTCACGGAGCAGAGCGTATTTTCCATTGAGAACATGTGTCTCGGATTGTGCCGTCAGCGGCCCTCGTTAAAGCGCGCTGGTTAAACCCTCAACGGGACACTCTTAAAAAAGAGGTCAAGCCACTGACATGTTGACAGAGCAGAAGACGAAGGAGATTCTTTCTCCAGAACATCTGCAAGTCTGTGGCTCTCGCCATATTTCATCCTTAAGCTAAAGGAGCCGCGCTGTGTGTGTTTGCTTTACGAGACGCTAGAAAACTCGATTGGTAAGGCAGAGCTGACCTTCGACTCTGCAGGAATTTAAAAGAGTTTTCACATCCTCTCTGCCATGTTTTGTTTATCACAAAGAGACCATTTAATTAGCAAAAAGACCCTTTTTAAATATTTATGCAAGTAAGTCTGACACCCAAAGCGGTGGCTGGGTGACGGCCCGGCAGTCTCACTCAGCTGATGTGGATGGCCTGATTTGACAGGCTGATCCTTCAACACCATGACCTCTGCAAGGGCAAAATAAAAACCCTAAGAGCCCCCCAGAACTTCTCGCATTGAGAAGTTTGAAGCCTTCTTGGATTGTTTCTTTGGTTTTGAGGAATGGAAAAACACAGTGTGAGTGACTTTGATAATGGAATGCCTATATTTTTCTCACAAAAACAGGAAGGCCAATTTAAAAGTTAATTCTTAAAACGAAGTTTCCGTGATATATCGGCTCTTCCTGCCAGAAAAGAGTGTTTTTTGGCAGAGGTACAGTCATTAGTGAGTATTTACCTTGGCATGCGCTTCGCCCCTGGATAATTCAGCGAAGCCCCACACTGACACTGCTGCCGGCAGGCTGGAACAACAGGTGTCAACCAGAGCAAACCTGAGACGACCAGTCCAAATGTGAAGAGTGCCTTCACTCTTTCCACTCCACCTGATCTGAAGGGATCAAGTCTACAAGACTCGCCGCTAGATTCGGGCCTGTGAGCCTAATTAAAACGAGCAGGGAGGGAAAAGTAGCTACACCTTTCTCCTTGTAATGAGAGCGCGTCGGGCGGGAGAACGGAGCTAAAACGCAACTCGCGCAAGCCTGTGATCTGAGGAGAGATAAGAGAGAGGGGAAAAATAACATCTGACAGTGAGTCCACACAATTAAAAGCTTTAATTAGAGTCCCCCTCCATTTTCCTTTAGTCCTGATGGGTTTTATCTAATGAGATCTAGTGCCTGGCTCCTATCCGCTTCCAATGACGTGTCCGAAATGAATGAGAGCCACATTGCAAACAAAACATTTAATTAACCAAATTGGCTTTTGAGAGAGCTGGAGAGCAAGGGAGAGAGAGAGAGAGAGAGAGAGAGAGAAGAGGGGATTATTGCGAAGGCCAGTCCCCTTAGGGGATTTTAAAGGGGCCTCCCTTATTTTTGTAATGGATTATTAAATTGCCCTTGCTGTGTAAATAATGAAGTTACATATCCAGAATTATATTAATACCACTGATGTAAAAAGGCTTAGCGATTGATTGGTATGGCGCGAGTGAAAAGCATCCCATTTTCCCTAATGGCAGATGGGGGGGGGGGGGGGGGGGGATGACATGGGATGATAGGCTTCTGATACCACTCAGCTCGAGGCCACCAGTGCCAAGCACAAGGGCAACCGGCTTGAGTTGTAGATTTCAGCAGTTTTAGCCCCAGAGAAGCAGGAGGGATTCATTTGAAATCATGTTGTCCTTAAGCCATGGCTGATATTTGCGTGAGCTGGAGAGAACCGAGAGAGAGAGAGAGAGAATTAATTTGGGGAGTGAGCAATCATGTGACCGGTTGGTTGGGGGGAAAAACACTGTCCTTTTAATTGAATAGAGCCAGGTAATTAAATGGCACTTTTCCAATAGAACGTGCTAGGTAAATCTAATAGTTGGTTATTTAATATCACTTTGAAGTCTGCCCACTCAAGCACTATGACAGCACGGGAGCATGTGAACTATTAAGCCAGGAAATACTTGGATCTCAGAAATTAATTAAATCGCATGCAATTTAGGGGAAACGTTTATCTTGATTTGTCATAACAGAATTAATTCAAGGCCTTCAATCCACTTGGGACTAGATCTGTTACTCTGAATTAACCGAGTGTCATTTGGCTGCTTTCAGCTCCCTCCACCCGTCCGCCCTCCTGCTCTCTTTGCCGTAAAATCTCCCCCTGCCCGTCCCAAAAACCACCCCACCCACCCACCTTCTCTCTCTCTCTCTCTCTCTCTCTCTCTCTCTCTCTCTCTCTCTCTCTCTCTCTCTCTCTCTCTCTCTCTCTCTCTCTCTCTCTCTCTCTCTCTCTCTCCCTAATGTAACATTGCCATTATGCAAAGCCCTGCTTAAGTATCAATATGGCCCGTTGCTTTTAAGGTGCTTTGGCTGCTAATGTTGAGAGGCATTTTTATAATGGACTGTGTTGCAGAAATCATTGTTGTACCAACTTACATCACTCCACTCAAAAGGTTCCGCTTAAGAGGCCGAGCTTCTGCCAGATGGCCCAGAACAGCCCTGCTAGGTTGTATTTTACCTCACAGTCGGTATCCAAATTAAATCCTCTAGACATCGCCTATGGAGCGCAGACAGACTTCTTGTCTTGCTTTCGCAATGAAAGACAGTCGTAGATTGTAGCCCCTTCTTTATTCCGCCTGTTCCGAGACAAGTCAATAAATCAGCATTCTGTGATGTTTCGCTGACAAAATCCTCCTTCTCTGATTGATCAAAGGGCTGAATACCTAGAAAGTGAGAGAACTACAAAGGAGAGGCTGATTTGAGAAGAAGGAAGCCAAAACTGGTGGTGTCAATGCAATTAAAGAGTCCCTTGGCTTTAATTATGGTGACCCATGATATCGCTCCCCTCGTCAGCACCAGAGTTCAATGGTGAAAGAGACCATTAGAGGTGAGGAGCAGACTGATAGCAACTTAATTGAGCACCTAAAGCCTTCAGGCCTTTAAATCAAATGCTATCTGCAGCCATCCCATGCTCAAATAATTAACCTGCTACGCTGCGTATAGACTGGCAAGAAAATAAAAAGGTTGCCTGGAGATGCTTTACGTTTTTTTTTCTCTTTTTCTCTGAAAGACAACGGGGCAATTAAAAGGGGAGCACACTCTGAGCCCGGATCCCAAATAATGCGTGTTTGTAAGCGAATTTAGGTGCAAGCGCTCTGGGATTGTCAAATCAAGCACACGTTGTGGCTCAGCAGATTGCTTTCTCAAGGCCGGGGGAAGATGTCATTTTACAGGTGAATCAAACTGCAGCATTTAAAGACCTTCCCCCCCTGACATTTGCCTAGCATGACTGGCCCATCGACGCCATTGAAGCCATGCTGTTGTCACAAGCCTACAGCTAATTACGTTTGAAATTGAGTTTTGATTGAGCTGCTCCAATCGATGCCACAGCCAAATTTGTTTTCCCCTCCCCCCCCTCCTCCCCCCTCCTCACTCTACATCCGCTGCTGAAGAGAAACTCTTAAAGCTTCACTTGCTCGTCATGTAGTGCCCTCAATAAACGCCACATGCATATGCAAAATGTCATAGACGACAGCTGTTTCTATGTCGGAATGCTATGTTCTCATGTGTGCAGTGATGCTATATCGGCATTCGCACAACGCACATTATCGGTTTATGAGTTGAAAGTATTCTGAGGGTCGAAATCCTCCTTGAATCTGTAACCGTGTACACGTGGAACACGCTTGCAACGTTTCCTTCATCTCTTTCCTCTCTATACTTTTTTGGCCTTTCCCTATTTCTCTCCCTCCATCCTTATAACAGTCTCTTTCTTTCTTTCTTTCTTTCTTTCTTGCTTCCTTTCCTCATATCCCCCCCCCCCCCCTCCCTCCCTCTCTCTCTCTCTCTCTCTCTCTCTCTCTCTCTCTCTCTCTCTCTCTCTCTCTGGAGCTTGTCAGAAGCTGTGGTCTTATTTGATTGCATAGGAAAAGTGCAGTGATAGAGCAAACAGCCAGTGAGATATGATGACAAATGGGTCCAGATCCCAGTAAATTACTTTCTGCTCAAATCGAAATTTCATTCAGTTTGTTGCTCGGGAAGATGAAGTAATCTAAATTGTGGACTCAGAAGGCAGATAGAAAGGAAGCAGGAGCAAGCATTTCATTATCAAGAGACTGAGAGAGAGAGAGAGAGAGAGAGAGAGAGAGAGAGAGAGAGAGAGAGAGAGAGAGAGAGAGAGAGAGAGAGAGAGAGAGAGGGAAGGTTAGAGACGAAAGAGATGAGCAGAAGCAAATCTAAAGTGTTGACACCATGATTGAAAAGGTTAACCCATGCACATTATATATCAACCCGGGTAGCCGAGGGTTTCTAATGGAAAGGCGGCGGTGACTGAGCACTCGCTTGAGTCCTAATGGCAAATGCGCTGTGTCTTCGCCTAGATGTACAATCAAATATTCTTAGGCCCTGATTGCTTATGTTCTAGGTTATTATTAGGTTGCAAAAAATGAACACCAAAGGTAATACTTAGTCCCAGTGGCAGAGGCTTTTGGAGGACAGGATGCAGGATTTTTTCATTTGGTTTGCTGATATTACTATGATTTTATTTTTCCTACATCAGAATATTGAAGATGTAATTTGTTCTGCTTGCGTGTTTGAGAGAGAGACTGAGAGAGGGAGAAAGGGAGGCCTGGGTACAGGATTGAAATGATTTAAACTATCCTTGCAAGGATTTCATTGTTACAGTAAAACAAGGCCAAACAGGTTAACAAACCTCTTTGATGCACACAGAACTATTCATTAGTGTCAGTGTTAATAAGGACCATGTACATCTCCAGTGTGTTTTATTTAAAATATCAGTCACCAATAATTTCATTTACTCACCCTAAATAGTTCTAAATATGACGTATATGACTTTCAACTGTGGAGCTCAAAAAGAGAAGTTTTGAAAAATATTCACGCTGCTCTCTTCTATACAGTTCTAAATATGACCCATATGACTTTCAACTGTGGAACTCAAAAAGAGAAGTTTTGAAAAATATTCACGCTGCTCTCTTCTATACAGTTCTAAATATGACCCATATGACTTTCAACTGTGGAACTCAAAAAGAGAAGTTTTGAAAAATATTCACGCTGCTCTCTTCCATACAATGGTGACTGTAGCTGTCAATCTCCAATAATAAAAAAAAAAAAATTAAAACATTATAAAAATCACCCACATCACTCACACGCTATATACACTACTGTTCAAAAGTTTGAGGTCTGTTTTTTTATTTTTTTTATTTATTTTTATAAATTAATACTTTCATTCAGCAAGGCTTGATAAAATGTGACAGTGAAGACATATATATATATATATATACATACATACACGCACACACACACACACACACACACACACACACACACACACACACACATTTTTTTAGCATCAAATCAGCATATTGGAATGATTTCTGAAAGGCCATGTAACACTGAAGACTTGAGTAATGTCTGCTGAATATTCACAATTCAACTTTTTTTCTTTTGTTTTTTTCTTCTTCTGTTTTTACTATATATTTTTTTTGATTAAATGCTGCATTGGTGCATTCAGAAACATTAAAACATCTGACCAACCCCAAACTTTTAAATGGTTATATGTTCCAAGTCTTCTATTCAATCGGTTTGTTTAAAGAAAATACTGAAATGTAGCTTATTACTTTTAAAGTGTCATCAATACAGTGAGGACTTTAGTCTTTAAAGCAAACAGATTAAATGTGTATGCACAGGTCATGAAGGAGATATTGGTCATGAGATAATGGTATGGAATGTGGTAATGATGTTTGACTTTGCCCACAAAATTATATATTTTTTTCTCATTTTGTACTATCTTAATGAATAATTTTGTTCGTAGTTATTTATTTTATATTTTTGTTCATGATGGTAATTTCTATCATGCTATAACATTCACACTGTTTTGATTTAGGTGTTTTTATGCTAACGTGTCTCTGTGTCTTTTCATAGGTTATTTGGGAACAGTGGGGCATGCAGCGCGTGTGGTCAGTCCATTCCGGCCAGTGAACTGGTTATGAGGGCACAGGGAAACGTGTATCATCTCAAGGTAACCTGTTATTCACTTAACAACTTGCTACTCTAAAATTAAATGCTCCATTGCACTCCAGAATCCTTTCACAGTCCATAGTCTGTTTTTCAATGATTGTCTTATGGTGTTCTATGTGTGTGTGTGTGTGTGTGTGTGTATATATATATATATATATATATATATATATATATACATATATATATATATATATATATATATAGAAAGAGAGAGAGAGAGAGAGAGAGAGAGAGAGAGAGAGAGAGAGAGACCAAATCAAAAATATTGTAGAATTAAGAAACAATGAGAAATGTATATAATTAAGTATATAATGATGTAACCTTACCAGAGATTGATCAGATGCAGATCTGATGCAGGTAATGTGCTGAGGATTGTGGGTAATGGAGTCCTTTTTTATTGTCTCCTGCAGTGTTTCACATGTTCTACCTGCCGGAACCGGCTGGTCCCTGGTGACCGGTTTCACTACATCAACGGCAGCTTGTTCTGCGAACACGACAGACCCACAGCACTCATCAACGGCCATTTGAGTTCACTGCAGACTAACCCTCTACTGCCTGACCAGAAAGTGAGAGCCACATTCTTTCTGCTATCAAAGTTTCCCACTTAGATTCCTCTGATAATAGATTCAGTATATATCCTCATATCCAAACACACCATTCAGTCATTAACATATCACAATTATTGCTTCCTATATCTGCTTTATTTACATATTGTAGTTTTAAGGAACAGATATAATGCTGAGCTCCCATAGTTCAGGTCTGGGAGACAAGCGTAATTCGTCCTGGCTGAAAGCTAATTTATCACAGTTATTGTTAACTTGCTGAAATGAGATCAGAGCAAGCTCAATCTTTTTAGTTACAGGACAGGTAAGGTGAAAATGATTCCCTCCTCCCTAACCTTGACACGTTCATATTCAATACCGATTATGTATAATCCATTTGCAGTGTTCCACAATATGTAAACCATGTCAAATTCTGTTAACACAAATCTTCATTTACCCAAACTACATCACTTTGCTCCTTATAGAAATAACATAAGACGTGTTTTTCTATCTTAATCTGGTTTAATTTTACAACAAGACTTGAAATAAGACAAAAGCTAGCTGGCGTCAAGCATTCTGTCCCATTTTCGTCCATGTTTTCAACTCCACAGTTCTGTCTGACTATGTGCTCCTCCGACGCTGCACAGCAAGCTTTAAATAAACAAAACCAGACGGCAAGCAGGCAAATTATTTACCTAATTCCTCTTCTCGCCTTTGGGACCGTCTGCAATAAGACTTCATTGTGTAGTCAGCCACCAGCCGATTGTATCACTCGGCAGCACTGAAAATAACGGCTCAGTGACACATAATCAGTATTGATATAGAGACAACGGGGATGTGGGAGCTCGTACGGGAGAGATCGGACAGTTTTCGAGTCTCCTAGTGAACATTTATTTCACCTTCAACAGGAAAAAGATGGTTTGAGGAGAGATGTAGCGAGCGGGGAAAGAGCTCCATTAAGCTCAGTGCTCTGTTAGAGGCCTTTTAAGGCATCGTCACTTTTACAAATTAGCTCCAAGAGCGTGTTGCGTTTCAAATTGAAAGCCTTTGCATTATCAAGCTTAATTTTAAATGTCTCTTTAAGCCCCCATCCTTCCATTTCCTTCTCCTTCCTCTTCCCTGCTCTCGCTCGGCGGCTGCCACTGTGTAAATATGAGGCCTCATTGTTTATTTATGTGCCGACATCAATTGTAGTGAAAACAGCTGAATTATTAATGCTAAAATGCAATCTGAATATTGGCCTCGCTGCTTTAATTATAGCGGAGAGAGAGTTCTTAAATACACCCAGATGCCCCTCTTCACCAGTAGGAATAGAGAAGGTCCACGTGTCCTCAGGAGATACTTAAACAGCTGTGTTTTCGCTTGGTACAGAGAGATTTGAATCATTATTTAGAAAGACTTAGCTCAGCTACTCACTGCAGTGAAGATACACCATAATTTATGATATCGCTGTGCGTTTTCTCTGCTCAAATGTAGCAGTTTGTGCAATTCTCCTGCTTCTCCAAACCTATATAGAAATGAGCTGGGAACCGAAACAAGCCGGTGCAGAATGGTGCACGCGCAAGAGAATGAACGCTTCCCTAGACAGATAGGAGGCCTCGTCCGGCAGCCATTGTTTTTATTATGTGCAATTTCATGGTGACATAATTGGTGCTGTCCGTGTCCACGGCTGAGGACATTTGATGCTCATTTATTAAGTAGCTCTCCAGCTTCTCCCTAATCTCTTTGTTCAGGACAGACAAATTACATTTCTCATGCTGAGCCTGAACCCAGGGGATCCAAACCTTCACAGCCTCTGTCTCTTTAATTAGCCCTCCAATGTGGGGTGGTGTGGTGTGTGTGTGGGGGGGGGGGCTTGCAATTACTATTACAGTAGCCTGAAACCCCTTTGTAACTTGAGGTAAGACGTGGAAAGCAAATTGCCCCCCCTAGAATGTTTAAAAAACAAAAGGAAGGAGAATGTTAGGGTGGAAAAGTTTGCCATGACTGTCTGCGAAAGCAGAACGTTGGCACTTGGATGTTGGGATAATTGTCTCGGCTGCGCAAGAACTTAGCACCCTAGGGACTGTGGCACATCATTTGTTAAAAATGAGACAAAAAGAGACTAACTTTACAATATGTCCTTAAAATGCAGAGGAAATAGGGCAGCAGATGGGTTTGAAAGCCCTTGCTGATCAATAAGTTTAGCAGGGGGGCTTTAGCAGAGCTGGCGGTCTTCGTTTGACAAAAGAATGGAAAATGTTATTTAAGAGGACATGCAATTTTTATGACTCTATTTGAAAGCTATTTTATATGATTTCAGAGAAGTTGTAAGATTCAGAAAAATTAAGACAAATTAAATAAATGTTTGTTGTTTTACAGAAATTAAAATTGTTCATCTTTCATATTAGAGGTGTTTTCAAGTTGAAATTTCAAGTGAAATAAAAAATAATAATAATATAAATATATGTATGTATGTATGTATGTATGTATTATTTCACAACTTGAATAACCTCTAATATGAATGATGAACATAATTTTAATTTCTGTAAAACAACAAACATTTATTTAATTTGTTTCATGTATTCATACTTTTGATGAGACCAACATGCAAAAAAACTAAAATCCTAGAGAGTACCCATGCAGACCTTAATTACTATGTGTCAAGGTCAATAAGTCTCTTAAAATATCAGATCATTTGACCTTTTGTGACATGCAAGAGATCATATATTTATATTATATTTAGGTTTGTAAAAAAAAAAAACCTCAAAATATTAACTTTTTTTAAAAACATTATTAAGACAAAATGATTATGATTAATAGACACAAATGTATTGTGTAAGGAAAATGTTATCAGTTTTTATTTGATTATTTTAGCTACGCCACTTGCCTTTTCATTAAATTTCATTCAAATCTTTTTTGAAAATGCTGCACAAATGAATACATTTCAAAGATCTTGGCAAGTTTTATGTTTCCTTTTTTTTTTCTTTGACAAAATGTATCATTGACCCATTTACTGGTTGTCATTTTTTCCTCTGTTTAAGTGTGGCTAACAGGTCTCTTTCTCTCTCTCTTTGTTCTTCAGGTGTGTTAGGACGTAGGTGTTGCTCAAAGCAGGATGTGTGCCTTCATTTCAGCCCCTAGCTCATTGTCACAAAAGACCTTTTGGATCGGACCCCATCCCACTCCTTTCCTCAAAGCTCCGCTACTTCGAACCAGAGCGCCAAACTCAGGCTTGAGCTTCACCTTGACCTGCAATAGTCAGAGTCTCCCCTTCCATTCAATTCTCGCCCTTTACTCCAAACTCCTGAATCATGGATGGAAAATACCCATGAGGAGGAATACTGAGGACTCCATGAACTGACCCATGCGAGACCTCTGATCCTGAGGGACTCAAAGACTGTCACAGAGAGAGACCAGCCGGAGGATGTTGTTTTGGGGTAAAAAGAGACAGGAGGGTGAAATTAAAATGACAAACGAAGCTGATCCACTGCAGCGTTTTTTGAATCTGCTTTCATAACACTTGTTTGAAAATTTAGTGGGGGAATACTGACTTTCTTTTTTCCTTTATATTTTTGTCCTACCTTGTCTATTCTCCTTTTCTTCACAACATGGTATCTTCTCTTTCTATATTTTAGATGTTGTAAAGGGAATGTGTTTCATTTCGGATGATATAAAAATCCTGAAGACTGGGTTCAAAGAAGTATCCGTGGCTTTTTTGTGGAAATCAAATCATGAACACACTTGGTGTATTTGTAAAACTACCATGTACAGTATGTATGCATGTAAATGTTTTTGTCCCATTGTGGCTACCGTACATACTACACAGCAGCTAACCCTGTTCCCTTTCCCTCCAACCTGAAACCACGCAACAAACAAAAAATGAAGCTCATAGCTGTCAACCTATAAATGCAGAATGAGAGAGAAATCTATTTGTGATATTTTCAGAGACATTTGCTCCGATATGGTGTATTTAATTAATAAAAAAATGAGATTAAAAACATTCCTTTTTTAATCCTATTTAAACCGTTCACTGCATTTCTGTGTCAGAGATTCTTAATTTGAAATTTGGCTTAAAGTCCTCATGTGAAAAGTGTTTTTAGGCTCAATGAAGTACGTGGACTACTGTATGTGTTTTAAGCACCACGTATTTACATTGGGTTAGTCCTAAATCTATCACAGGTGTTCTTGTCACTCAGTCACTCAACATGAATTATGTACAGTATCTGAAAGAACACTCTCTACATCCAATTTTCCATCAGGAGACCAAAGGATTTGTATGATCGCAGTAATTCATCTTGCTGAGTTTCTCTCGAGAACGGTGCTCATTAGCAAAACTACTTTTTTTATGAAAAAAAATATGGTGCCACCGTGGACCATCTATCCATCCCTTAATTGTCTGTCCGTGTTCCTATGCCGTAATTATGAATGCAGATGACGGGGTGGATAATTAAACATGGATAAACATGTATACTTTCTTCTCTTTTCATATGAACAGGCCATTCATTCCACGGTCCTTGTAGCGGATGAGGACGGGGGTGGAAAATGCCTCTTTGAAGATTCAATTACCGCAGGGGGAGAGAAAGGTGTTGCAGCTTTTTGGGCCCGGACTGAATGGGCTATTTGCAGAACAAATCGGCGTTTGAAGCTGTTGCTCGACTTAATGGGTATGAAGAGGGTCTGATTTGCATTCCCAGAATACCCTGTTATAATCCGCACTCAGTTGTCAGACTGGTGGACAGGGAGCATGGTGACAATCTTTCATCGTATCCATAATTTTTATAGCACTTTATTACAGGCTGTGGCAAGGTCAAAAACTGTATCTTCATTAAACTGCAAAGAATATTTTGTTTAGCTCATACACTTTTAAAAATAAAGGTTCCAAAAAGTTTTTTAGATGTCATACATACTCCCAAAGAACCTTTCAGTGAACAATTCTTAAGAACCCTGTTTTTTTACATTCTACTAATTCTTAGTAACTTTGCAATCACACGTCAACTAACTCTCATTTGAGGATTATTAGACTGTTAATAGACTGTTAAGTTAGGGTAGGATGACATGTAGTTGCAAAGTTACTTATAGACAGTAGAATGTCTGTTTGAAGACCGTCACAATAAAGAGTTATCAGATATTAAGCACACTAATACTCTAGTGAGAGTTAGTTGACATGTAGTTGCAAAGTTACTTATATTTAGTAAGTGGACCATCTAAATAAAGTGTTACCCATTTTAAAATCTAAAGAACCTTTTTCCACTATAAAGAACGGAAAGTTTACATGGATGTTAAAGGTTCTTCATGGAACCATCAATGCCAAATTTGCCAATAAGAACCTTTATTATTAAGTGTGTAGTTGAGGAGATCTTGCTACAAAAACATTTTTATCCATATACTTACTGACCTGAAGTGAAAATGTGCGTATTTTGCCGAAATATTCAACACAATGTTCATTGCTGAGAACATATATTTCCCAATTTTAAAACATCTGTTGCTCAAACCTTGTTGAGTGAGATGGTTAAGAACACTAGAGCTACATTGTGAGAGCGCAAAACATCTCGATGCACAGTGTACAGTTATTTTGTGGAAATACACTTTGAATGCTTTTATTAAAGCAACATGGAAAGTGTAGTCATAACAGGTGCAAGAGTTTGCCTTTTTTCTCAGTGCATCAGGAATTCAAATTAGCCGGTCTAAAAACACAGCCATCTCCTAAGTGCTTTAGCAGAGTTTGCCTCACTTGTAAAACTCGAGGAATGTCTTTTGGTCTCTTTTGTAGAGAGACTCATGCTAAAGTACATTTAAATAACTCTCAACCAAACGATTCCAGAGCAAAATCATAGAGCTCCAAAGGCTTTTTTTTGTGTTTGTGAGTTGAAAAGACACGGTCTCATTGCGAAACCATAACAGTTGTCTGCTGATCGGTACAAATGCTCATCTAACCTTCAAGTTTAAAAGTGTCCTCTAGTTATTTTTACTATATGGTGCCGGTATAATGTGTAACGGATACAGGATCTCTAAAATACTTTTATGAGCAACAGGTGATTGTAGTCCAACAACAGTTGGTGTTGGACAACAGCTCTTCTAATTTCAGCAGAAGTAACAGTTGTGATAATAATTACATTGGTCGTGATGATTATAACATATTGTCATTATTTTCAAGTTATATTTAGACATGCTTTATACTGTGCGTAACATAGCTTAGATACTTGAAAGCAGCTAGCCTGTTTCACTGGAACAAAGGTCAGACTCACATCTGTTCAAGTAATTTAGTGTTTTAACTGCAAACACGAGAGCCATGTATGTGACAATTATCTGCTAATGTTAAAGCAATTACAGGAGTAAATTGATCCTAATAAATGGAAATGAATTCAAGATTTCTCCAGCATTCATGTTTTTCCAATTAAAATGTTCTCACGTGAAAGGGCTTTGTTTTGAAATTGCATATATAATGTATATCATCTATCTTTTTGGTCTTTATCTTTTTAACTCAGCCTTTATAGCTGTTAATGTTGTCTTTACAACAATAATTCTGTACAGAATATATGCAATTTAATGTAAAAAAAATTATGTTTCATATGTTTATATTTAATATATTTTATCCTTAGCTCTGCCTTTATTGCTGTACTTAAAATGTGGCGTGAATGAGCAATGTTAAAATTAAACTTTCAGGTTTTCCTCTCCCAGAGCAAAACTCGATAGTAGATAGTGAGCGACATATTTCAAAAAACGTAATTTCTCCACTCATAATCCATATGTCAGATGTGGCTTTGATGTGGGGAAGAAGGCGAGTTAATGGAGCTAAGCCACCACAATGGAGCCAAACAAATGGCTTTTCTGCTCAGGGAGAAACAGGTCATACAAAGCTTCCCTTTGATTCAGAATGTGTGTTATGTAGAACATAGACTGGTGAAGAGATAAATAGTTTAATTAGAACTTAAGTCAAATTATTGGTCAGGAGAGAATTGGTTAAAAAACATCCAAGTTGGATAAAAAATGGAGACAATAAAATTCCCGATGTTCCTATTGAAAGATAGGAGAGAGAGAGAGAGAGAGAGAGAGAGAGAGAGAGAGAGAGAGAGAGAGAGAGAGAGAGAGAGAGAGAGAGAGAGAGAGAGAGAAAAGAGAATATCTTAGCAGCAAATGAATAGGCTTTGACATGTTTGGGACTGTAATGCTGTGATATTTGAACAGGTCAAAGCTTGCTTGTTGAAGACAGGGTACATAAGAAAGGATTAAGTATAGGAAGTAAAAAAAAAAAATCACAGCAGGCCTTTCATTTGATGGGTGCTGAGATTGTGATATATTGTTCTGTGAATAGAGGTGTGCAGTATTTTGGAAGTGGAGTGTCTGTGTGGGGACCATATATGTGTCTATAAAGAAGACTGCTGATTATTTTTGCAAAAAAACAAACAGATTAAATAACTTTTAATCAGACAGATCACCATACAAAGTGCATGCACGACTTTTGCTTCTTGCTCAATTTACTTAAAATATTTAAAATAACATTTTGTCACAATTTAATAGTGTACAATCCATTTTAAATGTGTAAAATAGAAGTTAACTTAAATAATTTGCCACATTAATAATTTCTGTTGATATTAGCGTACAGTATAACATTGCTGAAACTTAGTATAGCACCATTTTTAGTTCCCATCATGCTTTGTAAATGCATGGAGTGACTAGTCTTTTCTTCCTCATGCTTCCCACCTGCCAAATTCATGTATGTATGTATGTATATATAAAAAAATGCATTTAGCATGCTAACATGTGCTATTGTTAGCTGCAAGTAATTAGCTTCATAGTAATTAGCTGCAAGATATTTAGCTGGGTTGATTCTGATAGTTCACACAAAAATATGTGTTCTGTCATTAAAGGGGTCATAGACTGGATTATTTTATTATTTTATAATGTTTCCCGGGGTTCCCTTATTATGTTAGTATGATTTTAACATCAAAAATAGTCATAATTTATAAATAAAAGGCATTTTTTCAAGCCTGATTTTAGCCTCTGATTTGAATGCTCTGTTTTAAGGGGCGTGTCTGCTGTGAGACTTCAGTGTAAACGGCCACTGCTGTGATTGGCTGACATGTTTGCATATGAAATAGCTAGTATTACATGTGGAACTCTCTCTAAAACTTTTACTACGTTTTTACTATAACAGCTATCGAGATTAATGAATTGTGAAAACTGAAAGTATTACTCATAATGATCTATTTTCACATGAAAGGTTGCATTGATGAGCATTGAGCAGATGACAGTCAGTTGATCGCGTATGAAAGTACACCATGGCTTTCACCAAATAACAATGCAAACACGATGTAAATACAGTAAAAGCTTCGTTGTACTGTACATTGTAACAGCGTCATGATTTTGTAATCATTGATTTCAACGAGTTTTGGCATTAGTGTCCAGATAAACTTTCACTGTTTGATTGACAGCTTGGGCAATTGGAAAGGGATCGTTCTTTGATTGCTTTATATAATTTAATCAGTTTAAATAAGATTATTTTCATCCTACTAAGAGAAACGACGTGAAGTTGATTGTGTAGTCACTGGCTTGATTTACTGATGCATAAACAGTATTGAACTATATTTTGAGAGATAATCTGTCTGAACTTGAATAATTACATCAGAAATCACTGATCACAGATCAGGCATTAGAATAAACATGACTACTTACATGTTTGTGGTGTTGCTGATAGATCCATATCGTAAAAGTCTGTTTGCAAAGCCTCCGCCAAAATGTATCAAATAATCCACAGTGAAATACACCAAATACAAACAAATAATACACTGCTGAGACATTCACATTGTTTAAAAAAAAAAAAAACCTATCCTAATATCATTTGGAAAGTAATGGTATTGATCCTGTATCGATCTTTTCTCGTTCTTGTTCACTAACGCTCCAGTGGGCGGGGCCAAAGCTGCCATGTGACGTCACAAGTCTCCACTTTTTAGATCCTGTCATTTGCTTGCCTTGGTTTCAATAAAAGCAGTTTTTGGAATAACAAGAAAGTTTTGAGTTTTGACATTTACAGGGTATTTTTTTTTTTTTGTATTTTATTTATTTTTTTGTATTTTGATGCCAAAGGATCAAGGAACATTTGAATTCTCATTCTATGACCCCTTTAATAAATATAATTACACAAAAACGAGTAATGCATTATTAACATTCTAGTAACTAACTAACAAGAAACTTTGATAAATTAATGAGTAAGTAATAGTGCACAGATGAATTAGGTACTTCACTATTAGCTAATCAATAACTACTATTTTTTTTCATACCTCCCAGAGAGCTACTAAGAACTACGACACCGGATCATAATTAATGTGAATAATGCATTATGTATAATTCATTCTAAAGATCATGGTAACCCTCTTGTAATTAGCTACTGTATTATGAAGTATTACCAAATACTTAAGAAGGAATTACTAATTATTTGGAACAGTATTATAAAGTGGAAAGAATGATAACTATCTAGTAATGACTTAAGTCATTGTAAACTTTTGAGGTTTTTGTAAGTTTCTTGTTCTAGAATGTTAATATTGTGTTACTCATTTATTCCTGTGTAGTTATTCATTAATGATGGAGAAGTATTCTAAAGTGTTAACACTTTATAAAGACATTTTAATGTTAATAGCCCTTTCATTTCATCCGAATAACTAATTTTGTGAGTGTTTAATAGTGCATATATATTTTTCTCATTTCATCAAACATAAATACAATATACTGTATATAATAATAAATATATACATAATTATTGGATTTACCAAAAAATGACGCATTTCTAAAATATTAAGCAGATCAATTTCTTACAACATTGATAATAACAATGATTCTTGAGCAGCAAATCAGCATATTAGAAAGATTTCTGAAAGAGTCATATGACACTGATGCTGAAAATTCTGCATTGCCATCACAGGAATAAATGGCATTTAAATATATTAAAACAATTCTTTTAAATTGCAATAATATTTCACAACATTACTGTTTTATTGTATTTTTGTTCAAATAAATGCAGCATCGGTGAGCATAAGAGACTTCTTTCAAAATCATAAAATATCTTACCGACCTCAAACTTATATTTTAAAAGGATAAATAAAAAGGCAGACACTCACAACATCACTGTTTAAACAGAAATTCTTTATTTGTATAATAGTTGGCAATTAGAGACGCTTGTAAAGATTACCAAAGTGGAAAAAAATACTGGTTTTTGACGTATGGGATGTTTGGTCAGGTGCCGAGGCTGATGTGTAAATGTGTCAGGATGGGTGTAAACTATGTGCACTTAGCTCTGTCATTATGTAAGTCAACATTTCAGCACTATCAGTGCACTCATCAGGAAGGAATGTGACACATTTCAAGCCCATTTCAATGAGGAACACGCAGAGTTTTTTTTTTTTTTTTCAATGTCTTGAACTGACAGCAACCGCAATATTGTGCCCTCTCGATTTTAAAATGCACATAAGAACCAAAACATCTAAAATTGTAACATGATAATTGAGAACATTCCAGTAATAAGACAGCCAGAGAGTGGAAAAAAAAGTCATCAAATAGCAAAAGTAAGCAATAGTTCTGACGGCTGGGATCCAAGTTTCTCATTAGGCATAAAGCATCACAGTACTTGAGTGGAGCTGTGTTAAAACAGCCCATATTGCTCTAAAAGCCCTCCCCATCTCCCCCCAGTCACTCTCCAGGCCGGAGCTCTTTGCGAATCGTACATGCATTTACCATTATGGCCAGCCTCATACAACTGAACTCTCTCAGTCATTAATACAGCTCCAGCCAGCTGGCTGCAATACTCCCGGTATGTCCCTTTAAAAGACATTCTTTGGAAAAATATTATCTCTCCCACTCCAGCCACATACTCATATTATAGACATGAATAATTAACCCGTAGGTTCAATAATTAAACACGTGTGAACATTGTCTTCTCCTCCGCGCATGTTTTAACACGTAAACCCTCCGCAAGGTATCGATGTCCAGTCTGTCAAAAGGTCAACACTAATCAAGGATGCCACCTTGTGAAATATTGTATCAGGTAGAATCACGGGCCAATGAAACGACCCGCAGGTGAATCCGAGATGTCTGAAAGACGTGTGAAATCTAGTTAGTAATTGTACTGTTTCAACTGCCTTTCCGTGGCATCTGCAAACAACTTTAAATAGAGCAGAGGCGGAGGTGCTCAGTTACTTAGCGGGGTGTTCGATGACACGAAGAGGGACATGCAAATATTGGTAAGGCAATTAAGGCTAGTCTTGTTTGCCCTAAAGTAAAGGGGTAACCCAATCCTGGCCATTATGGGTGTGCTGCTAACGCACTTGTGAACGGCTCCAGAAGGGCATGGTTTCTCTCAGCTAAAAGGGTTAGCTCCTGACGACGAGAGGGCTCACTTTTCGTAAACGGCCTTCCTGTCCGTCATGTAAATGCTTGTGTAATGCGATGAGATTGAAAGCACCACCCTTTCGCTCTGTCCTCCTATCCCCCAGGGGCTGACAATGGACTCTCGGAAAAAGCGCATTTAAAGGATACTTCATTTTTCCGCTACACAAAAAGAAGAGACTCACCTCCATTAGTAACTCTGCTCCCTTTTACTCTCAGAAAGTCTCGACTCACCTTGACAGGAGCCGCAATAAACACATGGAGCTCCGCACACAAACAAGCACTTGAGACACACACATACACACTATTAGGTTTTATCTTCCAAAGTGCAAAAGCATTTAACCAAAAGGTTAATGGTGTCATCCTGAAAATGATTCAACTATATTTTTGGATTGAATTTCACATCTGCTGCAGTGTTATGCTGTTTCTTGATCTTTTAAAGTAATAGTTCATTAAAATTCTCTCATTATTCGCTCACCTGTATATTTCGTTTTGGTAACATTTTACTTTGGTAAGCCTTTATGCATAATGCATTATAAAAGTTTTTTTTAATGCATTAATTATGCCTTGTAATGCACCTTATAGTGCATGATTTTATGAATAACTGTAACCACAGTTATAATACGTATCTAATTATTGAACAGACCTTTAGAACGTATAATGCATTAAAACGCATGACAAACAACCAATTTCAGAATCTGCAAATATTATAATGCATTTTAACTTTGGTTACAATTATTTATGAAAAGATAATGCATTATAGCATACATTATGAATACCTTTATGTATGCAATATACAATTAGGGCTTTAAGTAAAGTGTTACCTTTATTTTATTTTTATGGTCACCTTTAGACATTCTGCATGCTGACTATAAGTAACGTTGCACCTACATGTAATCTAACTCTCATTAGAGTATTAGTAAACTGTCTGCTTAATATCTGCTAACACTTTATTTTGATGCTACGCCAGCAGACATTCTATAAAATAACTTTTCAAGTACATGTTTTGTTTTGTAGGTTAACAGCCTACTAATACTCTAATGAGAGTTAGTTGACATGTCTTTAAAGTTGCACAAATGGTTAAATTCAATATACTCATTGCTGATTTCCATGCACTTTCCATGCAAAAGACTTAAAACATAACATACAATTCATATTATGAACCACTTTTATGATTCTTCTTATGGCACTTTGCACCCTTTTTGAAGCTTAAAAGCCAACACTAATAATAGCAAGAAATGTTTCTGAAGACTGAAAATTCAGCTTTGCCATCACAGGAATAAATTACATTTATTAAAATAGGAAACCGTTATTTTAAATTATAAGAATAATTCACAATATTACTGTTTTATTGTATTTTTGATCAAATAAATGCAGCTTTGGAGAGCAGAGTTGGCTTCGGTTACACTTTTTTTTAAAGGTGTAATTCTTACAGTGTAATTATACATTTCAGTACTGAATAATAATAAGTAACTACTTACTATAGGGTTAGGTTTAGGGTTTGGTTTAGGGTTAGTTGCATGTAATTATGCATAATTTAAAGTTATTATTACAGTCACTGCATGTGACGTGTAACAAGAACACTGTAAAATGAAGTGCCATACGAGACTTCTTTCAAAAAAATTAAAGACCTCACAGTCTCTTTCCCAATTCAGAGGGGAATGAGAGAAAAAAAAAACAAAAAACATGACCAATCCATACCGGGGCCCAATTCAGCTATTTATGGCAGTGTGTTTTCTCAGACTGGGCTTCTGAAAAGCCTTTCTGAGCCTTCACTCCCTTTGGAGCATTCAGTGAGGGAATGTGGTAACAATAATAATGCATTAAGCCAGTCGTGGCTCACGATAACACTCAGTGCGCCATCTCTTAAGTGCTGGGCTGGTCGGTCAGCCCCTGAAAGCATGGCGGACTGCAGACAGACTCCTACAGCGAGACCAAAGACACACTCACAATACGTTCACAATGAAAAGGTTTCATAACCGCCATCGCTATGCAGGGACTAAACCGAAAATGCCAGTGTAAAGCGGGATCATTTGAAGTTTAAACTTCCTCTGGGTGTTTTTTCCCGTGTACGTGTTTTTGTGTGTATATGTGGGTGTGTGCATCAATCAGATCCCCACTGAGGGAAATAAATACACTGGTGTTTCTGATAGATTTTTCACTGCGCTTCGATGGGTAACTGCATGTGTACGCCTCCCTGATGAAGTGCAAGAAAGGCCCAGGCTGAGAAGCCCGATCTAAACCTCAGCAGCGGGGCTGACGTGCAGCACATTTACCCAGGATCTCTTCATCTGCAGCTACCCATTCATTTCACAAATTAGCAAACACCACCCAGAACATTTAAATACGAAGCAGCTGCAGTATCAAGTTAGAGTAGTAGTATTAGAGGATTACTGATTTGCGTATAGTGCAACAAAAGGAGGAAGTAGCCAAGTTGTTTAAGCAGCTTAACTCGTTACAAAATAAGTAACAGATATTGCAAAGAACACAATTAATAATTCACATGAAAATAAAATGACACTGAGGCTCAGTGTGGCTGACCAGGATGGAGATCTTTCTTCTGAGCTAAGAGAGGAGAGACGGAGCCAGAGCCCCTGAACAGAGGGCTGAACCTTCCATAAGAACAGCAAAAGGTCACCAAATGCTTTCATTAATCAGCCAGAGTCAGCTTAGATGTCGAAAAGACTCCTCGTTAGAAATTCTGCAAGTCTTCTTCTCTCTCTAAAGACACTGGAGGATTTTCTAAGAGCAGTTCAATTCCCAGTTCAGTGCTAATGTCACAGGCTCCACATTAAGAGCAGAAGGCCCCATAAATTAATGGTTCTTGATGTTTTTTTTTTTTTAATTCTTGCAAATGTTTTATATGTTATATAAAATCTGAATCTTCTTGTACATGCTAAATTGTTAGGAAATATCCTTTGTGTGTATAGCTCATTGCTTTTAATGGGTATATGCTACTGTAAGGAATGCACAAGGCTTTATCATTGCAGCTATATCAGCAATATCTGTCCTGTCAGTGTGCTCTAACGATGTTCACTGTAGGAGAGTATAAATAACCCAAGTGCTGTTTTTTAAATCCCAATGTGAACAGATACAAAAAGAACAAAGACCTGGCTGGATCTGATAAACTAAACTTGAACATGAAACATAAAACTCACCAACAGAGGTTCTGTCATGACAACTCTCTGAGTGTTTGGCATGGTAATGGATATGACAATGTTGTATGTTGGGTCTTGGAGAATAGATCTGCTATGCTGCTGCTGCTTTTATTGATGCTGCTGCTGTAGGTTATTGCTGCTGCCATGCGGCAGAGCAAGTACAAGACTTGCTACTGCCAATACCAACGCTATCTCACGACCAATTCGTACGAATTCGTACGAGTGATAAAAAAAGTGGCTAATTCGTACGAATTTGTACGACCTCACTCGTACGAATTTGTACGATTTGTCTAAACCCACGTGATGGGTAGGTTTAGGGGCGGGGTCAGGGGTAGGTCATTCGCATGAATTCATACGAATTGGGCAATTCGTAAAATATGCACGATTTAGCAAAAATCGTACGAATTCGTATGAGTGAGGTCGTATGAATTCGTACGAATTAGCCACCTCGTAGAATTCGTACGAATTGCCGTGAGATCAGGCTGGCCAATACATACATGACACGCTGTTGTGAGCAAGTAAGACATGCTGCAGTGCTGCTGTGCAATATAGCAGATCTATACAGGTGGAGCTGGGGAAGTTTGGGGTTTTCTGAATGCGTGGTGCACTACCAAGGCAAATTCTACCCATGTATTTGAAGGTTGAGCATGTGAGCTCATTGACTACTGATACAGCAGGAACCAATCAGCTGTGCCCTATAGATAATGATGTGATTACGAGCAGGTTGAGTTACATGTAGGCCCTATTAGCCTAGTGATGTTACATTTGACACTGAAGCTTCAAAGCGTGTATCGAGTACGTAGCGCAATTTCTCATGAAGCTCCGTGCCGGAGCGCATATTGTTTTCAGAGAAACACGAGATCAACGAAAAACAAAGCCTCACTTTCTTTCCAGTCACGTGAATGCTTCACTTTGCGTGTTGGAATGTTTGAACCCAGAAAACTACTCTACAGGTTTTTGCAAGTTTAAGTCCATTAACAAATTTTTTTTATATATATAAATAAGCCTATAGCCTATATGTTACATGCTCATATATTCTGCCATATAAACAGCATAGAAACCATAAAATAATTAGACCACCATTTAACTGCATCAAGCAACGCTTTTGGTATTTTTATAATTAGTATTAATATTTTGTTACATTTAATTTATTGCCTCACTTTAATATGTGAATTATATTATCAGAAAACTGAACATTTAGAGTTGTCAGGCTTTTATTTGTGCTTAATAGATAAAATAATGGCGCTGCGCACTCAGGTATATGGTTGCTATAAATTTAACCAGTCACAAGATGGCGCTGTCTTCGACACTCATGATGCTTCGAATCTTTTCCCGGAACAATCAAGGGAAAGCCTCAGTGTTTCACGAGGCTTAATTTGCCCATCCCTATATTATCCTGTGCCATCTAGAGTTTCATGACAGAACTTTGTATTTACAGTGAACAAAGCTAGACCAGAGACAATGGTTACATGAAGGCTATATATACACAAAGACTAATGACTTAACAAGACACACCTGACAGCATGAAGGTCCACCAATCAAGATGACCATAAGCATATCGTACAAAAATGTATGAATAAGATTGTATTCATTCATAAGAATTAGCCACCAAGTTGCCAACACGTAAAATAGTTACATGTCGTCATGAAAAGAATGTTGGAACAGGACATGACTTGGGAGAACAAGAGGGGAAAGGGGCTCAGAAAATCTTGGAGGACTGAAACCTATATAACCCATATGAGCATCACTTCTCAAAATGCTAGGAGAGCAGATGCTAGCTGCTACACCATATAGCTTCAGAATGGGCTTGCTTCAAATTAGGCAAAAAGTGAAAGAAAGACCTAGTTAATGAAAACATATGAGAGAGAGAATGGAAGATCATATAGCAAATTAATGCTCTGCTTGAACAAGCAAATTAATGCTGTGCCTTAACAAGGCATTAATTTAGCCAGCTTTTTCAATCTTACATAAAAAGGAAGAGCAGAGGAAAGGAGAGATAAAAGGCGGGGGAAAAAGAATAATTATCTCTTTACCTATTAATAAAGCATTTGAAATCAGTTCGTTTCTTTCTAAAACACTGCAGCTGAGAGAATGTGTTGGCAGTGACTAATGTTTCACATTGTTAAATATATCTATTAATGATTTTTCTAGGAGGCTTTGAAGTTGAGACCATTAAAGAGCTGTAAATCACCAAACTGTCTGCCCAAGAGGCTGCATGAGTTTCCTTATCTCTGCAATTACATGAAGGGGAGTGGGATCTGCTTAGGATCTATCTGCCCATTCCCATCTCATCCCACACACACACCTCTTAGTCTCCGACCTGTAACTTATATTCATTTCTCTTTGGATGCCAGAACTTGACCCTGCCTAAATTCCTTAACCCTTAATGATTTTTCCCAGCGATTAGTGATAACATAGTGAAGCATATGATGCCCTGCAAACTCCCATCTCATTCAGTTCAGTCAAGACATTGCTAACTTCAAAGATAGCATATTGTTTCATGAGATATTTACAATACTAGTCAAATGTTTAGATACTATTATTATTATTATTACTAATTGTCTATTTTTTTTTCTTATATTTAAGCTTCATCAAAGTAGTCACCCTTTGCAGCTCTGGCCATTTTTGTTACCAATTCCATGTTTTATCCATACTGTTTACTGTTGACAAAAAACCCAGAAACAAAACAAAATGTTTGTCCTATTTTGGGTCGCAAAGCAAAGCGTCGCAAAGCGTTGCAAAAGCAAAAGCAAAAGCAAAGCAAAGCAAAGCAAAGCAAAGCAAAGCAAAGCAAAGCAAAACAAAACAAAACAAAACATGTGTTATATATAATAAAAAAAACTTCCAACCATCTAATGTTTAAGGTTGCAAACAAAACCACAAAACAAACAGACAAAAAACATCCATCTATCCATTTTCCAAACTTCTTGTCCTAGAGTTGAAAACAAAATAAAACAATGATTTGTAATGAATATCATACATGACCACAATTTATCTATTAGCACATGTATGACCATATCTATTTATCTATTAGCATCTATAGCACAACAAATTTCAAACCTTTCAGCATAAGTCTTTAGATCAAAATGTTATGATTATTAGAAACATAAATTAAGTCAAGTGTTTCCAAACCTTTCTTTATGATTGTGTGTGCATTTTGGGAGTTGTTGTGTGTCAGTGGAAGTCAAAGGTTAATATATGACCCAATTTATTGTGTATCTGTACAGCATATAGCCTATGCATAATTTCTTTCAAAGCAGCCTAAGGACTAAGATCCTGAGGAAAGAGTGGATCTAGTTCAGCTAATGCCTGCAGTGTGGGACAATGCCTTACTGAGGAGAAAACTTGGATTAAAAGGACCAAAAGGATGGACGTCACATTTACATTTATTCATTTAGCAGATTAAATGTGACGTAAAACATTTTCTAAATGCATAAAAATATTTGTTTGTCCATATCTGAATGTTTCCTCCCAATTTTACCTTGAATGAGAAGTGCATAATTGCAAAAATAATTGTTTTCAAGCTGGGGCACGTTCAAGTTCAAAACGGTGCGCAACGTTTTGCTACGGTTTCCGGGTTGAACGTCATGTTTTCTGGAAACGGCGTGCACCGGTGTGCAACAGGGTTTGAGACACGTTTTCTCTTGTTTGGTGGGTGTGTCAGAACTGCAGTCCAATCAGCAGCAACATGTTTATAAAGCATGCGGTATTAAAGTGAACTCGCACAATGGGTTCAAGGAACGTAATTTACAAATGTGTTCGATGCAGCTCGGTATACGAAACAACTGAGGATATTAGAAGACATGTTTGTCGTAAGTTTTATTGTAAAAATATAGGATATCAACATAATGATGTAGTTGTTTATATTTTTAGCTTCATTGAAAGTGTATGACATTTGGTATAGAAATAAACAATGGTAATTAAGTGCTTTTCCTAAAAATGAGAAAGAAAATTTAGGGTATTAAAACAGTATGAACTACAAATAAAGTCAGTATGTGAGGCTAAATAGATGTGTTTTAGTCTGAATTAGGTAAGATGTGTGCTTCCATTTCAGTTTCAGCAATCCCTTCACTCGATTGGGATGTTCTCTTTTGTTCTGGGCGGCCAGTGCAGTAACTGTAACATCGGGCATATTTTGTAGTATTAAACACATATTTATACTGACTTCATCAGGCTTCGAAAATTCTTCACAAAGAACACAAAGAATGGCCTTCTCAGCTGCCATAGTTGCAACTCTTGCGTCATCAGAACAGTGTGTTCAACGCATCACCGTTTCTGTTTAAAAAACGTTGTGCAACGTTTTGTCGGGGCTGAACGCAGCCCTGGTTTTCCCAGAATACTACCCTGCCTCTCATTGGTCGACAATTAAATAGTCCCACCCCAAACTCATGTCATTGGTTGAGTCGATGTTGTTATATTGGGCTGGTGGAGATGCAGAGTAACAAGCAAGCCACATTTTTCACACTTTTCATATGAATGGCTTATTTACAGTATAGGCGTCTCTGTGTATTTGTCACAGTCTAGTTTGGTTTTCTGTTTTTGCTGTGATCATTTCCTGTCTGATTGTCTTGTGTGTTATTGATTTGATTTCATTATCCAGTGCCGCTGTATTCCCTCGTTATCTAGTGTGTAAGTTCCTGTGTTTATGCCTTTAGTTGTTTGGTCTTGTCAGTGTATACATGGGGTGTGCATTCTCCTGTCTTCTTTGTTGTGCATCTTGTGGATTATCGATTAAATACTGTGTTTGAACTTCATTTGCCTTTATCATGTTGATCTACACCACCAGAGTGTGATAGAAGACTGAACCAAAAAAGTGATTTATGCTGCGGCGACATTTTCGTTTTGTGTGTTTTGACTTTATTTAATATCACCATGAACATTCTCTTAGTCTGTTTGCTGTGCCTCGAGCAGGGAGATCGCCCCCTCGAGGACCATTTGAATTAGTTTCTAGATACTCGCCCATCAAACATGCTTCCCGGACGACTGCCTTTGTACATTTCTCTACACAGGACGTAACACCATTACAAAGGCCAAGTTGTCTGAGGAAGAACCTCGACGGAGCTTCGCCGCATATGTGAAGGACCTTGAGGGAGCTTCGCCGCAAATGTGGGTGCTGGACTCCTGCGGATCTGGGTTCTTCATTAGCCCAGTGGATGACGACACCAGCACCACTCCCAACTCCCACTGCCCAGCCTGAAACCACCCTGCTGCACGGAACATTTGCCTGAGCACACCGCAGACATAGAGCACAAGAGTCTGACCAGGTGTGTGACCAAGAGAAGGAAGAGAGCCCCGTCCACACTCCCACCATAGAGAGTCAGTTTCTGTTGACTTTAATGGACAATTTTGTATTTGGAGAGGAAGATTCCCTGCCCCCTTTGATCCTGCCTGAATATTCATCTCCTGCTAGCCCTTCCCAGCCTCCCTCTCCCACCTCCTCTCCAAACGCCTACCCAGGAATTATTGTTGTCCCTCGTCAGTCCCGCTGTTCCTCATCAGCCTATTTTCCAGCCCTCAAACACTCCAGCTACCCAGTCTCCCATGTCTCCCATCAGCCCCTCAGTTCTTCCTTAGCCTACTCTCAGTGGCGTGGATCCACTGCGGGCCTTCAGTGAGCCAGCTCCTCCTGGGCCTGGGGATCCAATGGCTCCACCTCCGGACTCTGATCCCATCACTCCACCTCGACCCGTCGTCCTGACTCCTCCGCATTCGTTAGCTCCGGCAGGGACCATCAAGTGTTCGGCTCCACTGGGCTCCTTCGGAACATCGGCTCTGCCTGGGTCAAACATCGCCATCACAAAGCCACAGACTTGTGGGTCATCCACTGCGCTCCACCCCTTCGGCTATGTTCGACTCCGCCAGTCGGAGATCACCAAAATTAATATTAAAGAGGTGTGTGAACTCGCAAGTACGATGTCAGGCACTGTAATTTGCTCTGGCCCCCTTCCTGTTCGCAGGAGTGATGAGATAGTTAGTAGATTGTGTTCACTGAATCGCTGGCTGTCTAAGTGGTGTCCGCTTAATAATATAGAATTCATAGACAATTGGAAAAGCTTTTGGGGCAAACCTGACCTGTTGAAAAGAGATGGTATTCATCCATCCTGGGATGGTGCTGCTCTTATCTCTAGTAATATGGCACATAGTCTTAGAGCTCAAACATGACAATCTGGGGCTCAGGTCAGGAAGCAGACAGACTGGCTAAACCGACTGTCTGCTAGCGGCCTCGCGTCACCAAGGTCAGATAAATCCCATCACACAGAGCCTCTTTCACCTAGATATCAACATATAGAGACTGTGTCTGTTCCCCGAATTTGGAAACCCGAAAAACGTCCAAACCCATCTAAGGTTAAAATTTTAATTGTTGTTCAACAAATATAAAACAGCTATAATACAGATGAGCAAATGATAAAGCTTGGGTTGCTGAATATTCGATCCCTTACTCCAAAAGCACTCATTGTTAATGATATGATTTCAGATAATAACCTAGATATGCTGTGTTTGACAGAAACCTGGCTAAAACCAAACGATTGCATTACTTTAAATGAGTCCACCCCGCAAGAATACTGTTATAAACATGAGCCTCGTCTGAAACGCAAAGGGGGAGGTGTTGCTGTAATTTATAGTAATATTTTCAAAACCACTAAGAAATCAAGTTTTTAATATACTTCTTTTGAAGTGTTGGTGCTTAATGTAAAAATATATAGTGTAAACGATAAATCAGATGAGATTTGTGCTGGCTACTGTATACAGGCCACCAGGGCACCATAAAGATTTGATCAAAGAATTTGCGGACTTTCTATCAGAATTAATATTGACTGCAGATAAAGTACTAATTGTTGGTGATTTTAATATACACATTGATAATGAAAAAGATGCATTGGGTATGGCATTTAAAGACACTGTAAACTCAATTGGAGTTAGACAACACGTGTCAAGACCTACTCATTCTCGTAATCATACTCTAGATCTAATATTATCACATGGAATAGATGTTGATGCCGTTGAAATTCTGCAGCAGAGCGATGACATCTCAGATAGTCTCGTGTAAATTACATTTAGCCAAGGCTGCAAAGCTGACTCCGTGTTATAAATATGTTAGACCTATCACTTCTGCCACTAAAGATTGCTTTATCAATAATCTTCCTAATCAGTTTCATCATCTCAGCATCCCAGATAGCTTAGAAGAACTCGATAATGCAACAGAAACTTTTAACTCTCTCTTTTCCAGCACTTTAGACACAGTTGCTCCGTTGAGCTTAAAGAAGATTAAAGAAAATAGTCCAACGCCGTGGTACAACGAGCACACTCGGGCCCTTAAGAGAGCAGCCAGAAAAATGGAGCACAACTGGAAGAAAACAAAACTAGAGGTATTTCGGATTTCATGGAAGGAGAGCTCGATTACGTACAGATAGGCTTTAAAAGCGGCTAGATCTGCTTATTTTTCAACCCTATTAGAAGAAAATAAACATAATCCTAGGTATTTATTTGAAACGGTGGCTAAACTAACGAAAAAGAAAGCTTCAAGCCCAGAAGTTTCCAAGCAGCACAGCAGTAATGACTTTATGAACTTTATGCAACCGTCTACTACAGTATCGCATCAGGCAGTGCATTGTAGTGTCCCTGAGGAAAAATTTGATTCATTTATTGCTATAGGAGAGGAAGAATTTTGTAAACTCGTTAATTCATCTAAATCGACAACATGTATGTTAGACCCTATACCGACTAAGCTACTGAAGGAGATGCTCCCAGAGGTCACAGATCCTCTTCTTAATATCATTAATTCATCTTTGTCTCTAGGATACATACCAAAAACCTTTAAGCTGGCTATGATTAAACCTCTTGTTAAAAAACAGCAACTTGATCCTACAGAATTAGTCAATTACAGGCCGATCTCGAATCTTACCTTTTCTGTCAAAGATATTAGAAAAAGCAGTATCCTCACAACTGTGTTCCTTTCACGAGTTCACACTTACATATAATTTGAAGGAGTAAAGTTTAATGCGTATTTGGCGTGCTGTCCGGAGGGAGGGCTCCGAGCTCGGAGTTCGGCCCGAACCCAGAGTACTCCCCCCGCATGTAAGTGTTTAGGACTAGAAGCGTGGAGAAGGGGTGGTGGAGGGATGCTGCAAAACTGTCAATGGAATGAGGTGAGACTGCTGAGTATATATACACCTCTTACCATTGATTGCTGAGTGCTCTCCACTTGTGTTAATTATCTGAATGTGCTCCTCCCGAACCTTGTTAATAAAACATAATTTCTTGAAAGAAATGATATCTGTGAGGATTTTCAGTCTGGATTTAGACCGTACCATAGTACTGAGACTGCTCTCGTTAGAGTCACAAATGATTTGCTCTTATCATCCGATCGTGGTTGTGTCTCTCTATTAGTGTTACTTGATCTTAGTGCTGCATTTGACACCATTGACCACAACATTCTTTTAAATAGACTTGAAAACTATGTTGGCATTAGTGGAATTGCACTAGCATGGTTTAAATCATACTTATCTGAACGTTATCAGTTTGTAGCAGTAAATGAAGAGATGTCTCATCGATCACAAGTTCAGTATGGCGTACCACAAGGCTCAGTACTAGGACCGATGCTGTTCACTCTGTACATGCTACCATTAGGAGATATCAATAGGAAACATGGAATTAGCTTTCACTGTTACGCCGACGATACTCAGCTCTATATTTCTTCAAAACCTAACGAAACTCACCAATTCACAAAATTAACGGAATGCATAGCTGATATAAAAAATTGGATGACTAGTAATTTCATTCTACTTAATTCTGAAAAAAACAGAGATTCTAATTATTGGACAAAAAACTTCCTCACGTAATAACCTAGAATACTGTCTAACACTTGATGGCTGCTCTGTTAAGTCTTTGTCATCGGTTAGGAACCTGGGTGTGCTCTTTGATACCAATCTTTCATTTGAAAGTCACGTGTCTAGTATCTGTAAAACCACATTTTTCCATCTTAAAAATATATCTAAATTATTGTATTATTATTATTGTAATGCTCTACTGGGTGGTTGCCCTGCACGCTCAATAAACAAACTACAGCTAGTCCAAAACACAGCAGCTCGAGTTCTTACCAGAACCAGGAAGTATGACCATATTAGCCCGGTTCTGTCAACACTGCATTGGCTCCCTATTAAACATCGTATAAATTTTAAAATATTGCTGATTATTTACAAAGCACTAAATGGTTTAGCTCCGCAGTACTTGAGCGAGCTCTTAACGCATTATAATCCTTCACATCTATTGCGATCTCAAAATTCCGGCCAGTTAATAATACCTAGAATATCAAAATCGACTGCTGGCGGTAGATCCTTCTCCTATTTAGCACCAAAACTTTGGAACAGTCTTCCTACCATTGTCCGGGAAGCATGACACACTCTGTCAGTTCAAAGCAAGATTAAAGACACATCTCTTTGACATAGCATACACATAACACATTATAGACTTCTATAATTCAATGTTAGGCTGCATAGATTAGGTCAGATGGAACCGTGAACACTTCCCATAAATCCTGATGTACTCGTTACATCATAAGAAGAATGGCATCTACGCTAATTTTAGTGTCTTTGTTTATCCCGAGGTTTTCCCGCAGCCTGCCGGATCCAGGCCGTATCCAGATCTGACGAGGGACCTTCGCCTGGACCAAAGACAACTCAGTGCTGAAGTGCCAACTAGTCTCTCCCTATGGAGGATCCCTTTACCACTCCAGATAAAGCATTTTCGGGAATTTCGTTTTGCGTACCTACACCGAAGTGATAAAATAAAAAAAAATTCTGTATCAAAATTTATAAGGAAAGACCAGTACTTTGTTTAGGCTTGGTCTGTAGGGAATTCCACACCTGCGCACATATATTCAAATGCACATAAAACCAATTCTTAATGCGCATGTGAACGCCATCAGCGTTTATCACAGTTCCGCATTTAAAGTCTGTGTAGAGAGAATCGTGTCGTCCTAGCGACCCCTAATTTAATAGCAAATGATCGCTGTGACGGAAGCGAATCAATCAAAACTAACTTTAGCTGGAAAATAACTTAATAAAGCAAAAACAATCTCTGTTACCTTAAATTATAAGTTTATCTCTGTAAAGCTGCTTTGAAACAATCTACATTGTTAAAAGCGCTATATAAATGAAGGTGACTTGACTTGACTTGACTTCCCTCAGACTCAACCTCTGCCCTCAGTTGGGGGGGGGGGGGGGGGGGGGGGGGGGTTGGATAGTTGGATAGTCGCTGCGGCATGTCACTATCTCCAAAACTTCCAGCGTCGTTCTGCTCCATTGGCTCTCTGTCTGTGCAGTGGGCTCCACCTTCATTGGCTTTGTCGTCTCCACTCATTCCCAGGTTGGTGTTGAGACCCACACCACTTTGGCTCCTTCCTCCATCAACACCACTGTGGAACACCATCCTGGCTGTGGCCTGGGTTGCCAGTTGGATCTTCCTGCTCATGGCTGCCCAATGGATTACTCCTCCACCTGCACCACCCTGGACTTTTTTTTAGTTTGCCCCTCTCTCGAATTCCCGTCCTCCACCAAAACGTACTCTAATCAGGGAACTGTCAGCGCGAGGTCGTGCCTTTCCGGGAGGGGTGCACTGTCACAGTTGTATTCCGTTTAGTTTAGTTTTCTGTTTTTGCTGTGGCTATATCCTGTCTGCTTGTCTTATGTGTTTCTATGGTTATTGATTTGATTTCATTATACCTTCCAGTTGTGTTCCCACGTTATCTGGTGTATTTAAATTCCTGAATGTCTGCCTTTAGTTGTTCGGTCTCGTCAGTGTATATGTGGCGTGTGCATTCTCCTGCCTTCTTCGTTGTGCATCTTGTGAATTATCGATTAAGGACAACAAAGAAAGTAGTTCATAATCATCATCACACAGGACTTACAGGTTCTTTGAACACTATCTCAGGTTGATTGTCCGTCTGAGTTACCAAGTGCTTTTAATTCTGTGGGATGCAGCTGTGGGGTGATGGATGTTAGCTGAGTGTGCACTAAAGGAAGAGACCGTCATTAGACAGAAAACAGAGCCTTAACCACAGCCTGTCTGGCATTTCTTCCCTTTCACTCCTCCTGACCTTTACATATAATTAAACATGTAGTTCAAGCAGCCTCAAATGGACCCCAAAGAGGTTTCTCTTTTGCCTGCGGCTTATGCCCTTAGAGCTAATGCTTATATATCTATTTTCTTCTGTGAGAGTTTGCAAGCTGGCTCCTGGTAAACTGGCATAACTGTTTCACAGAGGAGTCAGAACGACGGCGCGTGAGCTGGAAGCTGGGAAGCAGGTTTGTTTAGGTGCACAAAGGCAGACTGCAGCCTCTCTTGTAATGAACACAGTCATAAATATATGCATGCCTCTAATTAGCCACTATGTCATAGAGGGTCTGGCGATGCTGCCGGTGGTGGGAGGAGAGGAGGGGGAGGCAGAATTAGCAAGAGGCCCAGGATGGAGCTTCCATGCCGGGGTTTGTGAGGCGGCGCTGGCCCTGGGTGGAGGGAGATGGCCTTTGAGCAGATGCTACTCCTGGTGTCAACTGGCTGGGCCCTGATCGGCAGCCGTCTGTTAGTTAATCTATTAAGCTCTATCTCGCTGGGGCCTGCTGGGCAAAGGATCTACAGGGTCTATCTAAAAAATAATAATTAGCAAATTTCACAAAGAGACATTATATGTTTTTTGAACTGTACTTGACTGACACATACATTCATTTATTTCTTTATCTCTTATACAACATTTTCAGTTCTGTGAGGTCAAAAGGCAGCTGGTTTGCTATGCAGGTAAGGTAAAGGCAATATTTAAGATACAATACAATGGATTAAGTACAAAGGCGCTTTTATCCTAAAATATTTTCACATTCTTACAAAATAATACTATAATTTTTAATTCCATCACATTTATGTATTGTGTTTGATAACATTCTGTGGTGGAAATGTCAATAGCGGATTTTTTTATTTTTTTTTTATTTTTTTTTTTACATATAAATGGCTGACTCTTTAATAAAATAAACATTAACTGAAATAAAATCAAATCAAATGTAAAAAAGTTTAAGATTAAATTAAGGCTAATTTCAAAGCTAGCATTTTGTGTGACCTATAAATGTACACAATTCAATTCAGAATCTTTGCAGTATTTGACAAACAGCTTTGGAAATTTGACACAATAAAAATATTTGTGATATCATTGATATTTACCTTGATTAACCATCACATTTACTTCATCTCAAGCTCTGACTAAATTATTGGTCATAGTGGAAATTATGATATATATGCAATAAATGGTTAATTATTGTATTCTTTGTTCAGATTATCATAGCTTTTAAAATGTAATGTAATGAATTTTCAGGTTTTGCATGAAATATCCTGCTGCAAAAAGGGTAAAACAATAAAATCTGCACTCACACATGTACACAAAAAAATGTGAAAATTAGATAAAAAATAAATGGTTTCCAAGACAGTGTTAATGTGACCTTCATATAACATGAAGAAGAAGTTGAACTATTGTAGTTTTAATAAAAATCAACCCCTGGGATATAAAGTGCCTGTAGTTGAAGAAACACCCATGTCCTATATTAAAGAAACACCTAGATATGTATATATTATGCTATTTAATTAATGCAGTGTTCATTTGCACCTTGATCGTGTAACAGCTAAAATGTGACTTTGATAAAAACCCAGGATAAGCATTCAAGCATACTGCCAAGCATACCGTGGTGTGGACACATATGTAGTCCCCCAGGTGTTAATTCAGCATCAATTGCTGAAATACTTCCATCATAATGAGTTCAGAGAGAGAGAGAGAGAGAGAGGCAGCAGTGCTGATGGGCCTGCTTCTTCTCTCTGGCTTCATGCCAGATCACAACTCAATCTCATCCTGCCCAACTCACACCAAACATGGCCAACACTTACAAAGATGAGAGGCAATTACAATGATTACCAAACATCTCTTACAGGAATAACATTCCCAAACTTATGATTAAATCTGAAAATATGCCTGATTGTGATTATGATTTAGTATTAGAGGAAAAATCACTGGTTATGGATATACGTGAGACAGTGTCTATATTAGCAACAGTCATTAACTACTTTAGCTATTAGTTGGGATCATCTGATATTGGCCGACCCAGTGAGGTCACATTTTTTTCAGATGAAATTATAAAGTGCTTCCCCTTTAATCAAATGAGAAACAACACATACTGCCCGTGCCTCGTGGCAACAGGGTTTATTTATAGTCCCCGAAACCCAAATGACCAGTTGGTTTAATTTAATAGCAGCCAACAGGATTATACACAGAAACAAATTACCTAAGTGGTGCTATCGGGCAACCAAAATCTTTAACAATAATGGAAACCATGGACATGATGTCTAGCTGTATTATTTCATTACCGCACTTGGCCTCTGAATCTGTTATGCGGTTACCAAGGGGACATGATGTGTAGCACAACATGCAGTTGTTGGCCCAGAGGGACAAATGGCTCTTCCCAGAAGCAAGAAGGCCCTCTGCTCCTCAATTTGTCAGGCAGATCCGGGTCCTGATGGGGGGTGGGTGTGAGGGTGGACATTCAGACCCCCCTGAGGGGCTCCAGACGTCTGTCCATTGGCAGCTTCTGCCTCACATGTTGAGGAATTTGCAGCCTCTTGGTTCTCCAGCACCAAAAGTGTCAAAGTGTCCAAAACCACGCAGAGCGATTGAGACTGCCTCTACACTAATCCGGATACATTTGAAAATGCATCTCCTAAACATTTTGACCATCCATCCACACTGAGACACCAAAACAGTCCCTTTTTCCTGCAAAACCTGAGCTTTTTGAAGATGCTCTCCCAAGTGGTAACTTTGAAAACAGCGTTTTCGCATTATAGTGTGAACTGTGAAAACGGAGATATTTGAAAACAATGATGCATGTTTTGTCATGTGACACATATTGTACAGATAGATTTTTATCTTTATAACGGTATGTAATATTCACTTTTTACAATGCTGCTTAATGTAGACATAACCTGAGTCTTGATATATGTTACATTAATTAAAGAAAATTGATGATCTACTACATTAATCACTGAAATCAGACCAGTTTCTTCCACTAAGTACACGCATGATACTTTATGACCAAAAGCACAGAGGAGCTTAAACGTACCTTTTGGAGAGTGCCGCCCAGACATACATGACTGAATTTAATAACGTTTAATCTCGAAACTGCGTGTGTGTCATTACCGGAGCAACCGATCGCAGGTTTGAGAGTGTGGTCAGCAGGCCGGGGGAGAGAAAGGGGCTTCTCTCACTTGAGCGATTCTGCAGCATTTAATCAGATATCGGAGAGAGGGCCTTCAACCGACACGGAATGCTAATAGACGTAGCTCTAAATTATTTTCCTCTTTAAAAGAGTTGTGCTAGTGACATGTTGTTTTTATCAAGGAATGCAATTATACTTCAGCCTTAATATCTCAGCGCTTGTCACAGCCCGGCAATGCTTGCCAACTGCAATCAGAAATAACTCTGTCCCTTCAACTTAATGAATAACAAGTACTAGGCCATAAACTTGTAGTCATCCTCTATCCAATCACATTGTCTTGAGTAATTAAAATGATTAGCTTAATTAGCTTAATTAACTAAATTTGACTACAGGACATGGCCATATGGTGGAGCAAAACAAAGATGGGAGCTAATTAAAGTTAAAATAATGCAGGTTTTAATTAACTCAACCCTTAGGCATCAACATTTTCAAATTTATCCAAGCTGATAATTAAAAAGTCCTCTTGCCCAAGCAACATTTCTTCTCTGAGCTAATTAAATCTGGAAATGAATTAGCAACATGACGCTCCAAATATTAATTCCTGCTAGAAGATGACTTCACTTTCTAATGAAATTAATTAGGTGCACTGGACTTTGAGTCCGACTCAGGCTGTGTCCATGAGCGCAGACCCCATGTAATCAAGTACTGGGCTACGGGCCCCAGGGCGGAAATTTACAATTGTAATGAACACTCTTTAACTGTGTGCCTCTCTTAATATACCAAATGAACATGTAGATCTATTTATGCCAAGGGCATCCTCGTGTTGTGCCAGAGCGTTGGTAGCAGTTAGTTAAAATAGCTTTTTAAAACCCTTTTCTTTTTCCTCTCGCGTTGTGTTTGTGCATGCAGTCGAAATGGCACCAGATGTACCAGCGAGTTTGATTTTGTGTCACGTCTGTGTGTTGTCGGAATGCTAAAATACGCGACAAGGCAATAAAACCGTGTTTTATAAAATCTCCTTTATCTGTCGTTTCCCTACACTCAATTTATATACTCTGGCATATCTGTAAAACAAACTTCATTAGCTCACCAATAAAGAAGCTAATTAAACACAATGCATTGTTCTCTTGGCTCTTCCTATCTTGAAAAAAAAAAAAAAAAAAAACAGCATAGGAAGAAGCCATCAAGCTTGAGATGTCTCCTTTGGAAGGGCATCATCAAATGCAAATGCTCCTGTTTGCGAAGGGGTGACTTTTACAAGCGCGGGCATGAATAAACTATTTGATGGCGCCATATTCCAGCGCAAGACATCAGCTGCTCTGTTTCTTGCCTCTTTCACAGCTTCAGACCAAAGATTTGCATAGATACAATCTCCAGATTCAAATTACAATTTAGACTCATTCCGGAAAGCCGTCACTGTATCTGGCATTGCTTATCTCTGTGCAGAGGCTCCGAGAGGACAAAGTGGATGTCTCTCAAGGATTCCTTTGAATTTATCACCCTTTTTTGAGTGTTGTTTTATTACATTTGCCATCAGTTGAACCGTGAATCAATTTAGTGACACAATGCGCACACCCAGCTGCTAAGCAAATAGCTAGATGACAAGACAATATTTACTCGAGATTGTGCATGATTTATGGAAGGCCTTTGTGTTTTTTCACCTAAGCTTATGTCTAATAATTGTCTGCATTCTTGGCCAATTGTGAGGCAGCTCATCTAGGTGTTATCCATCACTGTGGCAGACACACAATTGCAGTGTCCAACACAAAGAGCGTGACCCCCTTAATGTGCTTTGTCAAAGCAATCTGCTTCGAAATAATGGAGACCTGCTTATCCATTCTTTGAAATGTTATCTAGGGACAACATACTGGGAGACCTTATTTTGTAGTCCCACTGACCACAGGAACTGTATGACTTGGAAACTTGCTTTGTTTGTGTTTAAAAAAAGGTTTACATGTCAACAAGTTTCCCCCATCCTTCCACAACTTGCTCCTGGACCTTTAAGGCCCTATTTACACCTGGTATTAAGATGTTTTTTGTTTGATCGGATCACAAGTAGATGAGGGAGACACATTCTTATTTACACCTGGTGTTTTAATCCGTCTCTTTTGTCCACTTTCGACCACTTCTGTCTTGATTTCTTCAAGTAGAGGGTCTATGGGCTTTTTCAGATCTTTCGATCTAATGGACGAAATAAGCTCACGCAATTTACATATGAACGTGACTGGAGATGACGGAAAAATATACGAAGAGCAGCAGCGTTCGTTTCTGCTCTGACAGCCGCAAAACCACGCTGAGTGTGGGTTAGAAATCAGGAATGTTAAGAGAACATTTGTGCTTGGTAAGTTAGTTTTTCGTCTTCAAACCAAACTTGGGTCTTCAGTCGACAAAGTTTAAATCCCGTCCGGCTGGCGCGCTTCCCATAATGTTTACACATTAGTAGGCGATTTTTTGTGGCTGTTCGAATGCATTCTACCACATGAGCGTCTACACTACGACACTAATGTGTTTTCGACTACCTCTGGAAGTGGTCGAAAGTGGACAAGCTCAAGCACTTTAGACCCCATTTAAATTTGTATTTAGTGTTGTCCTCTTGTGATCCGATCGACAAAAAAGCATCTTAATACCAATTTGTAAACTGGGCCTAATACTGTAGGTAATAATGTGACACAATTGTTTTTACAACAACAAAAAACAAAAAAAACAAACTGCACTTCACACTTAAAATGACTTGAATAAACCTCTTTTAAAATGAGCATGTGTTTAATTTCTTTATGACAATTCATTTTGATATGTCTTATTAAAATAAACAATATTTGAAAAATATTAGTATTTGAAAATCCTTTGTTCCTCCTGCAGATTCTCATAACAATGTCAATAAGGCTTTTAAAATATCTGAAAATTAGATTTTTTCATCAAAATATATATATTTAAACACTTTTTTTGAACAATGATTATGTTGTGTACACAAATCCATTCAAGGTAGGGACAAATGAAGAGTTCAGATGCAAAAGCCTCTAAGTGCCATCTGAATTTTTTTCATTTTTATCAAGCTCGTATATTTAAGTTCAATAATTTCACTTAAATGGCAATGCAAATTACCTATTAATTGTCATTTAAGTGAAATTACTTAACTTAAATATACAAGCTTTATAAAAATGATCATTTTAGAAGAAAATTTCAGATGGCACTTAGAGGCTTTTGCATCTGAACTCTTCAAATATGTTATTACTTTTGACTTGATGATTACACCACAGTCATTACATTGAAACTTTTTTGAGGATAGTGTAAAAGTTTTCCAAAACCATATATGAAATCAACGTGAAAATGAAGAGTACATGGCACAAGTGTTTTAGTTAAAAAAATGATAATATTTTTTTCCTATTCTTTATCTTGGACACTCTTCTACATCATTGACCCTAAGACATTTACGAAATTGAAATAATTGTGTTTACAGGATCTTCCACCACTGCTCAGTCAACACAAACATCAAACGTTTCTGAAGAGCGACTGCTGTTTGATTTAGTGATATTTAATTTTTAATGCATTCTGGTGGCGAATTTGATCCGCTATGCAAATCATTTCAAATACCATTACGCCGCGTGTTGACAAGAATAGCGACAATCCTTGAACTTGTGTTCACGCTGAGCAGTGTAAAGCCAAAAACATGTGAGAGCAACACATCGGATGGGACTTACAACAAGCTGATCACCCTTAATGTTATCTAGTTCGAGACATTAGTGAATTTCAAATTATAGGTACAGCTGGCTCAAACTTGCTAAGTGCCCCACACAAATAGAATACTTACATCAATCAGGCTGCATGTGAAGGGCCATTGGAAGCGAGTTTGATGCTTGTTAGGCTCCACATCAAAGACACATTGCATGCCCAAAAGCCATTTAGGTCCCAGGGAGCCAGTCCTTCTCACATCTCCTCTGCTCACTCTCATGTAGTTTCCCCTGCTTAAAAAACATTAAAATGGAAAATATCGTCTAGATTCCCTCTCTTCCGTTTTTTTTTTTTATTATTTAAGAGACTCGCACACTAAAACCAGAGAGGGATGGTTTGCTGGTCTTAGAAGTTAGTAAAGAGGAGCCCCACTTTACTTGAGAAAACAAGAATATCCACCATAATTATTGGGGCCAAAGGGGGTCTGAATGTCAACAAGGTGTTTTCAGACTTCCAGACAAAAGCCTTGGAAAAGCAAATGGGCTTTTGATTATGTTTCTGTTTACAATGTGACATTTCCAGTGATCTTTGGTCATCACTCAGGGCATGTTTAGGCCGCTGCGGATCTGCGTCAACTACACAAAGGCACAAAGGATTAATCAGAGTGAATGCGAGTGTATGCAGACTCCTGCTGGGAGCGAACGGAGGCTACTTGCACATTAATGCAATGTTAGAGAAAGAAAAATAGATTAGAGGCATCACAGTCCAGCTCGTTCAATCAAATATTTAGCTTGGCTCAAGTTAAAGAGGGGTGGGGGCGAGAAACAACTTTTGGAGTTCAAATTATGGAGTCCAAATTAAAAGCCTGATTCATATGCACTGTTTGTGTGACTGTCGGCTGTGTTGATGTTCAGATCTGAGGGTTGATCTAGTCGTCCCTTTGTGATGTTCTCTGCCCTAACACATTTAAGTATGACTAAGATCAGGTGGAATGGACCACGGCAGTGCATTTCTCCAGCGATTCCTTTTATGACAGTTCAATAGAGCATGTGCTTGCGCTGAACTTTAAAAGGGCATTCAAAATGCTTGGGGCTCTCCTGTGGTGAAGCCTTGTTGAATATTTCTAAGTGATGCTTTTGGAAATGGAAGAGCTATCAGTTCTCGCTCGCTAGGCCCACGAGTCCATCCTGTGCTTTAATAAGTTTGGATAGCACAAAGCGCTCATTCTCTAGAACTGTCATCGCACATACCTGACGGGAGGGAGGTTCCTGACGCAGCTCTTCGGTTAAATGAACATTGGCATTGGACTTTTGGTGAAACCTTCCCACCTTCAGGCAGCAAAGGTCAGTATATGACAGGGTTAAAACCCCTTTCTTCCCAATCCAACCTCACACCACTATAATTACCAACGGAATGACTGCACAAAGGGAGCGAGAGAGCGATGCGAGGACATATACAGCATATAAAAGTCTGTCTCAAAGCAGAAGATAAGTTCTTATCTCAATCTACTGACTCCACTTGCTTAATTAATCAGACTGGACTTGCTGAGGAAGAAAGACAAAAACTGTTTACTGGTTGCCAGTGTTAATAGGGACATCTTTTAAGTCTTGGAGATGGTTCACAAGGTTTATTGTGGGGAGGAGGTTGGTCCTTCGAACGATTGGCGACAACGACAATGTTAGTTGCGTTTCTCGCAAGTGGTATTCCTGCTAAGAGCCACTAATTAGCGCCTTATCACCCGCCAAATAGCTGCTCGCCACAGACAGAATCGGCCAGTTAGAGTATTTATAGTGTGGCTTCTGTGACTAAACGTTAAGAGTGTTCAGAAAGTGTTCAGCCTGTGCCATGTGTTGTGGGGTAATAAGAATTGTGGTACACATAGCAGTATTTCACACCACTGACAAATCTTACCCCACTTCAAAGAAATATTCAATTCAATTCACATTTATTTGTCTAGCGCTTTTCACAACACATCGTTTTAAAGCAGCTTTACAGAAAATGCATGTGTCTGCATTACAAGAGTGATCTGTTATCAGAGGTGACTGTGTCCAAGTAATGAATTTTTAGAAATGAACATATACAAATCACGCAGTTAGTTAACAATGTATTATTTAAACAATGTATTAATTTAAGGCAGAAACAATGAGCTCGTTGAAGTAATGAATACATGTTGTTAACAAATTATTAGGATATATAGATTTATCTAGGTTCACTGTCTCAATCTGTGTAATAACGTTGATTATCATAAAATTGTCAATTTCATTTCTTAAAAAAATTGAGGTTGTGGTGAGGCATTAGAGTTAAATTGGGACAATCTTTGGAGGATTTAAATGCAGAAAAACAAAGCTTTGGATTTTTTAAAAGCAAAAATATTTTATAATTTGATTACATTAAAACTGTCTATTATTTTAAAGTTGTTTTAGAGTTGTTTTAGAGCCATTACATTGTCATCGCAGCGAAATAAAATTGGATAGAACTTTACACAGGTTAGTTAGCAATTCTTTTTAAGAAGGAAACAGACAAAATTATTTTTGTGGTAATCAATAGACTATTATACCAAAAGTTCTGTCGATCGATCTTGACTTGTATTGAGCCTTGACTATTTATTTAAAAAACATTACTCAAAGGTATTGTTGCATTACTGCTGCAGGCGAGACTGTGGAGTGCCATAATCAAATGTACAAAAAAGCATCTACACAGGAAGACATCATAATTAAAAGAAGAGTTTGGTCAAGTACTAAACAAATTGAAGAATCATACTCTTCTCAATCACTAATGAGAATGGTTGTTTTAGAAGAGAGCAGATTTGCTTTGACCTCCCTCACCTCTCAGCATTTGCTCTCCACCAGAGCCAATTAAAATCACACCAAAGACACACTTTCTCATAGCACCTTCCCCCTTAGCAACAATTACTTCCTGAAAGTAAATAATACAACTCCGTTCACACTCCTAAGCACGGCCAAACAAATGTTCCACTGTCTGTCCAACTCTTTAGCTGATGGTGGGGTTGTTTTTTTCTGAACGCGCTGACTAACTCAGCTTAAGATCACGCACACACAGTCTGTCTAATTTGCAGGACTACGAATTAGATTGGTGACATAATGAGACCAGCTGCATCTCTGTCAGTCCAGAACGTCTACAAACACACAGTCCAAAGCCATTGCTGGACCAATACTGAAGAGGTAAAACTAAGAAATAAGAAAAAGAACTGAGAAATGTTCTGCTTCAGACAAAGGATAAAAAAAGGTGTGAGGGCAAATCTCTTAAGATTAATTTGAAGCTCACTGGATTGTGATTCAGTTTCTTTAATTAATTTTAGAATTATTTTAACGGCATTGTTAATGCATTCCTAAAGGGATTGAGCTGCTAGCGATTTTTTCCCCTTTTTTCTTCCTTTTTTCAAGCAGTGAACAAAAGCTCTACACATCTCTCTTGACATTCACACAACTCTAAATTTGCCGGTGTCGGCGTGCAATCGTTCATGTCGGGTGAAATTTGTCTCGCTAGAACACCGTGTTACTTGGAGATGATTTCTGTGTTCGGGTGAGACAACTTGACAGAAAATCTTTGAGATTTCTGGAATAATAATGATGGAAGCAGAATTAAGTGAGGGGTGTTGGAGACTACATCCCAGCACTTTGAGATACTTTTAACATATAAATTGCTCTTCATCCATCCACCCGCTCTGTTAAATCCATCAAAGCTGCCTGCAAAATGACACTGAGTTTGTGAAGACATAAAAAAGAGAGAGAAAAAAAAATATCAAAGAAACCACAATTTCACAATCACCTCCACTTTTTTAAGGATTCATCCAGAAAATGCAGCACCCCTGCCGTGGTCCAAGTCATTGTTGTATCAGAGGTGATATTATAGCAGATGAGAAATATCGTCACTCAAAGTCTGTGTAAAAGCATTTTTCAGGGTTTAAGCCCATCATGTGTCTGTGTTAGTGACGATATAGGGGTAGAAGCCTTAGGACCAATACGCTGATCCTCTTTCCCTCTAATGTGTTTTGAAAGGGCAGTTGAGCTCCATGCTGGAATGAGAGTGACATTTAGTTTCAGTCCCTTAGACACATGTTTTTGTCAGATGGCCCACACAGCGAAGCTTCTGAAAAACTAGATCATGCTGCTAAAGGTACAGAAATCCAAATAAAACAGTCTGGATACTCTTAAAGTCGTCTGGATTTATGGGGCCTGAAAATTTTTATAAAAATGCAACAATCATTCAAATAGACCCCACTAGTTGTCAGTGAACTCTGTACGTAAGCAGGAGAATGGATACAAATAGTTTTTAATTCAAGGGAACAAAACTGCAATAAAACATTGGCGATACGGAACAATGAGCAAATAAAACAGGAAGTATAAATACACAGGGTAACAGAGGGAACTAAACAGGAACAGCTGAACCTGAACCATGTTTTTCACATATGAATTGTAGGGCACAGCTTTTACTACTTGAAAATGTAATTTCATTTTTATTTTTTTTATTTTTTCATGACCTACAGTAGTCGATACATTTTGAAGAATGTCCTGGCCGTTCTTTTCATTCCTGTGACAATGAATTGTGACTGAAGATGCCCAGCCTCAAAAATGATGCAAAATTTTGATTTTTTGATTTTGATTTCATTTGTCTTGTTGTTCCTGTGTATTTAAGTTCCTGTTTCCTTTGTTTCCACTGCCATCTAGTTTCTTACCATGTCAACTTATCACCTGCACCTGTCTCTCATTAGTGCCTTGTCATAAGCTGCTTCTCAATTCAGAGGCTGCATGCTTTGAAGGTCGTGTTCGAAGGCTGAATGCATCACTGCGGCACGACAAAGGCTGTCCCAATTTGAAGGCTTCTTCAAATACGTCCCTCTTTCCCATGAAATGAAGGATACGACAGATGGATCCTTCGTGGCCTTGCCTACCCCAGAATTCATTGCACGCCAGTGACGACAGGATTTATTTTGGAGAGAAATTGCAGAATTACACTTTTAAACATAAGTATTGGGTTTCAGCTTACTCAAATATCTAATGATACAAATCATACAAAAAAGAAATCAAATGTTGACATATCCTACTAAGATTTTTGTTTTCAGACAGTTTAATATAACTTTAAAAAAATACTAGAACAAATGTTAGTCACTCATCAGGCGACAATAATACTAAGAATAATACTTCTTAGGCTAGGCCTTCCCAACAACGCTCAGTCCGACCTTCGCAGTCTTTGAAGTCAGAGTCCTTCGAAGGATGCAGCCTTTGAATTGCGACACTGCCTTTGTGTATTCTGTTCATTGTCTAGTGTTAGTGCTGGTGTTTATCTCTATTATTCCTAGTGTGTTTTAAATGGGATTTCATTGTTCATCTGCATCAAGCATCTTATTTTGGATTTATCAGATTGTGTGAGAAATGGACCCAAATTTAATCACAATTTGTTTTAATGTCTTTTCACACAACAAAGACGATAACTATAATGAAAAATAATCTAGTTCTAAAAGTCATTCTAAGTATAAAAGAATAGCAGAGTTCACACCACAACTATAACGATAATGGCACAGAGAAACAATAAAGTTGGAATCACTTTCAGAATCATTTTTTTCCAGCTGATGAATGATAAAAAAACAAAAACATTGAGAAACATTGAAAAACATTGTCCATTGGTGTGGATGCTAATACAATTATAGTTATCTTTATGGTCATCGTTCTTGGTGTGAATGGGCCTTAACCCTGTACTAAATACATGTTGTTAATACATATTGCACAGGACTTAAATGTATACTGTAAAAAGGAAAGCAGGGTGTAAAGTTGGCCTGCTTTGACTATAAAGACAAGACGTCACCTTCCATGGAGGGTAAACCAAAGAAAAAAAATGGGAGAAATGAGCGATCTTAGAGCATCGTAGTACCAACACAACGATTCTCCATGCAGGCCTGTCCTGCATGATGTACGTAACACGGCCGTATCTTCCCCCAGCAGAGCTCTGATTGTTTTGATACTTTTATTAACGTCGTCTCAATCATAAATCACCAGCAGGGGCTGCAGCCAAGTGCTGCACTCTGCATCAGATTACAGGTGAAAGACAAAGTTCTCTTCACTGCCTCATGCTGCCATGCCTAACCCACAACCCCCAAGAGGTGACTTGGTAATAGTTAATGTACAAATATACAGTGAAAAACTGTATTGAAATGTAATCCATCAAGTTTTTTATTTAGATACAAATATATAAAAATGCGCTGAGCTGGGGAGGATTTTTGCATCTGCGATGATTCAATGACATGGTTATCCTCCGAGGTTCATCTGTTTTTATCAAACTCGGAGACAAAACCAAGGGGACAGGCTGCAAGGACTTTCTGCTATGTCAGGCCTCAGTGTCATATTGCTTTAAATGACCTCTACGGACATCAGCCCCTGTTACTGTGGATCTCCTGATGGTATCTGGGCAAGCCACACATCACTTTAGTTCTGTTTAAATCGCAATGCCGCTACTATTTGCATCATAATAGAACCACATTGTCCTCTAGAGTTCATCTGGTAACTAATCGCATTGCTCATGGGAGGTCAGGTAATTCAGTTTAGGATTTTTGAGTTACAGGACACTAAAATCTGGCTTCTAAAAAAAAAAACCTGGTAATAATAAAAACTGTAAATAATACAGTTTTTATTATTACTATAAATAACATTTAATATGAAACCCTTTGATAATTAGTACAATATTCATATTTAAAAATAATAATAAAAAAAAAAAATTATTAATAAGTAATAAGAAACCATTTGGTTTTTAGGCAATATACATTTAGAAATAACAATACAATAAATAGAATAAAATAAAATACATGTTTAAAATATTTGCATATATCTAGGTATAAAAAAAGACAGAGCTTTCATAAAACAAAGCATTTACATCACCTTATAAGACATATTAATAGGAAATATATGGTGACAACTGATATTTATATGCATTTTATGCAAGTAGTCTGCTACTGCTACCACAAGTGTGCAGTAGCAGCATGATGCATTAAAAGCATGATGTATTAAATATAAATAAATGAATAAAAAAACAAATGTTTTTCTTTTTTAATATAAATGGCACCTTTTATACTTAAAAAAGTAAAACATTTGTTTTTTAATATATATATATATATATATATATATATATACTGTAATGTGCCAACCCAATCTAACCATACAGCCAAACACATTTTCATTTTACAGCAAGTCAATCCAGTACACTAAACTGTCCACATGTCTCATAGTGCTCAGATACAATCTGTAATTCCTTTAAATCTGGGCTGTGCAGACATGCTATCATTGTAGTAATAGCATGGCCACGCAACCTCATATGCCTCTGTACTCAAACAGACCCCGGGTAATTTGTTTAATTTACTCATACTGGACAGAGGGCCGAGAACAGACTGCTGAAAATATCACATTGTCTTCCATTTGCATATATCACGTAACAATATGCCATGCACGTCACAGTAAAAGGTCAATAATGATGATTTTGCAGCCACTCATACATACACACATTAACAGAGATAATGTTGCACATTTAACTCTATTACACTAGTTGTGGATGACGAGCCCAGTTATTGCAGTGATCCTTTTCAACTTTTGTAGTGCTGAGCCACAGAATATATACAGAAGTGGCCAAAAATAATGTCTTGCCAAGGAAATTTGACATCGTCACCCTTTATTCAAATATTATTCAAAATGTTTAAAGATTTTGTAAGCATGTTGCATAGCTGTGCATGGAGACAATTCTTTAACAATGATATATTTTCAAATTGTGCAGACATCATTTTTTTGCCAGGCTGTCCTACAAAGAAATTATGAACACATGAAAAAAAAAAAAAAAAAAAAAAAAAAGGTAAGAAAGCCTGTCCAACATGGGCGCTGGGAAGGATCAGCAGTTGTGGTGCTTTCCATATAGGGACCCCACAACACCAGCCTTATATCGCCAAAAAATTTTGCCAGATAAATACCTTAACCAAGTTTGTTGCTTTTCTACTATATATTGTATTATATATAATATATAGTATCCCCTCTGGACACCACTTTTGGTCACTGCAGTATGCTTTATATGTTGTAACTTTATATATTCATGAATTACAGTTTTGTTGGTCAAATTAAAAGGTTTGTTATACATATATGGGCCATTCTACAGAATTGGTGCAAACTGCTGTCCCTCATCCAAAAAACACATTTGAAAAGCATTTAATTATTAAAATCTTAGATGTTTACTAAGATCCTTCAATTATCTATTGAAACCCACAATAATATTTAAGATATCAGTAAGCTTTATATATATAAAATCATAATTTATGGGCTACTTTCAATTAGGAGGTGGCTGTCCCAAACCCTAACCCCTAAATTTCAACTTGTGAAAATGATATTGAATAATTTTTTGCAAATTTTTCCATTCTTGTTTTAAAAAAAATATTTTTGTTTTTTTAAAAAAAATGAAGTTAAAAAAAATATTTATTTTATATTTTATTTTTAAATCATGAAACTTTATCTAAAAAAACATGTCCCGCATTTTCATGTCACTACCAAAACAGTGAATGTTGTAGTCCATTGGCTGAGACTGATTTTAACCACACTCCTACATTTTTGATCAGGAAATATTCCTGTGTCCCTCTCTCTCATGTGCTATATGGTGAGTAGATTGATCCCATCATTTTGAGGTAAATGTGTTCTAAAGTCTAAAAATCTGTGTGTAACTTTAAGGAATGTCACTACCAAACTCATTTTTTCTGCTATTGAGTATTTTTTTTGGGATGTTATTCCATAAAATTTAGTTGTTATATGTGTTCAACTGTTCTGACCAGTGATGGCTAACCATGTGCTGATTAGCATCTTCGAGCTAGGCTCAAAAGTTATCTAAAATTGTCACTACCAAAACAGTCACAACCGAAACATTTTCTTGAAGTTTCGGTTGTGACATTGTTTTGGTAGTGACAAAAGGGAACACATAATCCTTTATTTGGAGGAATAAACTACATTTTAGTACAGTTATGCAAATAATTACTACTGTAGTATGTTTTAGTAGTGTTTTAGTATGCAATATTCTGTTAAAATTCTGTAATGTGATGAGGTTACAATTACTTAAGGTTGCAGTCCATGATACTAGCTTAGGTGTAAGGTTGTTGTCAGTAATGTTAATTTCTATGATTAACTTGGCAAGGAGAATGACATAAAACACCAACATGCCTAAAAAAAATAGAAAAACTACAACAGAGAGACAGAGAGAATACAAACAAAGGTTGAGGGAAGACCCAGTGAAGTACGAGGAATACTTAAGGAAAGAAAATGAAAGAAATAAGAAACGAAGGGAAGAAGGAAAGTTGAAGAGTATCAGTGAATTATCTGACAGGGAGCAAAGACATGTCAGAAAAGCATGGAGGAAAAGACAGAAAAGACACAGGATGATGGTGAAAAGACAAAAAGAGATGGAGACATTTTGCAGGGCTTCCACACCACCTAGCACTTCCAGTGAGGGTGATCAGACACCAGTACACACACACACACACACACACACACACACACACACACAGTTCAGTGGTTCTGGAGATTTATCTGAATGAGGAAAATTATTCTGAAATTAATGTATTATGTAAACACACACACACACACACACACACACACACAGAGTTCAGTGGTTCTGGAGATTTATCTGAATGACTCATAAACAAAATGTTGAAAATGTGAAAATAAAACAAAGTGGTTCTGAGTCTACATTGTAAGTTGTTGTTTTTTTAGGAAGAAAAATCTATGAGCATACCTCTTCTCACTTGCACCTCAAGACCAAAGTATAGAATAGCTCGAGGTGTTCTTATAAGATATTTACTGTCAGATGTGTGTCTGCTATATGTACTGACTGCATATGTGCATCATAGTTATTTATTTATATTAACATAAAATGTGGACAGTCTGATTCAGCCATGGCAAACTAATTATTGTGGTCACTACCAAAACATTACTGTCACTACCAAAAATGTGCAGTCACTACCGTAACATGGGATGTTTTGTCAAAAATAAAGTATATTGAATTATCAACTAAGATGTTATGATAGTGTTTGGTTCAATGCATATTAATACTAATGAATCCTTAACTTTGAAATCAGTACGATAAACTTTATGCCTTCTACAAAGAAAGATTGGGTTCAAAATACAACAAATCTCATAAATCACACTTAAAATATTATTAAAATTATAATCTTTATTGATTTAACCAGTAAAAATATTTTTTAAAAATAGAAAAAATATATATTTATAAGGTAGATGTAAACAAAATCTTAATAGGTCATTATAAGCCTTCTTAATAAATTATTTAATATTGTGTTTCGGTAGTGACAAATTTGGGGAGAAGGAAAATATTCCAGCATTTTCTGAAAATACAATATGAGAATTAACTGCACAATTACTAGAAAAGCATACCTTGGATATTATACAATTTGCATACATGCAAAATTTGTGGGAAAAAACAAAAAAATTTCAAGATGTTTCCAACTCTGACTTTGCACCAATTCTGTAGAATGGCCCATATATTTAACTTTTTCATGTTCTTAAGTTTCATACTTCTTTTACTGTTTAATCTTAGCTGAAAATGATAAGCTATTTACCAACATGCACCTATTGTGACAATGTACCCCATATAATGTGACAATATGACACACTTTAACAAAAGGTCAGTGGATAAAAATAAATAAATAAATAAATCCTGGCCTATAAAAGTACAAATTTATATAATTTAGACAACATTTTTCAGAAATTGACTCTCATAAATAAATCTACCCTGATTAAAAGTATGACAACTAGCCCCGATTCTTCCCTATAAAGATTGCATTCAAATGATGTGTTCATTTTTCATGTGTCAAAAGACCCTTTCATCCACCATCATGTGGAACCCAATTATCCAAACTTTTTTGCTGTGAAATGACATTGTAAACAGAGAGCATAAACAGGCTTTCTATATTTAACTATAAACCATTGTGTGAGTTTTATGGATACCTTAGCAGATCTTTACTTTGTTTTTGTTTTTTTCGGGGATCTGGGGAGCTTGTCTGAGAGGATCTTCAAACATGTCAAACAGAATGATGGGATGCTCTTTAGAAAATCACTCACTTTATTTTAGTGCTGTGAGGAGGTTTTTGCTGTCAAGCCAAGCGGCAGGTCATCTGACTGAGATAGCCACAGGGTTTTACACATCAAATGCAAATGCTATCTGGCTTTTGTTTAATCCACCTCATCAGGTAGCCGAGCACAGTGCAGATCAAAAATCCCCCACTGCCCTGGACATTTGCCACTGAGGACCCCTCTGCCAAATCTGCACTCGAGCTTCAAAGCAACCTGCTATGTCACCTGTGGCTTAAGCACAGTGTGTTTGTCCACCTGGACCTCACAGGCTGTGCTGAGGTTGCCCTATCTGTTTATCAGTGATAAACCTACCTAATTAGTCTTAAAAGACTAGTTTGCCCACTGATAAGAGCTAAATTACTTTGAATATTTGAGCTTTTTCCATATCATTTTAAAATAACAAATATGGCTTAAAAGGAATATTTTGAAGAATGTCGGTAACCAAACAGTTGATGTACCCCATTGACTTCCATAGTAGGAAAAAAAAATACTATGGAAGTAAATGGAATGATCAACTGTTTGGTTACTGGCATTCTTCAAAATATCTTCTTTTGTGTTCAGCAGAAGAAAGAACGTTATAGAGGTTTGAAACAACTCGAGGGTGAGTAAATGATGACAGAGTTTTCATTTTTTTAGCGAACTTCCTTTAAGTTATTGTTGATTATTATGTTTTATGATGCATAGCTCATTGCCATGATCCATTAGCACACATTAAAAAGATAACATCATAAATAACTTGTTTGAATCCTTAAAGTCAGTGTAAAATTGAAACAAATGTAGGGTAGGATTGACTGAAGAGTAAAAATGGCTGGATATTTAACATGTAAATTTGATATTATATTTGCATTTACGGTATATAATCAGACATACAATAAAAATAAAAAAATATTACAATGTAAAATTACTGTTCTGTGTATCTATATACATTGCAAAACAATATGATTAGTAAGTCATGGAAACTTATGTTTTTACATTAACTTATCAAAATAATTTAAGCAACTCGATTTTGTAAGTCAGTTTAATATAATTTAAGTTTAAATGACATGTACAATCAAGATGATTATACTTTAAAAATTAAGGCAGCAACTGAACTTTAAGTTGAAATATGTGGAACACACACAGTTTTTCTCACAAAGATTGTTTCTCTGTTATTAATGCAGTGTAATTGTTCCATGAAATAACTTGAAAGATCCAGCCCCATTTGTAATTGTACGAAAAACAGTGACCGATATTGTTTTGTTTGTTTGTTAATTCTTCTTTTGGGTTTTTACGAAAGAATGCCATTAATGTTTGAGATAAAATGTGGCGGACTAAATCATTTCCTCTATAATCAGGGCATTTTAAGCTCTTAATTTGAGTTGGGGAGACGAGATGGATAAGAAAATAAAGTGAGGAAGAGAGAAGGAAAAACAAGAGGTTCTCTGCTTGTCGTGCAAGAGATTGCCATCTGTGGGTTAACAGCTAGTTATGATGTCTGAGCCCATCCAAGACCCAAGCTGATTACATTTTTGACCTGCAGTTTAATGGTGAGAGCATTTTTGTTACATTTCCAAGAGGAGAGTCTGCACTCCATGGAAATTGAAAAGCACTTGAGCCACATGACCAGTTTATCTCACCAGTAATGGCGGGGAATGACAATGCAGGTCATCCCGCAGAATTGGCCAAGAGACAATACATATCAAGCATGCTCCATCCTGGACACAAACAAGCTGTATAGTGCACATTCTATTTAATTATGATTCCTACAAATCACATTATCTGTTGTACACACTTCACCAGAGGCAGTTTTGGCTTATTAAGTTGATTGCAATTTTTTTTTTTTTTTTTTTTTACTATACGGTGTATTAAAGTGAATGTATTGTTTTAGAAGCCACATTGTAAGTTTTGTAATCATTTTAGAACTTTAGTGATCTTAAAAGTTCTTGTCTAATGGACTCCCCACAGTCTTATTATCAGTAAGGCACCAAATGATAAATGTTCATTTTAACATATTGCTCTGGATATCAGCATTATCATAAATATCATTACAGTTAACATTAGTATTGCTGAAACATTGTCTGGCAGTCTAAGTATATATAAAAGTATAATTTATACTTTTATATATAAATTATTTTAATAATCTATTGAATAATATATAAAATAATAGAGAGAGAGAGAGAGAGAGAGAGAGAGAGAGAGAGAGAGAGAGAATTTAATTTATACAACACATGCCAGATGTACACAGTTTTAATTCAATAATGTTAATTTAATATTTAATAAATATAAGTTACCTATAATGATATAAAGTATTTTGGCTTTTTTTTTATTACTTTTTTTAAGCTTATTTCTGTTTCATACGTTTGACAAAACAATCAGTCTTTCCACATATCACCTGGGGTACACATATTTGATTAGGACTAAATAAAGAAACATGTCCGTAATCTCAAAAGTTAACACATCACTTCACAGAACCATGAAAATACTTTTCCTATATCTGAGAACATCCAGGAGGCCGATGGCCTGGTTGTTTTACTCAGAAACAGTTAGGTTAACTCTATATAAATGGCAGAGTGCTTTGCAATGGTCCTGTGGCTGTAGCGGGGACATGTGACCTTTTCATTTGGCATTTGTGCCAGTGCCCTGCTGGAGAACACGGCTGTCATATAGGCATCCTTGAAGAGGGGGTGGCAGCGCCCGCCTGCCCGCCTCTCTCTCCTGCCGTAGTCTGCTGTGCCATGTGGAGACCCAGATGTAGCAGGCAGAGTAATCCACACTCACACACTCATGAAAGTGCCCATCTGGCCCTGTACGTGCACACTAAGCTCTGGGAGAACACACACGCAAGGCATGGGCAGACTGGAGACCACGATGATGTTAGTGGGGATGCAGTGGCATTTACTGACCTCTGTAAGATGTAAAATGACTTTCTGATTTCTAAATACAGCACACAACAACATAAAATCACATATGCAACAAGACTGTACATGGCCAATAGTATGTAGACACCCCCCCTAACAGACTCCACGGGAAGGCTTTACAATAGATGTTGGAACATGGATGTGGAGATATGCTTCCATTTACACATGAGTATCAGTGAGGTCAGGCGATGGGGTCTGGCTCGCACTCGGCATTCCAATTCATCCCATGGGTGTTTAGGTCTGGGTTTTATTTACAGCAGATGAAGTCCCACACCAGACTCGGGTCATGCTGGAGCACAAAATGTTGCCACAAAGTTAAAAGCAGAAAATTCTCTAGAACGTCACTACATACAGTAGCATTAAAGTTTCTCTTCACTGCAATTAAGGGGTCTAGTCAAACCTGTTAATTAGGAGGGACTGTCAAAATACTTGTGGTCTTGTAAAGCATATGTGGAGAAAACAAGTGTGTCAGAAGAACTATTAATAAAGATTAACATATTTAAGGGTTTTCTGTGTATAACTGTAACCAGGTTTTTGTTATTGCTATTTGTACAGTATATGTTTGTTAATGTCTTTTTGAGTGTAAATTAATTGTTTTAATCTATTTTATATTATTATTATTAATATTATTATTATTTAATCACTGCTTTTGTTGTGTGTATACTGTAAGTGCTTTGGCATTTCTGTGTACACTATAGTTCAAAAGTTTGGGGTCAGTAACCTTTTTTTATTTTATTTTTTTAAGAAAATACTAAATACTAAAAACTAAATTAATTACTTAAAAGAAATACATTTATTCAGCAAGGATGCATTAAATTGATCAAGAGTGACAGTAAAGACTTTTACATTTCTTTTACTATTCATCAAAGAATCCTAAAAAATGCACCATGGTTTCCACAAAAATATTGAGAAGCATAATTGTTTTTAACATTGGCAATAAGATCTTTCTTCAATAATCAGAATGGTTTCCGAAGGATTGTGTGACACTGAAGGCTGGAGTAATGACAGCTGAAAATTCAGCTTTAACATCACAGGAATAAATTGCAGTACATTTTTAAAATATATTAAACTAGAAAACAGGTATTATAAATTGTAATAATATTTCTAATATTTGATCAAATACATGCAGCCTTAGTGAACATAAGAGACTACTTTCAAAAATATTGAAAAAATTCTTGCCGACCCCAAACTTTTTTGAATCTTAAAATACTTTGAAATCGAGTGAAACTGAGTACAAAAACACACACACTGGAACTTTCGTGAGTCAAACTGCAGTGGTCTTTGCGAGCAAGGCACAGGAAGAAGCCCTGTGTGAAGGGAAGTACTGAAAGATATCAAATAAAGTATCCATTTAGGTCACACACACACAATAATTGTACACACTCTACAGAAAAAAGATAAGCGATCACTAAGAGCTCGCACTCAGCTCTCGGCACTTTTATTAACATGTGGGAGTACAGTAACTAATGTACAGCACTTCACCTTTCCTTTTATTAACAAGCTCAACACCTGTTACCATGGTCTCAATCCTCATTAGTCATGTCATTATAATATTGCTACATTATTCAGCGCTGCAAGGGTTGAGAATGTTACACTTGTACTCAGTGCAAAGATGAAGAAAAGGCAAGAGAGAGGAAAGAAAATTCTTCATACATCTTTATGAATTTCTTTAACATGATATAGATAATAATATTTCCTATGAGGACAACCACTACTTGCATTGGCAACTGTTTTGATTATGAGTTTGTCAAATATATTTTTACACCTATAAACTGATGGTGGAAATAAAGAAATTCAAATAGAAAGCAAGCAATGTGTTAGTTAAATATACTTTATATATGTGGATTATATCACACTGTTTCTGAAAGTTTCAGAACTTCTGAAAATCCCTTGAAAAAGTCAGCCATCAAAAAGTGACATGTGCAATGAAATATATAAATCTATTATATGGCAAAAGTGCTTTGGGATATTGATAAAGTAAATTGATAAAGCTTTGTACCAACTCAACTGTACTGATTAAAGACTGTTTTGATTATACCATCCCAAAAAAAAAAAAAAAAAAAGAAAAATCCATCCATTCTCAACCCAGGACAACAGAGTGGCATCATTCATTTCCGTTTTTCTTCTGCTTACGCTGGGTTTCGTCTTCTGAAACTCTGCTAGTGTCGGCAGCAGGACCTCTCCAGACATTTATATAAGTCACTTTTTTTTGCTTCCTGCTCCACAGGTCTTATTCCCTCTGGTCATATTTATCAGTGGCAGGCCTGATCCTCTCCTCTCAGAGCTTATAACCAAGTGTCTCCTCTCTCCCGCCACTGCCGGTGAGTCCTAACCTTTGACCCCTGCCGTGTCACACTGCCTCAGATTGGTATGGACTTCGTGCTCTTCAGATCTGCGAGGCTGGAGGCTAAAGGAGCTTTGCGCTGCTCGCTGGAGTCGGTGGCTGAAGTAACTGCACATGCACCTTTGGAAAAAAAAAAAAAAGAGGAACAAGAATGTCAGCAAGTAGAAGATTGTAGTAACAGGCACCTAGTAACAGGTTAAATTGAGTTCCACAAGTCAAACATTATATTTCTGCTTAGTATTCTGAGTTATACACTAACATTCAAAGGGTTGGTAGGATTTTTTGAAAGAAGTCCCTTATGCTCACCAAAGCTACATTTGATCAATAACACAGTTAAACAGTAATATTGTAAAATAATATTAAATCTTTTGGGGTTTTTTTTTTAAAGTTGAATATATTCTTGATTCATATATTTTAAAATTGAACTTCTTCCTGTGATGGCAAATCTGAACTTTCCGCAGCCATTACTCAGTCTTGAGTATCACATGATCTTTCAGAAATCATGCTGATTTGGTGCTAAAGAAACATTTCTTATTATTATCAATGCTGACAACAGTTGTGCTGCTTAATATTTTCGTGGATACCATAACGCATTTTTCTTCAGGATTGTTTGATGAATAAAAAGTTTAAAAGCATTTATTTTAAATATAAATATTTTTTAACATTATAAATGACTTTACTGTGACTTTTAATCAATTTAATGTGTCCTTAATGAATAAAGGAAAATTTTACTGAACTTCTGAACAGTAGTGCATCTGTAAAATAGTTTATTATGCTATTTTTCAGTGTTTTCTTTTTTTGTGTGTGTGTGGAGACTTCTGCACTATTATAGTTTTAAAATTAGTATATATTTTTTTAATTATTATTATTGTGCTATAACATTTTTTTTCAGAAAAATGCACTTCAAAATGGCATGTAAAACAAAAACTGTTGGTTCCTTTACATGTTGGTGTGATGGTAATTTCCTGTCTAAGCAAGTTCTAGGTCAGAATAAGCTGTAATGTGGAATAGAACTTGGTCCGCTTAGTTAAATGTCTGACTCCACCAGACTAGGGCCTTTATAACTCAACAGAGTTAACTACTGCTGTTGGGTGGATACTGAGATTTGAGGAGATGTAGAGATGAATGTTACTGATGATATGAACTTAAAACTAGTAGTAATGCAAAATGGTTCTATATTCATACATACCGTAATTGGTCTTGCATGTTAAGCAACCTTAATCTCATTATTATCCAATTTGCCTTCCCTCTCTCTTACAGGTCCCGTGGGAGCCTTGAAAAATCCTCTTGAGATCCATAAATGACCAGATATGCCTTTCTACAACAATTTATTCACTGCTTCCTTACTCCAGGCAGATCGTAGCATATTGGATTTAGACAAGCAATCATCTTCAAAAGACATATTGTGGACCTCTGAGTGAAACACCCAAACTGTCACTCTGCCACATTTATGTAGCTGTTTAATTACAGAAACAGTTTAGAAAGTGTTGAAGAGAGATAAGGCAAATCTGAAAGAATCTGTTCAGAACACCTTCAAAGTGAGACGCACATTTATGAGGTGATATCAAAGTGCCAGTTACTACAGTGCTTGGATGACTTCATTTACCCTGCAAACTCAAACATTTGAAAGTGTAAAAAGTAAATGGTACGTGCGAAGCTGTTTCTTTCACATTATACCTCTCATATTTTTTATATATATATATATATTTATATATTTATTTTTAAGTAGCTGACGACAAAGCAATTGCATTGGTTAAAAGAAGAACTTAAATTTAGTGACTCGCCATGTCACAAATTATCTTGAAACAAGTAGTCTCTGAGACTTCAAGGGTGGTGACAACTAAAAACATTCAGAGAAGCATTCTGAGATTCATTTCAACAGTCACTCAGCTCAACAATCAAGAGCCTCTCCATCTGAAGAGTTGGGCCACTCACAAGTTGCCAGGCAACCTCAAAGAAGTTGTCACAATCGAGAAGAGTCATTTAGACACCATCATTCCCAGGTTACAGTGCACTTCAAAAGCTTTGATAAAGTGTTTACTTCATCTGAAATAGTAATTAACGGAGTGTCAATTTGTTATTCGATCACTCTTGACCCTGAAAAACATCATTGCATTAAAAATGTCTCTTTTTCCAAACCCAGCCCCTGAGTGATGAAATTCACATGGAGATTCACAAATGGCTAACCACATTTGAATAGAATCTGCAGATGTCACATCATAATTAACACACATTAATTCACCCTGGCCAAATGAGATAAAAAAAAAAAATCCTGAAGCAATATGTTGACGCATTTGAACGTCCATCTGTGTATGTGGATATTTGTCCTTTAAAAGGTGACATTGAAGCTCAGGAACGGAACTTTAATTGTTTTGCACATTTCTGGTGAAAAGTACTCGGCAAACTTTGTAGCCAATAAATAATCCGAATCGCAGACCAAATCAAGCGTTCTTCCAAACTCATTTTCAAGGCCAGTTATTTGAGAGTTATCAGGTCCGATCGCACAATCCCGTAATGCAGGTCTATGGGGACAAAGGAGAGCTCCATTCTGGCTGAATTGAAAAACACATTTCTTGTTCTTAACGGTAACTAAGCTGTCAACAGATAAGGAAGTTCACAGTATCGCCTCCCTGGTAATCCATCTCGTGATCGCTCCCCTTGTATTTTCTTTCTAAACAGCTTGGAAATATGGTTTGAGGCCTTTGCCAAATGTCACTCCAAATGCTTCCTCCAAATGTTCCCAGAATGAAATATTTAAAATTGTGGAATAAAAACTGGAGCACACAGAAGGAGCAAAGGAACACAGTGTTACTATATGCTAATGGCCTCTATGCCCATGTTGTCACTTTTATCCAATAGACTGTCGAAGTACTTACCTCCATTTAACAACACAAAACAAGAACGCAAAAGTCAGTTGAAACTGTCCGCGGTGGCACAAGTGGATGCTCGTGCTCTCTGCATGTGTCTGCCTGCTATCTTCTACTGCGTACGTGCAAATGAACCACATTTTCTACCTTTTTCGCTGAACAAAAATAACTGAGTTCAGTGAAATTAGTTGCAATGATTTGAGTAACAGAATACGAAGAAAAGTAATAAAAACTCAGTCAAAATGAGTAATGTCAACAGAACAGAAACAATTAAGTAATATGAACTTGTTTTAAAGGAGTGGATCACTTTAAAATGAAAACGACCCCATGATCTACTCACCCTCAAGCCATCCTAGGTGTATATGACATTCTTCTTTCAGACGAATACAATCAAAGTTACATAAAAAAATGTCCTGGCTCTTCCAAGCTTGATAATGGCAGTGGATTGCAACCAACAGATTGAGGCTCAAAAAAGTGCATCCATCCATCATAAACAAACTCCAAACGCCTCCAGTGGGTTAATAAAGGCCTTCTGAAGCAAAACGATGAGTTTGTGTAAGAAAAATATTCATATTTAACACGTTACAAAGTAATATTCTAGCTTCCGGCCAAACGGCCATACGCAACTTATGATGTCGGAAGTAGCGTAGTGCGTCATGGTGTAGTGTACATATCAGCAGTACGTCGCATTACTCGTATCAGTTCTGATTTTCATTTAAGTCAGATCCGTATGTTTGTTTGGCCGGAAGCTAGTTATTTTATAAAGTTTTAAATATGAATATTTTTCTTACACAAACTCATAGTTTTGCTTCAGAAGGCCTTTATTAACCCCCCGGAGCCATTTGGAGTTTGTTTATGGTGGATGAATGCACTTTTTTGAGCTTCAATCTGTTGGTTGCAATCCACTGCCATCATCAGGCTTTGAAGAGCCATGACATTTATTAATATAACTCTGATTGTATTCATCTGAAAGAAGAAAGTGATATACACATAGGGTGGCTTGAGGGTGAGTAAATCATGGGGTCATTTTCATTTTAAAGTGAACTAATCCTTTAACTAGTGTGTATAATAAATTTGCTCCCATATAGCAAATCTCGGTTACGCTTTATTTTGATGGTCCACTAGACATTCGGTTGACAAATAGTAACATTGCACATACATGTAAACTAACTAGCAAACTACCTTTAAGACAAATCATTTCACTCTGGGGCCGTTTTTGAAACGGTTTTTAAGCATTTAAGTGCAGCTCTTATCTCTTTGAATGGGGAAACATCAAATTCTCCAAAACTGTTCGCTAAGCTTACGATTACATTTCATATTTGAAATCACCAATGAAAACAACTGTCTTATACATTTTGTTTCTAAACGCTCAAATCAAAACAGCATTTTTCTGGCTGGACCAAGCTAATGCACATGCGCATTCCTAAATGCAGAACACATTACTGTTTCTATAGGAACCGGAGGTTCTAACGGCATCTGCAGTGACACAATGACTTTACCAATCGGTGATTGGCTCTTTTATTTAGAAGGTGGGACTTATTCTGCCATATTGCACTTTCTCCCATTCAAAGTAATATGAGTGCACCATCTTTCTGTATAAGTCTTTGGTATTAGTAGACAGTAGGTGTAGGGTTAGGGTTAGTAGAATAAGGGGTTAGGGCAGTGGTCCTCAACTCCAGTCCTCGGGACCCGCTGCTCTGCACATTTTGTATGTCTCCCTTATTTAACACACCTGAATCAGACCATAAGCTTGTTAAGAGAGACTCCATGAACTGAACTGAGTGTGTCAGATAAGAGAGACATACAAAATGTGCAGAGCAACGGGTCCCGAGGACTGGAGTTGAGAACCACTGGGTTAGTAGAATAAGTTGACATGTACTTGCAAAGTTACTTATAGTAAGCAAAATGTCTGTTGGGGGACCACCACAATACAGTATTAACAGATATTAAGCAGACAATCTGCTAATACTCTAATGAGAGTTAGTTGACAGCGAGTTGAAACACAAACCTGCCTCCCCTCACTCACTCGTTTCATTTGCTCCGGATTAATATAGTTGTTGTTACAGGACTTGAATTTTTGGTAAGGGATTGCACATATTGCGCACAATTTTAGTTATTCCTGCAGATTTTGTGCTCACACCCAAAGTGCACACACATAAAGCCACCTCTCAGTACTAAAATGAGTTCATTTTCGCAGCTTATTGCACTTAAACAGTCAAATACACAAAATAATGTCAAAATGCCGGTCTTGGCGAGTATTCACGTAAACATTGTCAGTTATGTTTTAAGTGAATGTAAACAGTTGAGAAAGAAAATGTATGTGTAACATTATATAATGGATCCGAGCGTCAGGTCTTAAAGGGTTAGTTCACCCAAAAATGAAAATTCTGTCAGTAATTACTCACCCTCATGTTGTTCCAACCGCGTAAGACCTTCGTTCATCTTCGGAACACAAATTAAGATATTTTTGATGAAATCAGAGCCATGTCTCACTCCTCCATAGGCTGCTATGTGACCGAAACTTGCTGGCCCAGAAAAGTTATTAAAGAGATCGTTAATATAGTCCAAGTGACTCCAGTGGCTCAATCTTAAGTATATCAAGCGACGAGAATACTTTTTGTGCGCAAAAACAAACAAAAATAACGACTTTATTCCACTTTTCATTTCCTTCTCTCTGGGCCTCGTAGTGTTTTTGCGCTGCGCGTCTGTGTTGCACGTCATCACGCATCACACACATGACCGGCGTCGGCCAATAGTGAGCCTACGTGGTGACGTGCAACACAGACGCGATGCGCAAAAAGACTACGCGAACCAACTAGAGGCCCAGAGAGAAGGAAATGAAAAGTGGAATAAAGTCGTTATTTTTGTTTGTTTTTGCGCACAAAAAGTATTCTCGTCGCTTGATATACTTAAGATTGAGCCACTGGAGTCACTTGGACTATATTAACGATCTCTTTGATGACTTTTCTGGGCCAGCAAGTTTTGGTCACATAGCAGCCTATGGAGGAGTGAGACAACTCTCAGATTTCATCAAAAATATCTTAATTTGTGTTCTGAAGATGAACGAAGGTCTTACGCGGTTGGAACAACATGAGGGTGAGTAATTACTGACAGAATTTTCATTTTTGGGTGAACTAACCCTTTAAAGTGACAGCGGCCTAATATACAGTACCTGCTGCCAAATTATGAGATAATATAACAAATATGTACATGGCAGTTTTTCCCCATGGTATCGATGTCATAATTGTGGCCAGTAAAAATGCTGAGTGGCTAGTAACTTTGGAAAATCACTAGCCACAGTGGCTGGTGAGCAAAAAAGTCAATGTCAAGCCCTGCATACAGTGTAGTCACGTAATGCGATATATACTATATTGCACATCTCGGCGGTGTAATTGTTTTTATCACTGCAAAATGTAAACAATATTATATAAGGTTGGATATATCATACACCCAACTTGATCTGCAAAATATAGTATACTCACGTAAAGCGATTTATACTATAGCAAATCTCAACTGCATGGTGGTTTATATCGTCGCAAAGTGTAAACTTTATCGCACAGCTCTCTATATAAAGTTGAATTTATATAACATCCCACTTTTATCCACATACATAAAGCACATTCGCATAATGCAATATGTACTAATAAAGCAAATCTTAGCTGCATTATTATATCATCACAAAATGTAAACTATATTATCACCCAGCTCCAATCTGCTAAATGTGACTAAGGCATGAAGATATTAAGATATTATAAGCATTACCATCATTTTTTTTTTTTTTTTTCAGTAAAGCTGCATTACTTTACTTGAAAATCTAACTTTTACTACCATTATTATCATATTTCCACCTATGATTCCATAAAAGGTGCATATGTTTACATGATGTATGGATGACAAAAATAAACTAAGCTTATTGCTGTCCGCATGGTTTGTATGATCCATGGTGGTAGACCTGGACATTCTGTATATCAGAAACCATCATGTCAAATTGAATACCTTAAGAGTATAGCACACATTCGTGCACACACATCCGACACCAACCCTCCCCCAAGTTTGTCAGCTCAGCCCCCCCCCTCCAAACCACAAATGCTCACCGCATTATCTGTCAATGCTGATTAAATAATGTAATTAATGACTTAATTAACATTTCTGTAATCTATTTTAATAAATCTCAGGCGGCGTAATGAGCGATTTTAACCTCCGGGCTCCGAGTATGAAAATGTGCAGCGCCGGGTTGGAGCGGTCGGGGGAGTTTTCTTGCTTGACAGTGAGACGGTGGGACTGAAAGGGGGGCACATGAGCAGAGCTCAAGGCTAGTGTCATCAGACTTGCTGTCTGTGCAAGATGAGAAACCTGTGGCAGAACCCTGTCCTCACTCATCATGGCTGACACAGAGGCCTCATGTGAAGTAAAACCTGCATCATCACATCTCAAATATCATCATTACTGTTTTGGTGTAATAGTACTTGAGCTCATCTAAACAGTTTGTGCTGAATTATCTATATTTTTCACTGTGGAGGACTGACAGCTGTCAAAAACACACCCATACATGCTGTCAACAAACATCCTGTACAAATGCATTCGAAACAGATCTGGAGTGACGTCACTTTGAAATGAATGTAGTACACACACACACACCCACACCCACACCCACACACTTATAGTGCCCTCCACTTTCATTCACAGTATTTACTAAATAACCTTTAATTTATGTAACATGACAGAAATAATGGTTGAATTAGTGAGATAAATATTATACTTTCCCATTTATGTTGTACATTTTTAAGTTAAGTAATTAGAAATACTTAATGCAAGTAGTAAGTCATGACTTCCTGTAAGTGCTAAGCAATGGTTTCCTATACTATACCCGATGCTATATATTTTTAGCATCCAAAAAGTATATATAATATTGCTATAAGTAATTTGTAGGATGACTCCCTAAAAAGTAGATGTGTGTTTCTGTGGCACCACCAAAACATCACTTTGTTTAAGCATCCCAACTGTAACGCTTTGATCCGAAGACGAATATGAAGATAGTATAACGCAAGGTTTAATAGAAAAATCCAAATAGACAGCCAACATGTGAGACAGCGTGTAAACAAACACGAACATGAACAATAGCGGACACTGAACAGAACACAGGCAGGAACTTAAATACACAGTGATGATTAACTAAAAGACAAACAGCTGTGATGATTAGTGTTAGGGGCCATAGTGACTGATGAATGGCGGGAAACTAGAACAAAGGAACACATGTGATGAACGGAAACAAACAGAAAGTCCAAGGAAACTGAAACAAACTGAACATGACTGTGACATCAACCAATAGAAAACTAGGCTTTGTCCCAAATTTTCAACCAATGGCTGAAGGAGTGATTAGGGAAACCTGATTGAAAACAGTCATGTAAGTTGCGTTAAGTCACAACAGTAAAAATTTCACACTAAGGTATTAATTTGCAAAGTTAACAAATAATTTTTGGACAGTAATTGATTTTTGCTAGCATTTTCTTTTTCTTGAAGATGGATGGAGGTTCAGAGAATGAAGAGAGGTTCAGAAAAGGCCTAGCCCCTTCAACTGGACCCTGACCATAACCCTGAGTAATTGGTTGTGATAAAGATCTGACTCTACTTGTTCACAGCCTGGGGACTCACAAGAACCCTATTGTTTATCACTGAGTGCTCCCTGAACCTAACAGACCATCAGCAAATGCATTACAATTACATGCCCTACTCAAACAACATGTAGATACAGTGCAATGCAGTCTGTGTTTGTTCAGTTTTATGAGGTGGAATTTAATCATCCAGATCACACAGCACTTTCGTCTGTTATACATATGAGCTTTATGACTTGTGGGTAGATTTGAAGATCAAACAAATGGAGTGACCTCGACCCTGGGGTGAATCTGTATCAGTTCGGACAAAAGCATCAAACAACCTTTGTTATTCAGAAACACCACGTCACCGTTGATCCTAGACAAGAGACTACAGTAGATAATTCAGTATCTTCAAGAACCTGAACAGAAAAGTGTGAGGGTCAAACAATCCTGACTGTCACATCCCCACATAATGTTTCCAAAAATGCCCTCAATTTCCAGATGCCTTTAATGTCACTGCAATTTTATTCTGCCTTAGGACAAAATGTGCATATTACCACGACAGCAACCCTACATTAATAAGCTATTGTGATAAATAAATAAGTAGTTTCCTAAAATGAGATGAACATAACCGGGAAAGGTCAGGAGACATGCAGAGAAGAGGGTGTTTTTTCTTTTGTTTTCCTAAACGGTTGTCTCCGAGCGCTTTTCCAAAGGTTAAGATGACAGAAGCTCAGATGAGACGCTGAGGGTGGGTAGGAGGGGCTGGTCCCTAAGCGGGGGCCTACAGTCCCCCAAGGGTCCTCGCTGACTGAGACGCACCCTGACAGTAGGCAGCAGGACACTGGCACACCACGGGCAGCATGGGCACCATGGGGCAAATCCCCTTCTCTGTGCCTCATGCACACACACATGCACACACCTCCCAACCGTAGACAGTGTACGGAAAAAACAAAGACCAGAAATGAGAGGATAATTGTAGTGAAATGGCATAAAGATCGGAAATGACCGAGACGGGAAGAGTGCCAATGAGTGAAAGTTAAGGAGAGAAACAGATTGTGGCAGTGCATCATAACCCAATAAAAGAGTGCCATTACACAGCCATCGGGAACATTATGAGTCCTGTTCCAGTCTCTTCCTATTCCAGTGCCCATTCTGATGTCTAATTCTACTGTATTGTTTGATGATGGATTAGCTGACTGAATTTTCATTTGCATACCACAACTGTCGTTCTTTTTAAAGAAGCAAAAAAGTCACGCTGGAGTTTCTTATAAATGGAACTGCACTGGAGCAGTGGGTTGTAATCCAAAAATGAGTCGCAGGACAGCAGAAAAAAAAAGCAAAAAAAAAAAAAAAACAATGAGAAAATGCTTCCAGTATCGGTTGTTAATAACATTGAAGGCTGTGACTTTACTGTGCAAATGTATCTGTCACTTCAACAATTTAGGTAGATGGGTCACTTATGTGATGATTTTTTATCTATTGAATACACCTCTTCTATGGTTACTTGTTATACAGCTGTCAAGGTTATATAACTGTCCTGATTATAATGATGAAAAAAGCCTCATTAAAAGAATAAGACACTTGAAAATAATAAAGCTGTAATTATTAGTTTGGCATAGATTTTTTTATTATTATTTATTAGAACAAAAGTGCATTGCAGTTTATATTTATTTGAAAGGGTTTTCTCCACAGAAAAGTCACACTGTCTAATCAACATGATAATTTGACTATTAAATATCATGTGCTGTGACTCCCCCAAAATTGTAATATTGATGAATTATTCATTCACAATGATATCATAAGTACTTAAAATTACTTTTTACCTTAAGTAAAAAAATAAAATCAAAATAAAAAAGATTAAGATTTGAACATGGTAGAAAAGTTGTTCAAATACATACGAAACCAACATGGATACACAGGAGCACATGACTAAGAATTTGACACTTTTTTAAACGATACTTTAAGAGATGTTTCCTTTTCTTTCTTATAGACACTCTTATACAGCATGACAATATGCCAACATGCACAGGTTGCTTGAGACCCCCTCATTCTAAAAACCATGAACAAAACTATGCAATGTAACAAAAAATACTGTACGACCCAAATTACATTAAATACGGGTTACATTTTTCTTTGGTGTTGGGCTAGTTCCACTTTACTTGAGCGCTAACAACAGTAAGTGAGAGAATAATATGTATCCAGAAGACATTGCATGCATCTGTGGACATTTCAAGTTCCCAAAAATAGGGGTTTCTTGTTCCACACAACATCCTTTATGCAAGCTACACTTAATGAGATGGGATGTCAACTTGTTACACAAGGCTGATCTTACACAAGATATCAGATAGCTTTTTGGTAATAAATAACTCCCATGCAATTATCAAGAGGTGGAATTCGTTATACGAACATTCTACAATTGTCTGCTCATTTGCATAGATTGCACCTGGGGTGCAATGCATCAAAACGGCACCCCCTCTGCCCTGCTGGTAATCACATACATATGCACATGCAGATTGGTGCCCACACATATAAATATGATTGTAAGACAAACCTTTTACACTTACACATGTTGTGTTTTACACAGAAACAAAGGTAAAAAAAATAAATAAAATGTGTCAAAGCTGATATAACAGGAAGCTGAGGAAAAGCATTGGTTACACTTTATTTCAATGTTTCACTGACATTCCACTAACTATAAGTACCTTTGCAACTACAAGTCAACTAACTCTAGTTAGAGTATTAGTAGACTGTTAATTCAGGTGTTAAGGTTCGGGTTAGTAGAATACGTTCACATGTAATTGCAAAGTTACTTATAGCAGAATGTGTGTTGGGGAGCATCAAAATAAAGTGTTAGCAGATACTAAGCAGACAATCTACTAATACTCTAATGAGAGTTAGTTCACATGTAGTTGCAATGTTACTTATAAGCTAGTTAGTAGAATGTCTAAAGGGGACCATCAAAATAAAATGTTACCAAAGCATTTTATTATTATTTTTTTATCATTGAGAGGAAATAATAAAAACATAACAATACATGTTTAAAGGTGCTGTATGAAACAATTGGCCACTAGGAGTTAGGGTTAGGACAGCACGTTGAGTTACGCGAGTTGAATGAATATAATGGTTTGAGGTGTATACCAGTCTACTGTAAGTACAATCATTTTATTACAGCAAAAGTCACTGATGACATCAAAACTTACCTCTCCTAAAAAAAAAGATATTTAAAAAAATGAATAAAGAGATGAATGTTCGTGAGCAGGTAACAATTTTTCACTGTTGTTTGAAATAAACAAATAATTAAAAATAATGTTAAAAAAGTTTGACATAATGACATAAGGAGACTTATGTACATGCCCAACAATATTTTTTTTTTTTTTTACGTTTCGGAAAGAAGTCTCACCAAGGCTGCATTTGTTTGATGAAAAATACAGTAAAACTGTAATATTGTGAAATATTAAAACATAATATTACAATTATTACAAAAAACTGTTTTCTATTTCAATACATCTTAGTGTCACATGATCCGTCAGAAATCATTCTAATAAGCTTTTTGGTGCTCAAGTGGCATTTCTTATCTTTATCAGTGTTGAAAACAGTATATTTGTGGAAACTGTGTGCATTTTTTAAGGATTCTTTGATTAACAAATTTCAAAACAACAGCATTAATGTGGAAAAATCAATCTTTTGAAATGTCTTTACTGTAACTTTTGCTCAATTTAATGGAACCTTACTGAATAAAAATCTTGCAGATCCCAAACACTTGAATGGTAGTGTATGCTATAACTGTTAGAAACAGTGTATTGTTCTTAATCACAGGTTTATCAACAGGATGAGATGAGCAGTGGACCAATAAAACTATAAATCTAAAAAGAATCCAAGCCATCAGATTGGCTACTTTCGCAGAGCCATTATACTATCCACAGCTCCTTCTGCTCTTTAATTCTATATATTTTGTCCTCTGGGTTTGATTTTGCTGTCAGTAATTTACAGGCAGTGTGAGGATTCGAGAAAGGCATTCTACATCTCTCAGGTGTACATGTGGTTGTGTCTGGTTTCTTTTTCTAGTAGTTATATGCATCTAACATGGGAAATAATGTATATAGGCACTTTAAAATCATGCAAATTGAGTATTTGACAGAACAGGCTGTAGATTAGCAGTAATGTGTGCAAATGTTTTTATCGGCCTTGCTCTTAATAGAACTAGTGGTAACTACACTCGTGATGGATATGGACCAGTGTACTTAGGACAAATGTTTGACATGACCAAGATACAACATTTTATCCTTCATGGTAAACCTGGACTTAAAACAACATTGTATTATACTTAAAGCCTTTTTTTCTAGCCCAAAATATAAGGCGAGATATGTAAAGCAATGCAGTACTTTAGCCTGATGCTTCTCTCTAACAATTTAATGTGTTGTTTAAACATAAACCAATTTCCCGTTGTAAAATTACAGCTCATTACTAGTGTGGATAACGGCTGGAACAACAGTATAATGGCGTGAGAGCAAATTACCAGCCCAGCCACAATATTAATTACCAGTTCACAAGGCACATTCCTAGCTGAAAAAGTGTTTAATAAGAAAATCTATGAGCCCTATTTCCTTGATTACTAACAGCCCCAATTTTTTTTCTCAAACAAAGAAATTAAGAGGGGGGGGGGGGGGGGGGGGGGGTATTGGAACAATTATTGCACATATCACACAATTTAATTTCCCTCATTATTCTGAAAAGGCACCCACTGTGAATTTGTATCACTGTTTTCACAAATATCATAAATGTACATATCAATTGTGGAAGTCAAGCAATGTACTTTTTTTTTTTTTTTTTTTCATTATGGATACAGAGCAGAGTTGATCATGTTTATTTCAGGAGTTTAATGCATTATTTACAAGTCGGATGCTAATAAAAGCAGACTGCTCATTTACTAATGACTTGAAGCACCCGGAGCATTTTTCCAATTACTTATATTAAAACTGAAAAACACTCTTATAAAACCTAGCAGGAGAGAGAGAGAGAGAGAGAGAGAGAGAGAGAGAGAGAGAGAGAGAGAGAGAGAGAGAGAGAGAGAGAGAGAGAGAGAGAGAGAGAGAGAGAGAGAGAAAGTATGTGTATTCTGTTTTTACTTTAATTGAAACAGTACAAAGATTATTTCTCTGTATTAAATAGACAAACCTGAAGGAATAAAATACAATAAATAAGATAAATGAAGGCTTGTCTTCAAATAAAGGCAAAATGAACAGCGATGCTCAGGAGCAACAGGATAAAGCTGCTTCTTTTCAAAAACACCTGGCCTCTCTTTATGACCTGTTCATTTCAGATCTTTATAAAGCGATTCAGAATCAGGCAAGAGAGTTGTCATAAGTCAGAAATGAATGTATTTTATGAACCTGTTCTCGGAGGAAAATAACACTTCAGATTAAATTTGTTTTCTTGTCAGTTGTTGACAGGACGAGCCCAGCAACTTATTACTGTTCGATCTCAAAATGGGTTTTGATATAAATTACAGTAATTTTTTTCAGTGAAAATGAAAGACATTACAGAAATACAAATAGTGGATACTCAGATAATCAGACATAAAAAAAGCTATTCTCTGTTATTGGATTATGGATTTGTCACATGTTTTTTTGAATCAGTGAGGAAGCATGTGAACGGTTTTGCAACCATACCGCCCAACTGGATGAAAAAAATGGGCATTTTTATTATTGTTACAGCTTTTACAGTAATGGATGCTGCTCTCATAGGTTTTATTGATTGAATGGATTTTTTTTTTCTCTTCAAAAAACAAAAAAACAAACAAACAAAAAACTCTCTAGCTCTGAAGTTTTCAACAGAGCAACACAAAATGCTTCTCATTCATTCCTAAAAGATCTCAAAAGACCTTGAAGAGTGAGAAAGTTAATTTCCCATCATTATTGTAATGCAGACCGACCGATATTTTAATAACACCAGTTTATGACGCACTCACTAAATATGATACATCTCATGTAGACAGGACACACACTGCATTATTATCAAAGTGTTATATTAGTGTTTGGCTATTTTTCCTATTTTTTTTTCTTTTCTTTTTTTAAAGGAGCAATATCCACCAGGCTCAAGAGCTGCATCTGTCATGTATTTCATCTAATGACTTGTCATACTGATAACATCTAAATGAGTTACCTATTAACTTCATATGCTCCATTCATTGGAAAATACAGGAAAATTAGTTAAGCTTGGCTATTGAGTTGCCACATTTATATGTATAACAAATGAACGAAGGGGAAATGCGATCAATATAGCTTTTAATTTTACACCTCATTGATCATGTCAATATCGCACACACCTTCAGCCATCTGTAGGAAAATGGACTCTTTCTAGGCTAGATTTCCAAGCTGAGTGTGTATGACTGAGTATAGGCTACTAATAATGCATATCTCCTTTAAAAGAAAAATTGCATGCGCTCATGCTCACTGCTCATGCAATATGATAATTAGGTTCTACAACACTACATAACCTACTTACATAGGCAATATACACAAACATAGACGAAAGGAACCTCATGTGATCTCATTTCCCTACAGTTGGCTTATTGCTTTACTGATTATAATGGTGAGCATACAGAAGTAAATTAAGAGTGAGATGGTAAAGGGCTGATTGAAATCTAATCAAATTGATCTCAACTTTAATCAAGCATTAGTAATGACTTCAGGCAACAGTGGCCTGCAACAAATACGGCACACACGCAAACACACACACACGCACACGCACGCACACGCACGCACACACACGCACGCACGCACACGCACACACACGCACACACACACACACACACACACACACACGACAGTCTGAGAAGCCATCTGGTTATAATGAAATATGAAAGGCTCGTTTAATCCAACACACTTTAAACACATACAGATAGATATGCTGGAAAAATAACACAGCAGTGGTCTGGATCTCCCCTTCTAGTTCTCTGATGTCAAAAGGTAGTTGGAGTTTGCAAATGGTGTCACATGGTTTATTGTCATTTCTATAATTAGACAGACACAGATGTGCACACCTCCTGCCAACCCTGAGCCTCAATTCCTAAATTAATTTTAGTCTCCCTATCCATCTCTAAAACAGGTTGAACTGGAATAGGGAGTTTTTTTTTTTCAAATTTATTGGGAACATTCTCACTCAGGTGTTTAGCCACAAGGCAGGTATCAACAAAGCTTGGGCGGAACTCACTTGATCAAAAGGGCTTCACTAAGCAGGCCGAAGCAGATTGCAGCTGACTTGAAGAGCGAGTGTGGAGGGGGATTTTCAAAAGCAGTCATCATCCGATACACCACGTATGGCACCAGAGCCAGCAGGAGAACAGCGATGGCTAGAATGGGCCAGGTCTGCCACTGAGACGCCACGGTCCGCCAGGGTGCACATCTCTGCAGCTGATACTGAAGGAGACACATACAACAAGTCTCATTAATGAAGGATAAACAGAAAGATGATTTATTAAATATCTGATTTAGTAAAATTGGCTTTTCACAGTGTAAAAAATGATTTGACCAATAAGTTATGACAACATATGTTTTTACATCGCTTTAACTCATCAAAATAAGTTAAGCAATTTTCAACTTTCATAATAACACTAAAACACCAATTATTGCCCCAAAAAAGATTTTGATTATAAGAAATGGCAAAAAAAAAAAAAAAAAAAGCATGTGTCGCACTTCACCAACTTTACCATCCCAAGTTGTCAGGTTAATATAATTTAAGTTGAAATCACTTAAACATCCAAGTTGATTCTACTTAAAAACGTAAACTTTTTTTTACAGTGCATATGTGACCCTGGACCACAAAAAAAGTCACATGGGTAGTTTTTTTGTAATTGAGATTTATACATCGCCGAATAAATAAGCTTTCCATTGAAGTATGGTTCGTTAGGATAGGCCAATATTTGAAAATCTGGAATCTGAGGGTGCAAAAAAATGTAAACATTGAGAAAATCGCCTTTAAAATTGTCCATTTATGTTTGTGCTTTTGCTGCATTCACTCACAAAAATAAATGTTTTATATATTTACAGTAGGACATTTACAAAATATCTTCATGGAACATGATCTTTACTTAATATCCTAATGATTTTTGGCATAAAAGAAAAATCAATCATTTTGACCCATATGCATTGTTGGCTATTGCCACAAATATACTCGTGCGACTTGTGACTGGTTTTGTGGTCCAGGGTCACATATACAGGTGAAGTTTGTACTTTTTTAGCATACTTTTTCACTATCCCAGCTTAATATATGTAGGCTGAAAAGAGTAAATATTGTGACTGAGGCATTTTCAAAACATTGCCCTCTTTGTTCGAACATCTTTGTTTGTGTGAATTAGATGCAGATGGGAGAATTCCTCTGGGAACAGATGAGTGACAAAATTTCAAACATCTGGATACAAAAAGCCTCCATCTTCATTGTTGGCAATAAAAAAAAAAATAAATAAATAAATATATAGATAAATATTACAAACCTCCTTGGGTTACATCAATGAACAAATGTTTTGAAAGTCAGATCAGGTCCTGATCCTTAAGAAAACAAGTGCACATATTTACCGTTTACAGTGTAAACATTCACTTATTTTCAGAAAAAAAAAAAAAAAAAAAAAAAAAAAAAAAACTTCAATAGCTAGTTAAACAACACAATAAACTTTAATCATATCTATAATAAAATATCAGAAAAGCTTGTATAGAAATATGCTGTTCTGTTTTCATTACGTATTCTGAGGCCTAGTCATTAGGGCTACACAGAAAACAAACAAGCCGCCTTTGTGAGGATAAACATCCCTCCTGACTACAGCTTGTGGCTTCACACCTGTTCTCTCCCTCTCTCCCTCTCTCCCTCTCTCTCTCTCTCTCGCCTTGGCTTCAGGCATAGAGAACTCTGTCATGGCCACACACTGCATACGTGTGTGTGTGTGTGTGTGTGTGTGTGTGTGTGTGTGTGTGTGTGTGTGCACTCCTGCGCCCTCAGGCACTTTGTCGCTGACATTTTGTTTTATAGCCTGTTTTATTAATATTCTTGCCACTTACCAAATTAATATCCGAGTTGGTGAGAAATTTAATAACCACAAAATATTTTACAGGAAAGTATTTACTCTGAGGAAGTAGATGAATAGATCGCCACATCCTCAATTTATCTCATAAACCAAACAGAGGATTTTCTGTAGGCCACACAGACTGCTCACCTACAGCATAACGGGTCTTTATTCCTCCAACAACTTCAAATCTCAGTCCTCATGTTTTGTTTTTGTGGATGAGGAGTAACAAATTCCCCTAGAAAAAAGAAAAAAAAAGCCTGACAAGCTAACCACTCCTGGTGTGATATCTGGAACAGCATTTAATTAGTGTCCCTGCCTCATCTGCAAATGCATACCGCCGCCTCACTTGTGTTAGAACAGCTATTCATTAATTAGATTCTTTGTGGCAAGTGCCACTGAACTATCTGCACTGTTTAAGGTTGCATCAAGCTGCAGTAAGTGCTTTCCTGATAGTGGGATGCATCCATCTTCATTTCTCAGCCTCTATGTTTGACTCTGCCCTTCAGCCAGATGGAGAAAGAGAGAGAGAGAGAGAGAGAGAGAGAGAGAGAGAGAGAGAGAGAGAGAGAGAGAGAGAGAGAGAGAGAGAGAGAGAGAGAGAGAGAGAGAGAGAGAGAGAGAGAGAGAGAGAGAGAGAGAGAGAGAGAGAGAGAGAGAGAGAGAGAGAGAGAGAGAGAGAGAGAGAGAGAGAGAGAGAAGGATATAGAGCTTCAGAGGGACCTGATACGATTCATCCCAGGCAGACCCTGAACTTTCACCTGCTTTTATTTCCGCACCGAAGCTAATTAATTTACAGAGGTAAAGTGGGTGCCCACTTTTGGAGGCGTACAAGAGCTGCCATGATCATACGGCAACAAATACAAACAACATGTGGAGCTTTTCAGGATCTCACTATGAAAAAAAACCTCAACATCAAAGTCGGACAAATATAAACAGGCCAGATTCCTACAGCAAACAGACATGGGCCGTGAGAGGAGAAGCTGTTCCCCAAGCATACAGATACTTCCTGAATGGCCTTTTCTCTCCCTCTGTGGTTCAAAACTACACAGTGTACCAACACAACCCCCATGCCAACCTAATCTTCATTCAAACAACCCTCCTTCATCTGAATGTAAACACTAGATAGTCTTTACATCACAAGCTTTTCTCCTCTGGGTGTTTTGCATTGCTGTGCTCCAGGTGTAATATGGAGTTTATTTAGTCAGGGAGGGTACATAGCATTAGTAGCACAGTTAGACTGGTTTCTACATATGGATGCATGATTGCCTGTAGTCCCACAAGAGCACTGATGGATAAATGGATTTAGGTTTGACTTGATGACGGTTTGAAGCTGCTGTTTTTAATGGGGGCTGTGTGTTTTGAGTACATTTAAGGGGGTATTTACATAACCCAAGAATAGGGGGCATTGAAAAGTGCGGGGCCTGTGAGGACCGTCATGCTTGCTAATTCACTCTGGAGTTTTAATTTAGCTGATTTCCTTCACCCTCATGTACCTCTTTCCCAAAGCCAACCCCAAATTCAGTTCCTACATGTCATACGCAAACGTTTAAGTTTCTCTTTAGTTAAAAAAAAGAAGCTGTGTACCAGCATACTACCCAACCCTAACTTGAAGTAGCCAAGACATTGGAGCTATGAAGATATTCTTACTGACAACTCTCAATTAATTTAAAAGAAAAAGCTGCCCTTCTAAAGTTTTAAAAAGTCCTGCTTTTATTTATACACTTCAACTTATTGAGGTAAAGTGTCTGCCTTTGTGCTTGAGCTGAATAGATACAAGGCAATGTATTTGTTAAACAAAAAAGAAACATAGTTTTCCATATTTTTCCATTATCTTTTCCGAGATAATGGACACAATTCCCAAGGTAAAGACTTCTAATGGAGGGACAGTAAAGGAAAAGAAACGCACAGGGGAAGATAAGGGTGGAGAGAATGGGTCAGTTTCTTTGTCTTAAATAATCAGAGGCAAGATGGCAGAAGTCGTTTGAAGCATGAGCAATGAAATGGAGCACTACTGTGCAGCTGTTAGCCTTGTACAGTATCTCTATCCTCTCAATATGCCCCTGGACCCCTGTCATATTTGTATTTAAACAATGGCTCTATCAAGGCTAAGGAGACTCAGTTTGGGTTAAAAGCACCGCAAAAGGGTCATAAGATACAGCAGGAAAATTTGATTACCCTGGAAGACCCAAAGATAAGAAGCAGCATTATTGAGACAAGCAGTGGAAAAGATGGGCTTGTGGGTTTCCATGTTTTTCTGTTCTTTCTGGAATAGAACTATTGGATGTAAACTGTAAAATCAATTGGCATTAGTGTTTGTTGGGTGGATGGATGGATGGATGGATGAATGGATAGATAGATAGAATTTTGTAAATAAATAAATGATCTATACATGTATTATAAATATGTTTTTATAATCCAATAATATAATAAAATTTACAAAAGAAAAAAAAAAATAAAAGAAAAAAAATATATAGTTGGAACTGAAAATAGTCACACTCTCATACAGTCACCACAATAGCAAAAATCCCTCTTTTATTGTTACAATGTACATTTTTAACCTTAATAAAGCAATTACTTTGGATGTGCATCTCATATTCAAGTGGGATAAATTCAAACCAGCTATAAGTTGATACAGATTAGCTCTCTAATGGGTAATGAATGTAAAAATTATTCTTGCAGCTTTTGATACATGACCTCTTTACATGTTATGAATACATATGTGCAATAAAGTGGAAGTAAAGGAAAAATTAACTGGGTCAGGCATCTGATTTGATAAAAGAGATGCTTTATATGTAATTAGGTATTCAAAATAGTGGTGGATAATTAAACATCATATTATCCCAAATGGTGCGAATTTGTAACATTTTTAGTAGGTAATCCAATTTAACTGCAGAGTTAGTATGCTTTTTGTAATAAATTAACTCTTGGTTAACAATCACAGACAGCATTGTGTTCATCACCTCCTAATGTTTTATGAAAATGACCTTTAGGAGCCATCCCAATCAATCAATTAGGCGACACAAGGCCTATTGGGATTATTTAAAAGCCAACATCTTGGAAGTAGGACACTATACACATTCTTCTATGATCTATATTAATAAGGCAACCCAAATACATTTTCTACATTTGTGCATTACGTATACATGACATCATTTTTTGGGAATGCATTTCATCAACACATCTATTATAAATTTGTTTCTATATTTACAAGATGTCCTCTTTGCACTAGTGCAAAAAAAAAAAAAAAAAATACAAAAAAAATAATGCAACCAAAAGAAGTCCAAACAGTACACAAGCTTTGCCGCCGATGTGGTACAACCAGCACAGATCCAATGTCATTCTAGGTATGCTGGGATTTGGAGTCTAAGGAACCTGTCACAATAACATTTTTCTCAGGGGAACTCATAATGACTGATCAAATCTACAATAGGGGCACAGTTCATCTTTAACATGCTGTAAATGATGTCGGCTGAAGAAAGGAAACAAAAAGCACAAATGGTCAAGTGAAAGGAAAGATAAAAACACCCCGGAGAGAAAGGACAGAGTTGGAAAAGAAGGATGGAGGAAAAAAGGCATGCATATATTTTGTCCTCTCCCTCCGGCTGCTGTTTTGCATAGACATTGCTGTGTTGGCGTGGGAGTGGAGGGCTCTGTTAGACCAGCATTAGCATAAGTTGATCAGAGGGCCTGTCTGAATCTGACAGGAAAGAGGATGGACCCTGAAGTGAACACTTTGTGACCACTATGAGATTCAGAGAGACAACTTCACTACAGCATCAAAGACTCATTTCCTGTAGCTAAGTGAATACTGACGGTTTGCTGAGAGGTTCCACTTGCTTTAAAAGAAAATTATAATAAAAATATAATATAAAGTCTTGGTAACACTTTAGTTTAGGGTCCAATTCTCACTATTAACTAGTTGCTTATCAGCATGTATATTACTAGGATATTGGCTTTATTAGTACTTATAAAGCACATATTAATGGCTTGTTCTGCATGACCAAATTCTACATCCCCTAATCTTACCCTACCTAAACTTAACAACTACCTCACTAACTATTAATAAGCAGTAAATTAGGAGTTTAATGAGGCAAAAGTCATAGTAAACAGTTAATTAATAGTGAGAATTGGACCCTAATCTAAAGTGTGACCAAAGTCTTCTGAAGACATACGATAGCTTTGTGTAACAAACAGACCAAAATTTAAGTCATTATTCACTGATAAACTTCCAATCCAGTTAGAACTTGAGAACTGGATCAGTCAGATTCGTGAACGAATCATTCAGGCTGGTTTTGTGAATCAGATCAACCTTGAATTATTCATTCATGAAATGCACACTGCTACACACCAACTCTTATGAATGCACAAGGCCAGATTTTCAGTGAATAATGCATGTGTTCCTAACACAAAGTAGTATTGTGTTCCTAACACAAATACATTTTTTTTTAATCCTTTTTTCCTAAAAAAAATAATAACACAAAGAAGTAAAAAATTATTAGGAAAACAGAATCTTATGAGTCAAGTCAAGTCAAGTCAAGTTTATTTATATAGCGCTTTTCACAACAGCAAAAGCAGCTTGTATCAAAGCAGCTTCACAGTATTAAATTAAAACAATACATCAATGTTTGTTTCTAGTGGAACGTCCACGTTTGGTAATGCTGATCAATAGTATCGTTGATTGATTAATTAAATTAAATATCCCCAAATATCCCCAACTGAGCAAGCCAAAGGCAACAGTGGCAAGGAACCGTAAAACTCCATCAGGTGACCTAATGGAGAAAAAAAAACCTTGGGAGAACCCAGGCTCAGTCGGGGGCCAGTCCTCCTCTGGCGTTTATGAACTAGAGGTTCGGATTTAACGGATTTATGACATTTTTTGATACTTTTATGGTGTGTTTTGGAGCTTGACAGCTATAGTCCTCATTCATTTTATTATATTAAAGAGTAGCCGCAGGGTATTCCTCTTCTTCTTCTTAAAAAATAAAAATAAAAAAAAAAATAAATTTGACATGGTGATAGGCAACTGATGACAACATTTTCAGTTTTGGGTGAACTATTCCTTTAAAAACATTACATGTGAGTGTTTTTCTTTCTTTCTTACAAATATACAATTGACATCTAATTCAGCAGTGCAGTAATAAAAAAATGGCAAATGACAGATAAAAATGATACTACAATAATACAGCAGAACATTTAGATGCAACTCAATGAGGGGAAGAAGAACGTTTTTAAGAGTCTTTCCTTTTAAGCACTGAAGTGTTACGATAATTTTTGTTTTTATTTTCCATATTTTTGTAAAAAAAACAAAACAACAACAACAACTGTTCTAAGCAATTGCTTTCCATAATGATTCACAGTTCGTTAGTCAATTTAATTTATAATTGAATCGGATGGATGTGGCTCTGCCTAACTCCCTGTCTCCCAAGGATGAGAGCACATTTAAACTGTTTCATTAACACCAGGGGCCTATAGAAAAACGACCCCAGAGCGCACAGTGATGTTCCGAGCGCAAGTTGTTCTGCAAAACATACAGCGCTAATGGAACATATCCGAGTGCTGTAAAATACTACTGGGAAAAATAAATGACAAGTTTCATGACAGCTTTGCCTCTTTGGCTCACTCACAAGCAGTCTCTCATAAAAAATAAAAATAAACCTTTAGTCAAATTAATTCAACAACTGGCAGCGCTTTGCTAAGCCACCCAAAAGCACCCGAAATCTCCACCCTTTGGTGAAAACGTACCACAAATTACACATAAAAGCTAATTAATACAAAAATATCCCAACAAATGTACTACTTGCGTACAAAGGAAGCTTTATAGTCACATAACTAATTTAAGATTGCACATTTTCCAACAGCGTTTCGAAGTTTTGCTGAGGAGCAGGAGCTCGGACAGAGCCTCTGAAACGAGCTTGTGCGTTGTTTGCAACGTTCCTGAAGCATGAGAGTAGAGTCCATTAACTAATAGAGATTAAAAGCCTGATGCCTCTCCCCTTCCCTCGGATTACACTTCCAAAGCACACGGCTGATTGATGAGAACCAGCAGGCTGCCTGGAATCTCCGCTTTCATTAAGGTTTCCCTCCCTCCTTCGCTCTTTCCATCCACCCATTCCACCATCCGCTTCGCTATACCTCCGTCCATCTCAGTGGGGGAAGAGGGAGGTAAACAGATGGAGAGGTCTGGAGGAGATAAGTGGCAGCACTTTAGCATGAGCACTAGAAGGGTTCCATGCAACCAAGGGTCATTTCTGCCACCTGATGTGATCTATTCTGACATGAAAGAAGTCCACCTATATGTCATCATCTACTTTGTGCAGGTTCTCCCATGAGCAAGACTGGAGTAATGGACCAAGAGGCTTGACTTTTACACTTTAAAACTGCAGAGAAATTAAATTAAATGAGTTCAATTCACTCAAATATTTCAGAAAGTTCATTGTTCCTAATAGAAAAAAAAAAAAAAGATATGTGAACTCAATAACGGTTTAAATTAAGCTGAACTTAAACTGAATAAGTTGCAGTCAGACCACCATGCTCTCTATAATGAGACTTGATGAAATTAAGTGTTATTTTGTGTGTTTTTTTGCACAAGATTAATGTAGGTAGAGATGTGTTAGGGTTTATTGTTCTGTTATGTTGGGATTTATAGGGGTTTCTGTTGTGTTATGTTGCTGTTTTGCAGGGATTAGTTTAGTCAACTTTTCAAATAAATTGCAATTAACATGTTTGTATAGTGCAAAATCAAAATGTAAAGTTCTGCTAACTTAATCTTTGAGTTTGTTAACTTAAAAAAACTGATTACCTCAACATTTTTTGAGTTATGCCAACTTATTAGGGTTAACCGTGTAGGTCTTATAAGGTGCCCAAAGAGTCCGCAAGATGGAAGATTTTTGGAAATAGCAGTCCGAGATGGAGATGGAGGCAACCAGGTAAGAGTGTGTGTGTTCGAGAGGGGCGGTTATGTCATTCTCAGGAGGATAAGGTGCCCTGACAAGGCAATCAGGAGTGAAGTGATTCTGCAGCCACGCAGCCTCAGTGCTCTCGTCCCTCACTCTGATGAGCTTTTGACAAATGGAGAGCAGCCGAAATTGGTTTTGTATGAGTGCTTTCAGATCTGTCTCTTAGCAGGATTATTGCCACCTGTCTTCATTGGCTACATGAGTCCGTCTATTCAGCTCACTCAAGGGTTTAGCGGCTGGTCGTTCTGGATAAAATGACGAAATGGCTCAAAAATAAAACACCACTAACCTTCCGTCTCAGCCTTATAACTATTAATATTCAATCCAGCCCTCCCCTCTCCGGTCTGTGCCCAGGTGACCAAATTGCAGAGGTCAACAGCACCACTCCAAACAAATCTGTTCATCGCATATCGTCCCAAATGTCAACCAGAAGCTGAAACAGGAGGCTCGTGGAAGTGCGGGACCTATTACCAAAGCCCCGTCTCAAACCTTACAATCTGCTCATGCTCCTTATTAAATTAATGACAGATAGTGCATCACAATCAAGTGAACCTCCATAATCGGATAAGTTACTCAATTCAGATAATGAAAGCTGGGGGAAACTTTGTCTTGGGGACAGTGATATCTCCAGTGATCAATCAAGGAGCAGCTGCAGCACTTTAGAGATTCTCTTCTGTCTAATCATTAATATGGCAACAAAAGAGAAACTATTATTTTAAGCCTGGGAAACAGAATCAATAGTCATGATCGATAGGCAGATTCACAGACTGTGTCACATTTACAGGATGAGAGTGTTGGATTGCAGTGACTCAGCTCTGTTTTTTGTTATGTGAGTATTTCCACATCAGTGACTGGAGGGAAATACAGGGGAAAAAATACAAATTGTTGTACAGGGGAACAACAAATTTGCAGTATTAAAGGGTAGTTATTAGATCTCATAGGAAAATGTAACTGTCACGAATGGCGATTTCATATCAATTCATGCATTAATCATACAAAAACATATGATTATTAAAAAAAATCATGAAGGTCCACTCCTAACCCCAGCCCAATCATACACTAAACCACACTAGGGTGGAAGCAGATCATACGGAAATGTATGAATTCACACAAATTAGTGTGAAAAACGTAAAACAAACTTACAAATTGCCATAAGATTATGTTGATTAACCTCAAATGATGTCTGGGTTTTATGCAGCTCTACACGATTTCGATTTGCAGGTGGCTCAAGGGAGATGGGTGCACACATAGGCCCCAAGCTACAACCACCCAAAAACACCCGAAAACTTCTCCCTTTAGCAAAAACCACAAATTACTCATAAAGTCTAATTAATACAAAAATATCCCTGGAAATGTACTTTTTGTGTACAGAGCAAGCTTTATAGACCTTATTCAGAAGAGCACAATGTGGAATGAAAGCGAGACTGTGAGGGATAGACTTACCGTGTTTTTAATGGCATCCGCTTTAAAAAGCTGCATAAAGCTCCTAGATCACTTAAAATTTTCCACAGCTCATGTTGTCTGGAGTTTTTTTGTCTACTGAGATTTCTTGGAAAGATATTTTTGCAGTGTTTCGTTAGCAGAACAATCACATTAAATAACAGAAGCACATTAAATAACATTATAACCCACTGAAGAGATGTATGTCTATCCCTAAAAGCCTCGCTTTCATTAACGTTAAAAAATTAAATATGGCACTGCTGTGAATAAGGGCTATAGCTTTATACTCTATGCAAAATCCAGTTGACCTCAGTTGAAGTGATATGTATAAACATGTGAAGATGAAAAGGACTAGTATTCACTCAAGGTTAGTCTGACACCTGTGTCAGATTTTAAGCACGGGGATTTTTTTAATTAAAAAGGAATGCCCTCATAACAAATGGGACAGGACAGATACATCAGAGATCCATTAATTAATATGCGTCAGTATGGTATGTTTGGCACGGACTGAGCTTATCAACTGTGGTGAAATGAGAGCTATTACACAACCTTAAGCTGTGGTAAAAACATCAGTTAGTGAAATGAAAGGTGCAGAGTGAAAGAGAGATACACTGTCTGTATATGAGTGTGCATATGTGTGCGTGTGTGTGTGTGTGTGTGTGTGTGTGTGTCTGGACCTTATAATCCCTACGTTGTGGGGACAAAAGGTCCACATGAGGAAAACAGCTTATAAATCATTCTAAATGTAAAAATGCAGTTTATATCTCGCAATTCAGTTTTTTCTTCTCAGAATTGTGAGATATAAACAAGCAATAACCTTTTAATTTTTTATTCTGTGGCTTCCATAGACTGCTACTGAAGAACTGTCATCAAAACACCAAAATGGTCTATACATTGTTTGGACCCCATGAGGAAAACAGCTATAAATCACACTAAGTCATGTTTTTGGAAAATATACAAATGCAGATCCTTAATTTTCTGTGATGGGTATGTAGGTTCAGGGGTGGGTTAGTGTAAAGGGATATAATATACAGTTTGTAAAGTATAAAAATAGTTATGTCCACGAAAAGTCCCCATAAAACATGAAAACGTGTGTATGTGTGTGTGAGTTCAGTAACATCTCTGGTTTACATGTATAATACACTGGTTTGTTAGCCTGGGAAAACCCAGACAACTTCCGGAAGTTCCGGCAAATTCAGATTTGAGTTCAAGCCCATTTCCATGGCCTAGAAATCACGGCACCAATCAGAAACGTTGAGGCGGGCTTTACACAAAGACGATCGCTCTGATTGGTTTTTGGTCTATCCAATTGTGCCCAGAGGCATTTGAGCGACGTCCGTTCAACTTTTAAATGCATTATTATATTCAAATTGCAAACACATGAGGACAGTCTCCATGAAAGACCCACTGGCAGATGAACGTGCTACTACATTTCTCTCCGAAACAGTAGGAAATTAAATTAGATTTAATAGAGGATTTTAACTGTGACACGATGATTGACAGGGCAGTTTAAGTGATGGATGCACGCGACAGATCCGTCCGATAAAGATGACGAAGTAGTATGTCCCAAAGCTTGCCTACTTTTTTGCTACACATTCAAAAGTAAATACCTTTTCTTCACAAAAAGAGTACATACTTTTATGGCGTAGTGTAACTTAGGCGAATTGGGACACAGCATATGGCTTTACACGATGACGATCGCTCTGATTGGTTTTTAGGTCTATCCAACTGCGCCCAGAGGCATTTGAGCGACGTCCGTTGGTGACGCCCCTTTGGAAATGATTTGTCTATGGAGCTTTGCCAGACCATAACTCAGTTACTACTGAGAATGGTCTGGTTTTAACCAGGCTACTGGTTTGTTCCTTAGGCCCTTACAGTATGTCTTACGTTCCACAGAAAGAACAACATGAGAGTGAGAAAATGATGACCAAATTTTCATTTTTGGGTGAACTATCCCTATAAATATGGTTTAACATGTACTGTTTTTAAACAACTAATATGAAGCTACACATTCATGGACTGAACTACATCTGACAACAAGGAAACTCTAAATGGGAATTCTATAAATGTTGCTTTGTGGAAGGGTTTTATATGTCCATTTCAAACCATAAAACAGAAGGAAATGGCCTTTTTGATGTGATCTTTCTAGTAATTATTGTAGAACGTTTATTGCTCAGTGTCAGTGAATGAGATTTAAACTTATATATCCGTCACTACACAAGAGCCTATATACACTTCTGGCCCAAAACCTTCTGAAAAACAAAGTCTGCAAGATTTTTATTCATTCACATTCATAAAAAAAAAAAGAACTTACATCTGACATTTACACAAGTAAGTGGGACATCAATTATGTAAAATTAAACCAATCCCTTGTGTTTGACTTTGGATGAGTGCCTTTAAATACCTTATGGCAGTAATTTTGCAAATGATTAGGAAGATAACTCATGATGGAATGGTAATTTCAGTGATTAATACAAATAAGGGGGGATTGGTTGGAGCCATGATCTAAAAAGTCATTCTTGCATTTCATAAAAAAGGAGTCATATCATATAATTTTACTATTTAATTTAAGATTTTCACTTGTAATGTTAGTCATGGTTTCTTGCCACAAACAGTTGCAATTTATATTTACCTGACCATGAACTCCCATAATCAGGTAAATATAAATTGGTCTCTCTGACCTTTAATATTAAACAGTCTTTGCTGCTGTATCTTAAACACCACTATATGTAACAACTCTTTGTTATGATTGGCCAACCAATCAGCATATGTTTTTCTGATGTTAGGACACAAGAATTATTAAAATGGGTGATTTCAGATCCCCCACCTGGTCTAGCCAGCCATTTACACCTATCGATGCCTACGACAAATTGCAGTGCAGACATAATAAATTCTTACAGGTTTGGAACAACTTGAGGGTGAGTAAATGATGACAGGATTTGGATTTTTAGGTGAACTATCCCTTTAAACTATTCTGTGGGGGCAGTCGTGGCCTAATGGTTAGAGAGTCAGACTGATAACACGAAAGTTGCGGGTTCGATTCTCAATACCAGAAGGAAATGACTGAGGTGCCCTTGAGAAAGCCACCTAACCCCCAATCGCTCCCCAGGCGCCGCATTGAATAGCTGCCCACTGCCTCGGGTGTGTGTGTCCACGGTTTGCAGTGTGTGTGTTCACTACTCCTAATGTGTGCGCACTAACTTAAAATAAGGGTTAAATGCAGAGGACAAATTCCGAGTATGGGTTACCATACTTGGCCTTCACATGTCACTTTCACTTATTTTAATAAAGAAATAACTGCTAAACATTAGTTTATGTTTGCTCAGGTCCATTAGATACTATTGACGGATACAACTTTTAATTTAAGAAATATATTAGTAGTATATTATTTGTATTTGATAGTTCATGTTAAACAATGTAGTTAACTAATATTAACAAATGGAACCTTATTGTAAAGTGTTGCCATATAATAACCACAGTGTACAGTTCAGAGTGAAAGTTCCAACCTACTGTATCTACAATACATGAATATTTTCAGCAATGCTCAAGAACCCCTAACAATAATAATATTTATCACACTAAACACAGCGTATTCTTCACCACAAACTACACAGATCAGTGATCACATTAATAAATAACAAAGCAAATAATGTTTAGCACAAATTTCCCTAAAGACTGTCAGCGAGCGTAATCAACTCTTTTAAGTATGTGTTGATTAAAGTAAAAATGAACTGTTTTGTCCTCAGGGATACGAGGATACGAGGCTGCCTCTTCTGTTCTCTCTCTCTTTTAACACATTCTCTTCAAACCAGAGCCCTGCATTTAGTCTTCCATAAGTATAATCATCCAGAAAATTAATAATCATTTTCGAACACCACAATGAATCACTACGCTTTGGACAATTAATAATGGAGGAATGAACCCAAGATCTATAATTACAATGCTTATGATGCATATCATCAAAATTTTAATCCAACATTCCCCCGTTTAATTTAGCTCAGGTTGTTGGTCATTAGTGGCTTTTCCGGTTGACTTGAAGGTGTTTCAATCAGCAAAATCATTGCTCACCTCAAAAGCTGTATGCAGGTTGATTAATTTTGTCAAAAGAAGCCATGGGGAGTTTTTTTTTTTTTTCTTCTCTCTCTTTCCCAAAATGAAAACTAAAGCAGTAGTTCTCATCTCGAAAATGTAAAATGATTCAATTTAGGTAGGCTACTTTTGTGAGTACACTGTGCAGCAATATTGATTATAAGATAAAATGCAGAATATTGACTTGGAATATTGATAAAAAAAAAAAAAAATCAAAAATTAATTTCAGCCTTTGAATTTCGTCAAACCAGTTAAACTGTCAACTCCCACATGAAAAATGTAAAAACTGAGTGAACCTTTTAACGGTTCTATTGTTGGGTGTGTCTTAAATGTTCATGCAAGCTTTAGGGCAGAACAGGCATCCGTCCCCCACGGCCTTGAAAGTACCACTCAACAAATTAATTACCATTTTTTGATGAAATATAGTTCAAGCTCGTCCTTATTTCACACAGTGAAGGGCCCTTTGCTCTTCACACAGGCAAATGGCATGTTTTTTTCATTCATGCACTAGAATGACAGGATACAAAGTATGGGGTGGCACTTCTCAAACCAACAGGTCAATGCGAAAAGTGGCCTGAGATGTTGTGTCATTTCCATAAACTCAAGAGCAAGCCCTCACATTGAGTGGATATCTGTTCAACTCAAAATATCAGGACAATTGCAAGCTTAATAAACCCATTTACTCAACTAATCATGAAGAAGAAAAGCAGTTCTTCAGGCTGGTTCAGAGGAATCCAGGAGCGATCGTTCTCAATGGACTCATTACAAATGATTGCGCACTCTTCTACAGCTCCTCATTGCAGCTTCATGGTCAATGACAAATAACAATGCCCACGATAAAGAAAAGGAAAAATCCTTTTAAAATCTACTTTAAAGCACATATGCCACATTCTTAGAAATGCACTCTTTGGACTCATGTGTCATGTGGTTTTAAAAAAGTTTCTATAATTTTCAAGAACAATTTCAATGTAATGACTCTAAAAATGCCATGCAGAAAAAACAAATAACATAGTTTCCTCACACCATGAAATTGTGTGCGTGTACACATCTTAATCATTACTTAAAAAGGGGGCTCAAAGTATTTATTTACGGATAGAATGAACTATTAATTAATAAATTACACCACACATCATTTTACAACTCAAATTATCCTTGCCTAGGCAAAAAAAAAAAAAAAAAAAGGGTAAATTATCAGAAATTTTAACTTTTATTGACAAATATGACTTTTTCCAATACATTTTTATGAGACTTTTATCTTCATCATCAAGACATCAAGACAGTTGAATCATCCTGACATTTTTGCCTTTATTTTCCCCCCAAAAAATTGAATTAAAAAGGAGTATTCAAGTTATTGTATATACATTCCATTGGAAATTGTTTTTGTTAATTGATATCTATACAAATGGCTTTTCTCAAAAGATCTTAAGAAAGCATTAAACGTGTTTATGATTCATTATTAAGTTTCATTGCTATTAAATGCCAAAAGATAAAATGTCCAAGGCTTTGTCTTCGTTTTACTAATTAGATAAACTTCAGGAAAGAAGACATATGCAGTTAGCCAGTCTAGTCATAACATATGACGTATTTTTAAACACAGACACTTATGATCATTACTTCCGTACACACACATACACACACACACACACACACACACACACACGTTTTAATCAGTATCTGAAGATGCCGTCTGAAAACATCTCTGCATTGAAGTGGATGAGGAACGTCCTTGAGATTTTGCGGATTTAAACAGCCTATTCTTGCAATGAGAGGAGCTTCATTAAATGAGCTAGAAAAATGTCTTTTAACATTCTGAAAAGAAAAAAACGTATTTTCTCCACAGTAAAATAGTGCGTTTTCAGAGGTCCACATTCATTAGCACACAACATTATCGTACCTTCTGACAAAATGGCAAGGTAATTTGGTCGCTTCTAATGTAACAGAAAACTGATCCCCAGATTCCAACTAATGACCCGACTACTTTTTTCCAGTAAGGCAGCAGCAATTGGCACTCAAAAGTGCATGCTAAAACTTACTGGACCTCGATGAATGACCAATTGTAGTTACAATATCAATGATATCATTGTTAAGTTTAATCTCAGATGAAATGGACGCAAGCAGCGTATTTACCAGTCCCACGAACCAGATGTTGTCTAAGCACAGGCAAACAGGGACGTATATCTCCACAACCGAAGACGATATACATTTACCTACAGAAGTGCTTTTGCAGTAAGCTCTCTCATGCATTCAAGCCCATCTGTTTGGGAGAAGTGAGCAGCGCCGTCTTTAGCCTGTGATAACATACTGCTTTGTAAAGGCTGACTTGTTTTACCATCGCTGAAATATCCTGACAAGGAGAAACGAATATGACAACTATCAGAACAACACTTCATTAGATCTGCCTTTGCTAAAATTAATCAACGGCAGGCAGAGGGCTGGGAACGCGCGTGAAAGGCAGGAACATCAAATAGAGTGCCGTCCCAAAGCCTGAGCCTTTGTAGAACTTGTTTACTCTCCCCAAGCCATTCAAAATGTCAAACTTATTTATTCTAACTTGAAGAGGCACTGCGGCCTTCTTTTTATATTTGTCAACACTGCAAGCCACAAAAAGCGTTATTTGAGGAGAGAAGGCAAGAGAGAGGGGGAACAGGAGAAAAAAGACAGACAGACAGAAATAAAGCATTCCAGATAAAATCCCTTTATTTCTCCATTTCTCTTGAGGGGAAAACCACCCTGACCACTTCATAGTTCTCGCTCTGCCATGTCAGGGCAGAGTGTTGTGCTGAAAGCACAAAAATACCAGTGCAAATCATGACCACACACAATGGGCATCTGATTTATTTAAACACCCTGTGACTCACTCAAAAACACTTTTTTTCCCCCTGTAAGCAAACTCCTCCATGCTCTTCATCAGCGCTTAAGAACCATCAATCTAATGAATGAACATGCATAAAATGAGCTAACAAAATGATAACACTATAGAGCTGCTTTATAACGGAATCAAGTTTGTTTTAGTTGACGAATTTTGCAACATTGACACTGCTGTTGAACTGGATTGAATCAACATTGAGCTGAATGACTACTGTCTTCTGTAGAGTTGCTTTACAGCTGAAATTGAATTTATTTAATAATTACTGAACTTTTCACAGTCATTGAACTGAACTGAACCAACAGTGAACTGACTTGTGACAATGACAGTATTGTATTTTTCTTCTTTTTTTTTAGAGCTGCTTTACAGAATTAGTCTCATATTTGAATATGTTTGCATCATTGGTTATTTTTATTACTGTGAATCTGCTTTGAAACAATCTGTATTGTATAAAGCGTTAGAGAAATGCTTTAAAGGTGACTTGACTTGACAAAAGAGTAAATCTCACTTTGAGAATCAATCGTTCCGATCTTTTTGGTTTCATTTCGCTGCATTTGTTCGGTTCTTTTCTGTCTTACTTTGTGTCCGTGTTGAGATTTATAGCGCTCGCATCCGCTATCTGCACTGGCCACACCTTGGCAGAGACTGCGAATGGTGAGCGTTGGAGAGAGCAGGCGGAACCAATACAACGGGCCATATGCCTCAACATATGTATGCTGAGCAGCAGGATGGATGAAGGAGAAAAGGAGAGGGAGGTGGGGAGGAGGGCTAGAGAAACTTGAGGAATCGAAGAGAATAAAAAGATAAATGTGAAATATGGGTGAATGAGAAAAGGAGAGAGAAAGAGATGGAGGGAGGGGGGCAGGTATGTCCTGACAGGTCTTAGCTTGTCACGCTTTGAGAGTCCTCGGCCATTAGCAGCGGCAGCTTGACAAACTCTGGCTCGTGATTTATTCTGCTAAGGCATGTTGCGAGGCTGTCGGAATTCGTCACGTTAAAATCCTAATTAAAACTGTTAATCACAGATTCCTGTTTGTTCAGCACACCGTGTGAAATGAAAAATGCATTCAAATTATTCACTAATGCTCTTTTTAGACAGGTAAGCCTGCATACCCTCAAGCGTCAATATGCACAGGAACTCTGCAAAGTTTTCACCAAAGCTTATGAACACCTTGGGGCTTGGCTTTTATAGTTTTTTTTTCCCCTCGTTCTCATCACTTTCATCACATCTGCAGTTTTAAAATTACTTCAAACAAAATACCTTGTTTTTAGGTAAAACAAAATTCTATGTCAAAAGTGCAATGACTAAAAGCTCATGAAACAACCTTTATTTGCATGGACATAACGTATAATTGATTTTCAAGGGACCCTCAATTAAAATACATAAAACATAATGTAACAATGAAAATGTGTTTTTTTTTTCTTTTCTTCATGTGGGCACTCTTTTTAGCTTGCCCCAGTTCGGTTTCTAAACTTTTTCTTGCTATATTAGCAAATATGCAAATTTTGGTTATATTTAAACCAGTTTAAAACAGTTCTTCATATGAATGGCTCCCTAAGCAAATCTTATATTGTTATTTCTTCTGTTTTCTATTATTATTATTATTTTATAATAATCTCTCTCAAGAAGCAAACAATTTTAAGGGCACTATTATTCAGAATTTGGGGGTAGGATTTTTTTTTAAATTGATATTTTTATTCAGAATGACACATTAAATTGATCAAATTTGACAGTTTATATTACTTTATGTAACATTATATTATATTGTTTAAATAAATGTTCTGTTAAGCTTTCTATCATGGATTCCACAAAAATATTAAGCAGCACTCTTTTTAACATTGATAATAATAAGAAATGTTAACTAAGCACCAAATGTTGCTTACCCTTCATATCATTTCTAATTACCGTTAGAATAAAGGAATGTTTATACACATTTCTAAGATATTTTGGGACCTTATACCTTCTTCCAGATGGAAGCATTCCAAATTCTGAGTAAAGTGCGTGTGTGGAGTCAGATACAACCCTTGTTGCTCTTCTGTGTATTGCCAGCAAATATAGTTTATCAAGCTGTGTTTGCTGGCATCCTTTTTTTTCCCCTGCCATTCCCATTATCCTCTGCAACTTATTCTTATTCATCACTCCCAAGTTACCATACCAGGCTGTAACATTAAACAATAAAATACTCTCAACATGACATCTGTATACCATTTCCAAAACGGATTGACTAACATAAAAACTATTCAGTTTACCCACAAGAAACATCTTGGTCGTTTAAAACTAAACCTTGTATTCAGTTAAGTTGCCAATATATCAAACTTTCCACAATCTCAACTACCTGATCATATAATTTTAGTTTCCCTAAACACGTTGTTCGCCAGAATCAACATTGAAAATTAGCTCTTTTGTTTTCCTTACATTTATGTGCAAGGCACTCAGTTTGCATCAGTCTTCAAGAACAACCACATTTTTAAAATAAGTTTGCTCACTAATTACTTGATTTTTAGAACAAAGTCCCACCAGAACCATATCATAAGCATACTTAAACAGACCCGATGTATTACGATGTATATACAGTATATCTGGAGAATAAGAATGGTGACAACACACAACCCTGTGGTGCCCAGTTCTTTCTTTTATATGTCTATACATTCAGTTAGAATTGGTTAAATGTTCCTAAATTCACAGCAAGTTTGTTTCTTGGTTGGTAAGGCAGCAGAAATCCTTCTCAAAATCTGTACTGACCACACAAAATGAGTAAACGAGGAAACATCTCTAGATGTTTGAGTGAGGTGTGAGGTTACCATCTTCATGAGTAACATTTTCCACCCCATAAACAGAGAAGCTTTTCCACACACCAGCATCCAGAACATTCCAGACCTCTACTGAAGCATGTTCAAATAAAGCAGATGCACAGAAAGAAGGACAGAAGGAAAGTTCAGACAGGTGTTGGGGTTAGCAAAGGCCTCAAATTGAGACAATAACATGTTAATGACAGAATTATATATTATGTTTATATAGAGAGCTATAGAGAGAGAGAGAGAGAGAGAGAGAGAGAGAGAGAGAGAATATATATATATATTCTCTCTCTCTCTCTCTCTCTCTCTCTCTCTCTCTCTCTATATATATATATATATATATATTCTCTATATATATATTAGGGCTGCACAATATATCGAAAAATTATCGTTATCGCAATAATAGAATATGCGATATCCGTATCGCAGAGAGGTGCGATAAATTGCATTTATTTTATATGCCAAGCATTTGTGTGATGCATGCATGCATAGGTTGTTTATCCAAATTCGACCAATCAAATGGGGCCTTACTATCTTCATACCCACCTCCCCTAGGTGCTATTATGCTATTGGCTAGATCGAGCGCAAAGGGGAATCTAGTGGCTCAGAGTAGAGAGTGGAAAATAAAAACTAATGGCGGGAGTAGAGACAAGCGAGGAAAATGACAACAGCAAAGAACCTGTGCCTAAAAAGAACTGTACGTCTGAAATATGGCAATATTCTGGCTTCAATAGAGAAGACGTGTCATAAATGCAGGTACTGTGTAAGGGGCCGTTCACATATCGCGTCTAAAAACGCATGGAAAGCGCAGCCACGCCGCTATCTCCTTCTTTCCACAAGCGCTTGCGTCTGCTATGCAACCATGACCTGCGTGAGCTTTGAGAATTAAGAAAAGTGGAAAAATGGCTGGAAAAATGTGCTTTCATTTTGAGCGCACTTGCCGCGCGCCTGCACTTGAAATAACGAATTTGCACGTGCAAAAAACGCAATATGTGAAAATAAGTGACGGTGTCACTAAGTCGTGCCGAAAATTTTTGGCCATGTTGAGAGGAAACTAAGCTCCACAACGCAACCTCAGGGAGCTATATGAAGACTTTAAAAAGTGTAAGCCCAAATCTACCAAAACTGCTAATGAAATGCCAAGTTAACAATAACAGAATCTCACAGACAACCATTAATCAAAGTGTTGCATGTGTAACGTTAACTCCTTATGAAAAAACTGAGCTATTCTTCTGAAGATCAGAGGAATATCTATTAGCCTACCTGTTTATTTTAGTATGATCATTACATATATAAATGATTAAAAAAAAGTAATAAAAATAGCATTTCTCTGGGGAAATGTTATATCGCAAGAAATATCGTTATCGCAATACTCAACAACAATATCGCATATTTTCCCAGTATCGTGCAGCCCTAATATATATACAGTACCAGTCAAAAGTTTGGAAACACTACTATTTTTAATGCTTTTGAAAGAAGTCTCTTATGCTCATCAAGCCTGCAGTTAAAAACAAAAAAAAAAACAAAAAAAAAACAGTAATATTATGAAATATTATTACAATTTAAAATAATGGTTCTCTTTTTTAATATACTTTAAAATGTAATTTATTTTTGTGATGCAAAGCTGAATTTTCATCAGCAAGTACTCCAGTCTTTGGTGTCTTATGATCCTTCAGAAATCATTCTAATATGATGATTTATGATCAATGTTGGAAACAGTTGTGCTGCTTAATATTTTTTTATAACATGAGATACTTTTTTCAGGATTATTTGATGAATAAAAAGTTAAAAAGAACTGTATTTATTTAGAATAGAAATCTTTTGTAACAATATACACTACCGTTCAAAAGTTTGGGAACAATAACAATTTTTTTTTTAAGAAATTAGTACTTTAATTCAACAAGAATGCGTTAAATTTATAAAAGGTGATGGTAACGAATTATATTGTTAGAAATGTTTTTATTTTGAATAAATGCTGTTTTTATGAATAAATGCTGTTAACGTTTTACTCATCAATGAATCCTGAAAAAAGTATTCCAAAAAATATATATTAAACAGCACAACTGTTTCCATCATTGATAATAACTGAGTATCAAATCATCATATTAGAATGATTTCTGAAGGATCATAAGACACCAAAGACTGGAGTACTTGCTGATGAAAATTCAGCTTTGCATCACAAAAATAAATTACATTTTAAAGTATATTAAAAAAGAGAACCATTATTTTAAATTGTAATAATATTTCATAATATTACTGTTTTTTTTGTTTTTTTTGTTTTTAACTGCAGGCTTGATGAGCATAAGAGACTTCTTGCAAAAGCATTAAAAATAGTAACGTTTCCAAACTTTTGACTGGTACTGTATATATTTATAGAATGGTTAGTTCCAATCCTTGATTCTGATTGGTCAATAGCTGTGCTTTATTCACGATAAAACATGGCTATGACCACTTCACCCAACGGTTCTATTTATCACTGCGCCCTTAGCAACACCCTTAGCAACACGTATCAACATAAACATAGAAAAAAAACGTAAGAATTAAAAAGGCTAAAATGTTAAAAAGTAAATTTCGATTTACTAGGTGGCATGACGATGGATGAGTGGTTTGAGGAACAATTTGCCGAGAATTTGTAAAGCAGCAGGCACCTCCAAGGTTTACACAAATCACTGCCTTCGCAGCACCATGGTGCAGAGATTGTCCGATGCTGGTCTCGAATCGAGAGAAATATGTCTGTGAGTGGACATAAGTGTGAAAGTTCACTACAGAGCTACTGGAGGCCAAACTTAAAACAAAGAAAGCACTGGAGCGACATTCTTGCTGCAACAGAAAACACTGCTGACAGTGCTGAGCCCCAACTAAAGAGAACCGCGTTAAATATCACCACAGTGGAGCCGATTGAAATGAGACAAATATTTAATGCGTGCACAATAAACGGAGATGATCAAATAAATTTAAATAAACAACAATAAAAAAGTATCTCTTGTTAGGCAGCATTTTAGCAACTAAATTAATAACATGAATAAAATAGATTAAAGACCTAACTGTTATCTAAAAAAGTATGTGCCCTTGTGTTTTTATTTAGGCTATGTAAATATTTAGTTTAGTGCAGAGAGAAAATAACGGAATAAACAAAAAAATAAACGTTTTCTCATGCTGAGAGATAAGCTATGCCTATTTGTGTGAGGAAATTTCACAAATATTGTGTTGTAAAAAATAAAAAGAATGAGACAAAGTTTGAGAACGGTTTGTTGTTTTTATTTGAACTTTCATGCATATTACACATTGGAACGCTGTTGTTCACGGTCAGGGACTATTTTTTTCTAGCGGAAGGAATGCTTTTATTGATTTAACTTCATGAAAGTTTTAAAATTTTACTTTAATATTGTGTCTTTACCTCTTAATATATATCCATCCACTGAAAGTTAATTTAGACAGCATTTATGAGAACGCTAACATACAGATTAGCCTCAAAGCTAACACACATGGACTAAAAGCCAAAGAATGTATTTTTCGTAGTGTCTTTAAAAGAATGTGTTTGATATTACATTCTACTGTTGAAGAAGAATTCAAAGATGCCTGTCTGAAAAATCAGACCGTGAACTGAAGTGCCAAGTAAAGATAGAAGCAAAGAATGGGAACGCCAAAGAGGATTCTTGAGGGAGAGAGGGGGTGGGATAAAGGGAAGTAAAGGGGACTGGTGAAACACAAATGGTTCTGTGGCTGCCTGCTGTGAAGACCCCATTAAAAACAACAAGGGAAGCAGCAGGCAGTCGGTCCACACACCTCTGTGTGGCTCTATGATGTATCTGTCAGATAACCCAGCGCTACCCAATGAAGGAACATCAGACAGAAGTTTGACTGGACAAGGAGCAAGGCAGACGAGATTTGGAGGTGGAATTTTGGCATTTTGAGCATTCGTATCTTGTCGTCAGCCTTCTCTTTTGTTGTCGGATGTCATTTTGTGCCACCCACAGGAGAGTGTTTTTCCTTTCCTACTTCAAATGCTAATAAAGTGTTCAGGCCAGTGACTTAGCTCATATGATCAAGTCTGATTCAAAGTTCTAATAGAAATCCTAACCTTATCTCAATCCCCATATCGTTTCTGCCCAAATTTATTTCCTCAAATCATTCAGGCCAAATGTCAAAGCGGCTGCACCATGACTCCTATCAAAATAGTGCCTCCATCTTCCCTCCTCCAGTCGCTGTAATCCTCTCTCTCAGAGCAGCCCACCAATTTTATCAAGCCTTATATGATGAGCGCATAACAGCTGAAGCTTACAACTTAAACCAGACCAGCGGGACAGAGTTAAATCTTTCAGTTCCCATCTGAATTACACAATAGGTTACGAGCCTGTTGGATTTGCATCAAACAAGGAGTGTGTACAACGCTCACTTTTAAAGAGTCCCGGAAAATCACGTTTTGTGGCTAAACATTTTGTAGCTACACTTTTAGCAGATATAGACATTTTAAATGTTGGTAACATTTTACAATATAGTTCAATTTAATAACATTAGTTAATGCATTAGGCACCATGAACAATGTATCTAGGTTAGTGTTATTTTCTACATACACTAATATGATAATGCATTAACTGTTGTTATTTTAACATGTTACTGTAAATTCATTTTCTTCTATTTTCCCTCTTGGATTATGATTTTTTTAAATAAAAAATCATCATCAGCATAAGTAAGAAAAGTGTGCTCGTCAAGCAATTTCATGAGATCTTGAAATGCTAACAAACAATGCAGATCACCAGAGAGCGATTTTTCCACTGCAGAAAAAAATGGTGGCTGAACATGAAGTAGTTATTTTCAAAATGTAAAAGAAAATCTGAAAAGATTAAATGAAAAAAAGAAAAAAAAAAAGAAGAAGAAGAGACTATGGGCAGTGTTGATTTAGGCCTGTGACAGGCTTTTGCTGCACTTAATGTTGCGGAATGAAAGGAAAACACTGCTTTGCAGTCAGAGCAGGTGTGGAAAAGCCTTAGCATAATTCATTTGTCTGCCTAATTACTCCAAGGACAGGCCTAGTGTTTCACCTACAGCCAACGCTAATGAGCAAACGTTACCTTCCACAAAACTAATACATTCTCGTTAATGTGAGGGGAACCAGCCCCTACCACACTGAACTGTCTCTCAGATGAGCCTCCTCTTTTCAGTCATTGGTGGTCACCATCCCTCTGTAATGGTCACACTGACCCCGTGCAGTGCATTAGCCGCATCGTCCTGGCTGTGAAGCCCTTTGTTTAGCTAGATCAAGAGCACATTAATGGGGGAAGATGAAACGGAGCATGCTGCATTCAAAAAGACAGCCCTCCAGCAGGAAGTAGGAAGTCAAGACAGATACTAACTACACTGGCTTTTAGACATGAGCAAAACCCAGCAAACCACCATAGTCTGGAATCATTGTTTTCTTTGCTTTTTTCCCAGTATGTTTAGCATTTCGACAAGAGTATTTTCCAATATAGAAACAAACAATGACACAAAAGCAATTCGAACTTGTAGCACCTCAGGAAGTGGTCATGCTATTTTTTGCTTTACATATGCGGTGCAACAGAACAAAACAAGGACACCAGGGTGAGAAAAATTGAGAAGGATAATTGAGAAGAATGAGAAGCATTAAAATATTACATTATATAATATAATAATGCTGACATTATTGCAAAAATAAACCCCAACACAGTGATCAAGGCACCAAAGCAAAGTGTTTATTAATTATGTGACAATTGACTGCTGACTGTACACTTATACCATGGATATGAAATATTGAATATTGTGTTTATTGTGTGAGCATAAAGAGACCACATAGTATGCAAGAGACATAAAACTTGCAGAGGGGAGGAAATTGGTTACCATTGGTTGCACAACAGTCAAATCTACAATTTAGCGGTCATTAAACATCTTATTTTGCAATGTGGAAGTAAGCTATTTTCTGTTAATGTGCGCGACTTCCGATTCATTAGCCACAAGGTAAATGACTAGAAGAATTATAAAGTGAAGTAAACGGTAAAATGATTTGCGCTCCAAAACAACGTGTTACTGATCACGATAATAAATGAAAACAATATGATAACAAACACGAAATATGTTCTTTGAACTTTGAAATATCAGGCAGCATAACGGATTGCTTTTGTATAGTTAAATAACTGGAAGCGAATGACAAAGGAAGCCTCACACATCCAAGTTACAAATGGCCGCACCTGCTCTTACTTTAAAAATACGGTGGATACAAAAATATGTGTTCAGTGTGATTGACCAATCAGAATCAAGCTGTGAAATACTTCCAATTGTTTTGGCCGTTACTTGTTACCATACAAAGCTAATGTATGCTTAATGTAAAAGCTAATTAAGATGTTTCTTTAGATTCCTGCACAAATGACTGACAATCTGTGCTGCAAAAACTCTGGTCCATGCCATCTTTTATCCCTAAAGTGTCTGTGAACAATTACAGCTGAACTTCTCGTTCTCATTTTTTTTCAATTAACAAAGACTCATGGGAAATCACTGTTGCCCCACAACGGTTTAGAAAGTTTGTATATTCATCCTTACACTCAAAAGCTCACACATGCTGTGACAGCCCTTATAATATGAGTAATGGACTAACTGACAGAGCGAGTAATTGATTTGAAATATCAACAGGGCTGAATAACCTCTACATGTAATTCGAGCCCATGTAACTTTAAGTGGATGGCACTTGAGTTAAATGCTCTGTGCGATAGAAGAGCCATGCACTTGAATCATCTGTTGAGATGTGTAATGTTCACTGCTGAGAAGCAGGTTATAATTCATATTTACTGTAAATATGCAGTCAGATCTTGATGATAGAACTTGTTTAGTATAAATTAATTAGGATTGAAGTGAAGTATGTAAGTCATTTCTCAGCTGAATGTAGTGTAAAAACACACTTCAATCACACACATATATATATATATATATATATATATATATATATATATATATATATATATATATATATATATATATATATAAATATATATATATATATATATATAAATATATATATATATATATATATATATATATATATATAATAACTATGATATGATACATGTATGAAATAAATAGTGAATAATGAGGGATTGGAGATGCTTTTTTTCTGTGTTGTATTGGTTCTTATTGGTTCTTGTCCAAATATGGACAAACCCAACCATTTGTTAATATTTTTTAATAAAATGTAACCATTTTTAACAATGCATTTTGAAACGACCCAGCATTTTTAGAGTGTATGATAACTATGAAAAGAACAGAATTATATTTAAAATTAGCTCATTTATTTAAAAAAAAAACTTCTGGTTTAAGCCCTGCGCTAAATCAGTTTTTATCTGAATACAAATAATTTTGTCATTGCAACAGATGTTGGCTTCACTTCACACCCCTAGAGAGAGCAGCAGTGATATATTTTTGTAGGCCAATCCGGAAGTTACCATCACCATGGTTCCCTCGACAAAAACCCAATAGGATTTTTTCATTGGCTTTTGGAGTATTGCAGAAAATAAGCTCTGTGACCAGCAAAAGTTTTTGATTCTTACATGTTTTGCTCATCATGATAATCTTAAGAAATTTTGAAGCCTAAATACAATTGGCACAAGTAAAAATCGCAAAAAAAAAAAAGCAGGCTGCAAAAAAATGCTGCCTCCGCTGTCATGATACGGAGGTAGAAACGCAACAAAGCACGTCCGAATCCAATGATTGTGCCACATACTGTCTACTGAGATATCTAATCGATTTTTGGCAGCTTAGATGTATCCTTGGCAGCCTTTGATATCCCATAATCCTGTGCGTTCCATTCCGTGACAGTTGAGCTCAAACAAATTGCTGTTGGTGGTCAGTTTGAGTGTAATTTTACATTTTGACCAACTTTTTCCAGTTTTGATGTCATTTCTAGCAAAAATTTGTATTTTAGTAATTAAATATTTGCATAGTTATAACTAAAGGTCTCTATTTTGTTGCAGATCATTAAACCGTTAAGCTGCCACAGAATTATGTCCGAAATCACTTTCATGAGATACCTTTGAGCACAAACGCTGCCTGCAAAGCCGTTGCCTTATAGGGCAGACTTTCAGAGGCAGTCATTAGACTATAAACAAACTACACCGACCATCATCGCATGACTGCAACATCACCACAATTAAGCTTCCGATAACTCTTTCAGTATTTATAAAAAAAAAAAAAAAAAAAAAAAAAAACAATAAAAACATTTTCCCTGAAAGTTTGAGTTAGAATAGGCTCCAAGAGCGTGACGTTTACCTGTTCGGCGTGATGACATTTAATGTCCTCAACAGCCTCTGTAATCCCATTTAGCCACTTAATAGTTTACATTCACCTTTTTAAAGGCAAGTAAAAGCTTTAAAAAAGGTGTTACTGATATATTTTATGTCATCTTGAGCTTGTGTATTTCAGGCATTTAAGCAAAAACCCATTTAAAAAAAAAACAATAATTTCTAGGTTTTAGCCTACAAAAATACATCTTCTGTGCAGAACTCTAGTCTGTAGTTAAGTTTAGCGTTAGTGTAGTTCTGCTAGCTACAGTTCACCCTCTCATGAAGTGCTGAAATTTCTTCAGGTAAGCGTGCCGTGCTAACAGGCCCCACCAGAGCTTAGCTCCACTCGCTGACCTTTAATTCCACTCAGACCGTATACAAATGACTTCAGTCAAGCCCACTCAGAACATGCACGCACAAGCGAAGATACTCGTCGATTGTTGCCACTCCACTTTCGCCCTCTCTCTCTCTCTCTCTCTCTCTCTCTCTCTTTCCACAGCATTATCTCCTCGCCTCTGCTCTAATGACTTCCCGCCGAGAGAGGCCCTGGCGAGCAGCTCCGGCTCTCGGCCCCTAAGAATAGCATTAGACACAAGGTTATCTGGGCATTACACTCACTGTAACATGCAATTAGCTCGCCTCCTCCATTTTCATTACACAATTATTCATTAATGTCAATTTAATTTTATGCATTGTTCTACATGACCGAAGGCTGATTACTGGGCCCTTGCACTCCAATATCCCAAGTTAACCGGTGGCAGACTTACTCGCCGGACCGCTAATTGCAATTTAGCCCCAGACAGCACCTCCCCTCTTTAGTCCGGCTTTAATGGAGGAACTGATTCCAAGACAGGTAACGATTGGAAAGACAAAGTGCCTCTAGCTGAATGGAAAACAAATGCCCCGCTGCTAAGCTGTTTTCTTTGCGATAGCACATGAGGTAAAGCCTTTGTATTCAGAGGGTGAGGGATAAGAGAGTAATATGCTCGGTGTTTCTAGCGTGATACCCTATTCGTCTCTTCCCTCCTTCCGACTGTAATATGACTCAAACTGGGAAAGTGTGGCTGGAGTTAATATGATAGTCAGGTGAGGCCACACTGTGGTGTGTAGTCTACTATGGCCATAAATTAAATAGTGCTTGGTATAATGCGAAAGTGTCCACAGATATCACAATGCAGACAGACAAAATGAGTAAATACACAATGTAATATGACCAAAACAAATTCTTGGTAGATTATAGTAGCAGCATGTGCTCGCAGCATGCTGACTGCCTAGTGTGCTTAATATGTTTCAGAAGCTTCAGCACACCTTCAACTTGCTGTTGTATAATATGGAGAGATATTTCAGGAGGTTGTAATAAATATGGCCAGCATGAGCATTATTTTTTTTTTTTTTGAGTCTTCAGGTCATTCTTGACCAGATTTCTGTAAAGAATGCACTATAAAATATACTTTTTGTCATTGGAACCAGGCTTTGTGACATTGTCAAGCACATCTGAACACAATAAAACTTTATTTTCATTAACATTTACTTTCTTTACCAGTCAAATCTCATTGTATTTCTAAACAGCTATGGTTGTTCTCCTTTGTGTATTTCAAACACAACTTCAACTAAGCGCTTTCGAATGTCCATGCATTTCACTTTTGTGCATTACATCATTACATACATCATAAGATTTAAAGCTACATAACATGCAGAAAAGTTACTTTGTTTCAGTATTGTTTGATGAAAAGAAAGTTCAAAAGAACAGCATTTATAAAGATTTTCTTGGTAACACTTTACAATAAGGTTTCATTAGTTAATATTAACTAATAATGAACTGCACTTCTACAGCATGTATTAATCTTTGTTAATTTCAACATTTAGTAATACATTATTAAAAAATGGTTGTATTTGTTAGCATTAGTTAATGCACTGTGAACTAACATAAACAATCAATGAACAGCTGTATTTGTATTAACTAACATTAACAAAGATTAACAAATACAGTTACAAATGTATACAGTAGATCATGGTTAGTTCATGTTAGTTAATACGTTAAATAATGTTAACAAATGAGACGTAAGTCTTAACAGTAATTTTTGATCAGTTTAATGCATCATTTCTGAATAAACAGAAATATATATAGTGGCAACAATATACGTCTGTTCATTCATTCTTGTCAAAGTTACCCACCGAATTGACAACACGCTGACGTCAGACGCACGTCCGTTTACAAACCAATCAATAGCCGCGTTTCCACTGTCAGGCCAGTGCGAGCCAGGGCTTTAAACGGGCCGTGCCGGGCTAATAGCCTCGGGCGAATAGCACCGGGCCTGCGTTTCCACTGTCGGGCCAGAATCTCCACAGCGCTTCACTAAAACACGCCTGTAACACGCCTCTCTGGAACAACGTCACAATAACCCATCATTTCACCAACAAATGGAAGTTTTATCAGAAAACTAATCAGAAATCACTGGAAACAGTGTTGAAAACAAACATGATAGCTGGCATTTTTGTTGTTTACTTGAATATTTAAAACCCAAGCATCGATGTTTTACCATAGGTTTACAATAAAAAGTGATACATTGATCATAATTAATTAATTTATGTAAAAATTGCACATTAGTCACGCAGAAATGACCGTTAGGTCTATTTCACAAAAGAAAGAGGACACACTTACTTCTTCAGTCGCGTCTGTTTCTGTTTATTTAGTAGAGGACATACTTACATCACATTTAGAAAGAATGATAATTTCTACAAATATATGCCACCAAAAATATGACCTGAGGAGCTTTAGCACTCTCTCGACTCCCATACAGATATTTTCAGTCAGAGAAACAGAGGAAGCTCCCGGAAAAAAAGTTGCTTTATTTTATGAGAGTCCGGTATAAAGAGACGAGACGTAGGCTACTGACAGATAAAACAAAAACACGATTGTGATAGCCATTATGATTTGTCTGATTTCTTCAAGCGTTCACTATGTTTTTTTACTATGCGTATCTTCAAGCGTTAACTATGTCTATAATGGTAATGGTTAGCGCGCATAGTCTTTTGCATCACAAACAGAAGGCATTCAAACATGAACGTGAGTTAAATGATTTTAAAAGTCTTTAATGCTGACAGAATCATCCGGCGCTGCCGTCTCCCGACTCAGGTAAACTCCGCCTCTGTTCGTAACCACTCCTCTAGCCCGAGCTGGCCCGCTTTGGCCCAAGGTATTCGACGGGCCAGAAATCCTGGCCGTTGGCCCCGAGTAAGCCCCGATCAAGCCCGGAAGTGACAGTGGAAACGCAACTGGCCCTGGCACTGACTAGCACGGCCCGGCCCTGGCCCGACAGTGGAAACGCGGCTAATGTCAAGATGCAGCCCACATAGATAATGACGACAGGACGCAAGTATGTCATGTAAAGTTCTTTAGTGCGCTCACATAATTGCAATGTGAAACCAAACCAAAAACTAACCGAATGTATACAATGTATCAAAACATGACCGTTCGGACCTTGGTGCGGACTTTCAGGTGTGAAAACGCTAGAATTCAGTAAAAAACACATTCAGTTTCTTAGAATTATGGGGGCATTTCAAGTTCGTTAAATCAAAATTGGCATTACTGTACAATAATATACATGGATTCAAGTTGGACTGTTCTTAGGTGAGGAAAAGCCTTAACAGAGCTTCATTCAAAGATCAAACAACATACATCTTAGTGAGCTCATGTTCCTGTTTCGTAATCCTCTGTTGTCTTTTTGATTTATCCGAGTAATTCAGAGAAGGAGCCAGTTTCATCTGACATAAACAAGCGTCCATTTCATACATCAGAGAAAAGTAGTCCCTCACCTGCTTGACGTTACCAATGACAGAGAAAAAACAAACCACTTCAGGTTGCTTTGGGTGTGGTACGAGGTGAGCAACAATCTTATCAGTAGCAAATAGATGCTCTCTACCTCTCCTTCCTGTCCCACCTTACTCTCACTATATCAGAAAAAAGGGCATCATTAACCTTTTGCTTCTCTAAAGCTGATGGTAATCAGGTTCTGCCATCTTTGGCTTTAATAAAGCATTAAACCAACAAACCGTTTCAGATTTCCCCCCACAAAGCCCCCACAGCTCGTCTTTTTCGAGCTCGCACAAACGCGTACCGGAGGGGGAGAAGGGTGTGTCGCGGCGATAATGAAATCTCCTTTTTGGAGCAAAAAATCGTTTCACACCGTTCTGTCGCACCGAGTTAGGAGACTCCTCATCCTGGAAATGATAAACTAAACGGGGCGGTTTGCGCTTGACACGCACCTGGCGGAGCAGGCGAGCGTGCGATTAAAATGTGTAAATATCAGCAAGTACCTGCGGGCCAGAGTGGACCCGTCTTTCATGAGCTAAGATCCACATCAAAGTGACTCCGGCAACAGAGCTCCAGGCCAACCTGTTCAAAGCACGAGGCCTCCTCTGAATTCTGTTTTATGCTTGTTGTGCGTATTATGTCTCTGAATAGAGCATGTATGATTCACGGCAGAAGGGAAAGGGTACAAGGGTTTAATCCAGAGGATAGATGTGTGTTGGGAGCACAGAAACGAGACACGGTAGAAAGAGATTCATTTGCCTGCTTTGTTGTTCCTTGAATAAAAATTATTTCAGCCTCTTTCTACCGCAGACCTTTTGTAAGCAGTGGGGCAGTAATTACTGTCCATTTTCAGGCAAAGTGTAATCAAGGCCTCAAAAAGAAAATTAGATAATAAGCATCAAATGTGAAAAGGAGGGAACGGCGAGAAAACTAGAATCTTAATTTGGAATAAAAGAAGATTTGATTAGCATGACCAAAGGTTTACAACATCTTGTTTGAATATAATAGATAGTAATTACTTTCATATTGAATCAAGTTCACTTCAGAGCAAATTATTTAAATGAGAAGATAAAATGTATCTGGATTAAAATGGGTATGACAGCTTTCAAGTCTTTCCTTTTTTCAGGGCTTGACCAAATTAGGCTAATTTACAGAATACGCACATTAGAGTGCATCAAGCTTTATGTAGTTTATCTCAAAGCGCTGTGCTGAAAAGGAACGCTGGCTAAAGCAACATCCATTCTCTTATTATTATATCTAAGAGAAAGCTTTGTTTTTGCTGTAGACGGGCGAATACTGGCGCGTTAGCGTCAGAAACTCCCGAAATGCAGTACATGATCTTTTTTTGGATCATCTGACATGGAGTAAAATTAAGTATGCCATCTGTTCCTAGTTCAGACGATAAAATACACTGTTGAAAGTTTGGGGTCAGTAAGATTTTTTTTTTTCTTTTTAAATAAATAAATACTTTTATTCAGCAATGATGCATTTGGTCAAAAGTAACAGTAAGCACACTGTTACAAAATGTTTCTATTTAAAATAAATATGGTTGCTTTAACCTTAATATTCATCAGAGTAAAAAAAAAAAAAATCATGTTTCCACAAAAAATTAAGCACCACTGTTGTCAACATTGATAATAAGAAATTAATCTTGAGCAGTAATAATATTTCACAGTATTACAGCTTTTACTGTTTTGATCAAATAAAGCCTTGGTGAGGATGAGAGATATTTAAAATATCTTACCGACCACAAACTTTCACCTACATTCATGTAGCTATATATCAAAGAGGACACCTCACCACCTAAAGCTGGAGCGGTTTTACCAGGTTTTTTTTTTTAGGTTTTTTTTTTAATTGAAGTTCAAATGAGTTGTGACTCACTTTTTAAAGGCTTTGTAAAGTGAACTCAGGTTAAACGGATTAGTCGAGCGAAAAATATCGTCATAATCCCTGACTCACCTTACCTTTCATATTTCCATAAATTATCCAATAAAAGTGCTATTATCAATGTCATAATCAGCAGTACCTAATTGACTTGCATTTGGGTCTCATGAATTATTAAGCAAGAGGATATTGAAATAATGAATATTCAAGGAAAAAAAGGTTGGATAAAGACATGGAGCATTAAGATGATTAGAAGGTATGACAGAATCTTCATTATATTGTCTATGTAACCTCAAAGTCTTGTGTCATCCGAATCATTTCCCCAGTATGTAGCACTGAGTGTGTTCTGCTATGCAAATGAGCAGTATAGGCAGCCTTACTTCACAGATTCATCAATAAACTGACAGTTAAAACTTCCAAACCTTTGCTACAAACATCTCCGTGAATAAGCGTCACCAGGCAAACAAGAACTTGTGAAATTAGCTGTTTGACAGGCATAGCAGTTTGGAGAGGTTAATGTCATTAATTCATTATGTCATTATTTGCGTGCCCTGTTTGCAAAACAGCGAAAATAACACCAGAATCTTTTAAATGACTATTGTAATTGCACCTGTTGCCAATTACAGCGTGCAGGATGCATCAATCACTGCACATCATTGCCCAGCGAAGCAGCAAGTGTGTCGTCCTGTTTGCCCATGCAGATATACCTGTATACTTATCAAAATCATCTCTTTTAATCAATCAAACTCCAACATGAAGAAACTTCATGAAACTTATTGAAGATAAACTGCCATTAAACTGCAGTGATTTGCATGGCTGCTACAGTCCCCCATTTCAATGGAAGCTGACTACAGAGAACACGTACATGAATATCAGGAGACAGACATAAACTTACTTTCAGAACCTTGATAAATTCATTAGTCGATGGCCTTGTTCTGAATAATTAGATTTCCATCTCACAGAATGTTCTTAGGCTATAAAGCTGAAACAATCTTCACTGTCAGAGCTTCCCCGATGCAAGATTGGGGAGAACAAGAATAGGACATTAAAATAGTTAAGCAAACAAAGTTCAAATCCTTTCACTCCCTATTAATTTTATTATTTATCTTTAATAGGGTTGAGAACCTGTTAACAGTTCAGACAGAACTGTTTGCAGACAGAATAAAATAAAATACTTGTGACAGACTTTCCTGCACTACTTGTGTAGCGCCAACCTAGTCCGATTCCTGAGCCATATTATTTTTTATATTTTTGAATCAAAAGCAAACAGCATAGTCCAATTATAGTACGAATAACTCTTAGGGCGTTTTCACACCTACAGATTGTTTGTTTTGTTCCGGACTTAATTTGATACAATGTTGCATTTTCTTCTTAGTTTGGTTAGCTTTCACAAGGCAACCTTTCAAAGCGTACCAAAATATGCAAGTCACATGCGAGTACAACTGTCCTTTTATTGGTCAGAGTTTCCTCTGCATCGTCCATCAAGATGATTGACAAGTTTGCTCCATGAGCTTATTGTGACTTTATTTGTAACTGTCACACGCAACCCAAACACTATACGAATGTAGCCGTAATTCCTACTTTTAAATTATATACTACATTCGTATTAATACTGCAGCAAATTTAAACACGCACTCTCTGGATCTCCCAGTGCTGTCCAGAGGTTTACTGTTTCAACACAAATACTATACGAATGTTATAATACAGCTACAGCAGGAATCAAGGCTTCATCGGGACAAATTAATTGCTATTCTCGCACGGAGAAGCACAATTAATTTAACATTTAAACATTTTAAGATGAAATGGTGCTCTTTTGGTTTTCAACTGTGATAACTAATGTGCTCGCTCACAGACCCTACTGCTATATAGCATATTTCCCGTTATGAATTATAATACCGATTGGTTCGTTGGTCCGTTGGGTTGGATTGCTTTCATACCTCAATCAAACCGCCCCAGAGTTCGTTTGCAATCTGGCCGAGAACACTTGTTGTCTTGAGGAGGATCCGAGTGCGATTGCAGTGTTCGCCAATGCCTAAACGAGCCAAACCAAGGAAGAATATGCACCAGGTTCCAAAACAAACGCTCAGGTGTGAAGCCTTCCTCTTGTCCACACTTTTGTGACATAATGGCACTTTTACTGTTGGGTACAAGTCTGCTGTGTAGACTTGTATCTAGGGCTGGGCGATATGGCCTAAAAAAAAAATCCCCGATTTTTTCACAAAAAATTCGATTTACGATTTAAACCGATTTTTTTTTTCTTCCCCTACTTAAAATCAATCTGCAGATGACAAAGAAATTGTTCAAAACAATTTTTAACTTTATTTTGTTTTGATTTTCCCTTCTGGGATTTGATTTGGATTTTCCCCTTGGGGTTAAAGTGCAATCAGAAACAACAAGCCAACAAGACAAGATGGCAGGCCCTACCTTTGTAAACAGTGAAAATGTTACATAACATAACATAACAGAACAGAACAGAACAGAACATAATATGAAATGGGTGGATTGGGATTGGTGGGGAACGTGAAAAAAAATGTACATACCAATAAAGTGTATTGTGATTGTCAAAACATTTGGTAACTAAACAGTTTAGTGACAACACAATGTTTACATGGTACAATGACTGGTATGCTACTGTTTTTATTATTGCTTTCACAATTTCAATTCAATTATTGTGATTTGATCCTGATCTTGATTCAATATCGATTCCTTTGGATAAATACTAGGTACAGTAGATACATGTTAATTTAAAGCCCTGTCAGCTGGTATTATTATTAAAGGTTAAAAATAACATCTCAAATTAAATATAATGCGTTTTTTTTATAATAACAAGTTCAACATTATAATATTTTAATGATATAGGTAAAAATATAATAAATATGTAATATAGTTATCATATTTAGCAAAATACTACTCTCTACAGCAATTATTTTAAAGTCCAACTAACGTGCTATGGTCATTAATGGGCTTTCCAGAGGTAAAAGTAACTTTACGTGACATATTGTCCTCTAGCTGTTAGACCTCTTTCCGCAGTTGAAAAACACAGATCGATCGATTTTATTTCATTTCGGTAAGTTGAACTGTATCTTTCAAATTACCTATTGATCATTCGTGTTTATTTAGCCTACTATTAACTAGTAGTAAAGAGTAACAGATGATCGGTTCACGTGCCGCTTGAACTCTGTCAGCGATCTGTCAAGCGCCAAAACGGTGTTTGTTTGAATTTCGTAATTAAATCGACAGAATCTGAGAGCTGAGAATTTGTTTCATAGCAATAACCTTCTCTGTCTTGTCTGTCGGTGTCAGTGTCCTCTTTGCTTCGCGATTTTTCTCTGCGTGAGAAAATGGATGTGTAGCGTGAGAGCGTGTTAAAAGTGACGATTGCGTGAGTCTCACGGTGAATTCGTCAGAGTTGGCAGCACTGCGGATTCAGTTTGTAAGACTGTAGATTGATTTTTGGCGGGTGTGTTTGTGCTGCCGCGGTCTTGCCGTGTTGTTTGTGTATCTCTATGCCAAACGCGCGGGGGAAGAGCTGAGCCCGTTCGGAGCTACGGGAGCCCAGAGGGGAGCGTCGGCGAATGTTAAAGAGAAAACCGATTTTCATTAAAAAAAATCGACGTAAACTGCACATTCGAATTAATCGATAAAATCGATTTATCGCCCAGCCCTACTTGTATCCCAAGCATGGGGCGGGGCCCAGTGCGAGGTAGTGGAAGCAGGCCCCCCCCTTGGTCTGATAGTGTTCTGGGGGGGTGAAGTCCCTTTCTGTTCATTTGCAATTGATAAGGACAGCCCTGGCTGTGGAGCTAACTTCAGTGCGGGCTTGGCAAAAGTGCACATATCTGCAGCAAAGGGGGAGCTTGCGAGCACCCTTCTAAAACCTAAAATAGCTATGGGACACCCTACGGTCTTGTGGACTTTGACGGACGAACGCACACGCCATCCATTGTAAGTCCACAAGACCACAAGTGCACATGAAGTGTGCCATTTGGGACAGGGCCAACTCCCAATGATGAATGACTCTCATGAGTTATTTTAATGACTCAAATGCAGCTTAAAAACAACTGAGAGGGTTAAATCAGTGTAGTTAAAGACTTGTTGTTATATATGCATATGATTATAGTTTTGTCAGTAATATAAAAAGTTATTTAAAATATATTTAATTACATATTAAACAACAATACTAAATATAAATTGTGGAAATATTTAATTATCCAATTATTGGATGGCATGTTTGGCCATGGAAAGGGATATGGAAAGTCATTAAAAAGTTAAGCACACAATTTAAAAGAATGTGTTTATTAATGAAATTACCTCAACACTTGGCAATGAAAATTATTTTTCTTTTAAATATTTATTCTTTAATTACTAAATTGAATTACTCAATTACTAAAATAATAATAATAAATGTAACAATTCAAGTTGCAATGTACTGGAAGTAGCAACATATCTTTCCTTCCTTATTGTGATGTACTTTTGAGTGAAACTGATTGTTGAAAAGGAAAAAAAATAATAGTGTGGGAACTTGGTTCTGTCAGTTGGTTGACTGAATAGAGGCAGATCTGAATGCAAGCCACAGGTTGGAATCAAAATGAAATCAGAATCGATACAGAAACTGAATTCTGAACTGAAACCTTCTCTGAACCCAATACAAGATGACAAAAACAAATCAACCAGGCCTGAATGATATAAAAATAGAAATAACCAGGATATGCTCAGTAACATGGGAGAGATGACGCCTTCAGTTGGTTTGATTTGCGCGAGATGATCTTCAAATCATCATTAGCTCAACTTTCTCTCTCCAGGCTGTTGACGCACATGCAGTTAGCGAGCTGGACCGTGCTGGATTGTCGAGCAAAACAGCCATCAATTCCCTTCACTGCAGCCCCCATCATTGCTACAAGGGTCAATTTGGAGAGCAAAATAAAAACAAAACTTGTGGTTCATTTTCCTGACGACGTCCAGCATTGGTGACGAGTCTAATCATTGTCATCCAAGAGATTTGAATTAATCTACCTCACCCTAGTTTAATTTCTTTCTGTTTTAATTAAAAGCTTGTTATATTTACCCCTGACTGCACAGCTTTGAGTGTAGCAGAATGAATAGAGAGAAGCCCAAGGCTAAAAATCCTCAGAAGAAACTTAATAATAAGGAATAAAAGGACAAGATTTTTCCACATGCCTATGTGAAATGTAGATTCAGTCTTCCTTGAACACTGCTATGCCCTCCTGCTAACAGTCTTGACATCTGAGGACAAAGTGACATCTAATGCGCATGTCACAACTACATGTATGGAGACACCACAGGAAAAGTAACTTAGATACTCACAAAGCTTTCAAAGCACATCATTATATACTTCAAATATAAATACAAAGTAGCAAACAAATGACAACATTCCCACCAAGTAAAATGGTTTGACAGGACAAAAGACATACGTAGGCTCCAAAGATCCTTTCATCAGCAGTCTGACACAACCAAACAGAACTTCTCCCATCTGCTGAGGGCTGGACGCAATGATCGTCCACTGAGGGTTGTTTACATTTCTTCAAAAGCCCCATTTAGTTTCCCCTGACAAGGTAGAGTAAGAGAGTGAGGCGAAGATGGATGGAGGCACCTGCCCTAATGGAGGCTCAAACTGTGCCCACTAGTGCACGTTACATTGATAAATTGACAACAGTTGGGACATGCTCTACTAGTAGGGAGAATGAGGCTACTAGGACACTGGCGTGTTCTCTCCCTTGATCCTTCTCTCTCTCTCTCTCTCTCTCTCTCTCTCTCTCTCTCTCTCTCTCTCTCTCTCTCTCTCTCTCTCTCTCTCTCTCTCTCTCTCTCTCTCTCTCTCTCTCTCTCTCTCTCTCTCTCTCTCTCTCTCTCTCTCTCTCTCTCTTTCTCTCTCTCCGTACCTGAGAATAATCCTTACAATGTTACGTGCGGTCTTGGCTGTACCACAACGCACCAAACCGGAACCTCCCGGCCAACTGTATACCAGGAAATTGGATTCTGTTGTGGGCATGGTATAATTCACGTTTTGGGCCCAGGCAGAAATGGCAACACACATATGAAGGGAAATCATTTTTGTGCGCCCTGCTGAAAAGACCGGCTTTATGCCAGCATGAATTTCCATTCCATTCATTCTAGTTAATGCTGGTTTGGTGCTGATATTTATGAAAGCTTGTTTCCACCTGAGTACAAATATAAGAAAGGTAATTGCATTACATTCTCGCATTCGCAAGTTTATTGCAAGTTAATTATGCAAAATAAAATATAAATTATGAGAAAGAAGCTTGCAACTTAGAATTAATTTCTCATAATTTTATTTCTTTTAATTGCTTTTATCATCTCACAATTGTGAATCTCTTCCTTTGAATTCTTCCTTTAAATCTTGCAATTACAACTTTATATCTCACAATAGCAACTGTGTATCAAAATGGGACTTCAAATATCATAATATGACTCACAATACAACAATTTACTGTATTTTCACCTTTATTCCTTATAATTTTTCGTAATTTTCTCAATATCACAATTGCCACTTTACTACTCCTAATTCTTTTATCTCATAATTGTCAATTTATGTATTACAACATTAACTTTGTATGGCAATGTTACTTCATATCTAACCATATAACTACTTGTAATTTTGGCTGTATTTGTCATAATTGTGACTTAATATCTCATAATTGCAACCAATTAGCAATGCAACTTTATTTCTCATAATATCAACTCATCATTCCATGGCAATCATGTAATGATGAGTTGATATCATGAGAAATAAAGTTGCATTGCACATTTTTTGTGAGTCAAAATTACAAGAAATAAATTTGCAGTTTTTTTTTTTTTTTTTTAATGTTGACTCACAATGCGCCTGTAAAACATACAATATGACTTTAAATTACAATAAAATATTACAATATTTTTAATATTTTAAACTGAGGCAGAAACAGATTTCCATAGGGGCTGAAAGAATGACGCAATCAAAAAAATGCTCCCCAATAGGTTTTTAGGCTCAAGCTGTTAGATGAGCAATTTTCAAAATGAATCAAAGTTCTGAGCACCGCCTACTATGGCATCTGTGAAGAATTAGTGAGGGGAAATACATTTAGTTAAGATAACACTGGAAAATGTCCTTACTCCAAATGCAGCAGGCTGTGAATAATAAGTGTGGTAATTTCAGGAATAAATGGAAACAGAGACAAGTGGTGTTTCTCAATTCCAAGTACACAAATTTTGGACTTGCTTCCTTCGACTCAAGAGTACAAACTCACGAGGACGGGAGGATGAAAGTCCGATAATTCAGCAAATGGAACAGCAGCGTACTTGCTAACATTACTCACCTCGCATTGGCTACTCCTTTATCTTCATATATTAACAATAGAAATAATTATGGTATAAAACACCATACAGCCTCTTTTCGTTTTCATTCTTAAAATATGTAACATGTTAATGTGGTTCAGGCAATATGTGCATAGGCTCTGCCTATGTTCGGTGTATGTATATGTATAATAAAATGAAATACGACAAAGCACAACCCTGTCTCTTTTTGTTAAATGTCAGTTTTAATGAACAATAATAGCCATTATAAAAGTATAAGTATAAAGTATAAGTCATTATAAAAGTATAAGTATAAAGTATAAGAAGTTTATACAATAGGAAATAAAGACAAGGAAACACTTCAGTAAAACCTACTATAAATGTCACTGTAGCCAAGTTTGAAGAACCAAAGTGCAGTTTATCGAAAATCTAGGGGTGTGACGGTTAGTATATAACCGTGAGACCGACGGTCATAGTTGAACACCGTCATTAGATCTCTATAACCGCCAAAACCGTGTTATTAAAATATTTTTTACAAACATTTTTTATCATAGAGAATTTAAACACTAATTAAAAACAATTTTTAACAGTCTGTGTCATTAATGGTCTACGTCGTTTCCAACTGTATTTGATTCTTTCTTTGCCAAGTACCAACACAAGTTTTGTTTTGTAAATCGTCAGACATGATTTTTACCACTTCATTAAGTATTTCTTTGTAGAAAACCTTTCTTTAAAGTGAATTATGTTTTGTATAAATTGTATATTAATTTTAATAAATGTTTCATCAACCAATTGCATGTATTTAATAAATAAAAAGCAAATAGTAGACTAAATAATAACCGTGACATTGAGGCGCCAGCGCGCCACGTTCACTTGCATTGCATTGTTAAAAGCCTTTCTTTAAAGCGAATTTCGTTTTGTACAAATTGTATCTTAATTTTAATAAATGTTTCATCAACCAATTGCATGTATTAAATAAAAAGCAAATGACAATATAATAACCGTGACATGGAGGCGCCGGTGCGCCACATTCACTTGCATTGCATTGTGAACTAGAGCACATCTCATCGTAAATGAATGAAACTCAGCGTAGGCCTATGCCTCATACATTAGCATTAAATATCTTTGCTGCATCCTTTCTAGAACAGACAAGGGCTTTCTTGCGGCTCGCATCAGCAGAGCATTGCATCGTCCATAGACCGCAAAACAGTCAGCGGATGGCGGGCGGGTGCGGCTTTGAAATTTGGTCAAAAAACGTTGGTGCGGATGATGAGTTTTGTGATGCGGTTGCGGATGAAATAATACCCCATCCGCGTATCTCTATCGATAACAACATTGAACACTACACAAATATAAATTTTATTTTTTAATTTAGGCGATCAAATAGCTAATCAGTGTCTGCTCGTTTATTCAAACTAAGTTGTCCTATAACAGAGGAACGTCGCAACGTTTTTTTTTTTTTAAAAGAAACCGGATTGGACAAGATAATATAGTATAAAGGGAATTTAGTACAGTAGGTGGCAGTAATGCAACAAATTGGATGCAAGCTGCCGTAAAACCCCAAAGAAGAGGAAGAAAACCCAAAACCAACCATGATACGTACAAAGTTAGTGCTCTAGTCAAACGGTATATACAAATATATAAAGTTATGAGTCTAACTTTGCCCTCAGTCAAAACAATATGCCCAGGAACAAATAATAGATTCATAAGTCCAAATGTTCCCATTAGATTCACAAGACAAACTGTACTGTATCCTATATTTAACCATTATAGAGACATCAGAGCCAGCGGCAAATATTCAGAAGGTCTAGCCGAGGTAAGGCTGGCGGGGTGCACTGAGCGCACGGTGATCGACTGGATTTCACAACTCCGAAGAAGTAGGATCAACTTTTCAAATAGGCACTCTTTATAAATAAACCACATATTTGAGCTTTGAAAAATGTACTTGGCTAGATGTGAACTTCTGAATTGGAACAAATTAAAAATTTCAAATTACTTGAGCAGCGACTGATGACGACTGATGACAAATTACTTGGGCAGCGACTAATGACGTTTCACAAGGCCAAAAGAGCACAAGTACTGACAAGAACGCATATTGAGAAAAGTCTACCGTTAATCCCTGATGAGAGAAGAGGTCAGAGGTCAAGGATCTGTTAAAGCTCAGGATGAATGTGAGAATGCCAGGTAAACACGTATACATAGACACACAGCTAAATACTATGCTATACTGTAACCACTCTAACTACTTCTCATCACTGTTCTTCTGAGTTAGGCCACATTTACTCGGCCTGGATCTAAAACAAGAGAGTTAGACAAGAGTAGAGAGAAATCAAGGCTACGCAGGGCACATACGCACACATTAAAGAGTTGTATTCAGTTTTAAGTCTTGCCCAGCACGTTGTAACAGCTCTTCGGGCCTTGCTGTGAATCCTTTTTTAAGTTCGTACCTAATAAGCAACATTTTGCTTCCCTCCCCAGCTGAGTTGTTGTAAGTCAGCTCCTGGCACCACTCCTCTCTCTGACGTCTGGTTTGCCTTAGTGTTCTCTGGGTTTCTAAACAATCAGCAATGGTCTAATTAGTTTTGGCACTCAAACTGCTCTCTGAAGGGAAGAGGACCAATTTAAGGACCTTAAAAATGCCTAGCCTGTTTTAAAGAGCCAATTAGTTAGAATATCCAACCATGTAGCCTGGTATTACTTGGCATCGGTGTCACTTCTCTGCAAAGCAACCAATTATTTACAATTATAGAAAATATTCTCTAACGCACATGGGTTGAATTCAACTGTCTTGGTTTCCCCTACTGGTTTTCTCACTGATCATATTGAATCTTCATCCCCTGCTGTCACATGCTGTCTGCTTTAACATGATCAGAGAAAATGCTCTAAACCCCTCTCATGCTGATAGGAAGAATTCTAGGGAGAATTTGAAAAAAAAAAAATGTGATGGTGAGACAGTAATTGCTGTATTGCAACAAATTTCATCAAAATGGCTTCTATTTTTAAAGCACCTGTTTAGATCGGGCTCTGGTCTTTCTCCAGCTTCTTCCTGTCTAATTGCTTTGTGAAAGCTATTCAGGTCAAATAAACATATACATGTATAATGTTATAGTGCCCTGCATGCAAGACTAAGATATTCACAAGATGATGTCGCCCTTGTATTCATAACAAGCAAATTTAAAAACAATACTGTATTATTGTTGCAGAAGAAGCCAGGTGTGACTGCTTGCATTACCTGGCCTGACTTATTTCATCAGAGCTGGAATATTCTTGAGTTGTTTGTTCTCACAACTCAGTGAGTTCACGATTCAGACCTGGCACTGATATAGTTGGGACAAATTATTCTTGAAATCCTACAAATTCTAAATTACACTTCAAATGTTTCAGATTGTATGCATTTTGCTTTAGATTTTAATGTAAAGTTTGGCACATTTGTCCAGTACTTTCTTACACTCTCTATATAAAAATAAATAAAAATAATGCATGTATTTATTTTGCATTTTCAGTAAGTATTTCTATAACAGTGTATAGCAAACTCACAAATATAGGCACTTCAACTTTTTACTTAGAATAAAAAAAAAAACCAGGAAAAAAAAAAACAGGATGTCTGACAGGATGGAAATAAATACAGTTACTGAGAGGGAAGTTAGCTTACTTGAGGTTATATTTATCTTCAAAACTGGTTGAAAAAATGACGTCACTTCCAAAATGATGTCACTTCTGTTATTAGGGAACTGGCTTTTGTTAGGTAAAGGGATTTACCAAAGACAAACAGGATAATAATAATAATAATATATTTATTTTGTATAGCGCCTTTAAAAGTAGCTTTCTCAAAGCGCTCAAAGCATAACAGCAAAGGAATAACACAATGTAAATACAAAAAAATAAACACATAAAATTAAGATCATGTAAAAGCAATCCTAAAATAAAATGTTTTAAGAAGAGATTTAAAAGTCACTAATATATTTGCTTCCCTGATGTCGGCCGGGAGAGAATTCCAGAGCTTAGGAGCATAGACGGAAAATGCTCGGTCACCCCACGTATGAAGCCGTGTCTTCGGAACAACCAAAAGACCACTCTGAGAGGAGCGCAGATTGCGACGTGGTGTGTAAGGGATTAATAAATCAGTCAAATACTGAGGTGCCAGATTGTGCAGAGATTTATAGGCCAGCATAAGGATTTTAAAATCAATACGATACCTAACAGGTAGCCAGTGCAGGGACTCCAAGACCGGGGTTATATGGTCCCTGGCCCTGACCCCAGACAGTACTCTAGCAGCTGAATTTTGAAGATATTGCAATTTATCCAATGATGACTTAGATACCCCAGCTAGAAGACCATTGCAGTAGTCAATGCGCGAAAAGACAAAAGAGTTTATCAACTTCTCAGCTACCGAGAAGGACAACATAGGACGAAGCCGGGCTATATTTCTGAGGTGATAAAATGATGTCTTAACTGTATTCTGGACAAAAGGCTCAAATGACAGTGTGGCGTCAAATATGACACCCAGATTTCTTAATTTGGTCTTAAACTCCAGTGCAACGCCATCAACAGACAGAGTAGGAGACCCAACCTTTCGCAGTTGATGTGGAGATCCAAGGAGCATAACTTCTGTGAAAGTGAAAGGATGGAAAGTGATACTGTAGATGTAGGAAGCATCTAAAAATTAACAATTAAAACTATTCTCAAGAAAACATGGTTTGTTTGAAACATTTCAAATATATAATATTTTATCCAATATATTAATGATGGACACATGAATATGTACTGCATGACAATAATTATTCACTTATTTAAAAAATATATACAAAGGTGTAATGTTTCTATATCATTCTATATTTCTATATTGTTTAAAGTAAATCTTGAAAAATCATATAAATTAAATAATTATAAAAAGTGTTATAATCATAAAAAAAACAGCCTGCTGCAGAAAAACAAACAAAAAAACAACAAAAAAAAACCCCCAGCTTGGCCAATCTAAGACCAGCTTAAACCAGCTAAGACCAGAAGCCCAGCTCAGGCTTGTTTAAGATGTCTTTTCAGCAAGTTTTTAGACCTGAACACATTTTAATTTCCTTCAAACCCTCTAAAAGTTACAACCAAAAAAGTGCAAGAAAATGAGCTCCTACGAAAATGTTTTCCACTCTCACTTCCCAATAAGCTTCAATGTTGCAGAGGCTCGAAGATTTGAGACTCCCCCAAATGATGTTGTTTTGAAAGCCCGCTCCTTGCAATTATCTCACATCTGTGATAGTTTACCTGAGTTACTCTAGCGATTACTGAGAGTCCTGCAGCCTTATCCAGATCAGATCCAGATGGCCTGACTCGCTCGCAGCTGAGGAAGCACAACCCTGTTTCAGCACCCAAGTCTCAGCTTTCATCAGCACCTTTATTAGGTGTAATCCACTCCCTTTCCTGTGATAGATGAGCAAAACAATCCAAATACATGGGCGTGTTGCTGACTATGTGATGAAATGAGCTATTCAGAATGCGCCACAATCTCCCTGGGAAGTTACAAAAGACCCTAAATCATATTCTTGATGCCATATGCATGACTACATTAGTACAGAACAGATGTTGTTGCGAGCGAGATGAGATAATTATATCAATTAAATGGCAAAATTGATCAAACTTCAGCATCTTCGGCAGGGGGTGCTGATGAGACCCTGACTCGAAGTGAGGCAGTGCATGTTGTCTAAGGCTAAAGTGCTACTGATTAATCTCCTATTTAGAACAGTACAAGATGCCGAAGAACACCCTTGTAGTTTAAATCAAGGTCATTATCAAAACCGAGGGGTCATAAAAATTAGGACATCAGTCCTCTGGGAACACCTGCTACCTCACTAGAAGTACACAGTACAGAACTGACAAAAAGGCTGTTAATGGCCCCACCTCATTTTCCATTTCCTCATCTCTCAGTTCTGCACTTCTGCCCACTGAAGAAATCTAAGAGCACTTTTGTCCTCCTCACTCTCTGTCTCTGCTGCCATGCAAATCTGCACCTTTTTAACCAAACAGATTAATCATGGTATGTTTGAGATTTAGACAGCTCAATTTGTGGCCAGCTTGTTCCAATTGCGGAGGCCATTTTTATCTTGGCTCAACACCTCTGGTATCTTGAAATGCTCTTGCATTGGAAATAAATCATGGGCATTATCTAGGTATTTGAAATGTAATCTAGGTCAGAATAATGACCAACTTAAGCGAACTTAAATATGAAACAATCAAATACAGTTTTCAAGTTGATTAATATATTAAACTTCAAAAACAAAACATAATAGAAGGAAATGCATTTACACAGATTTGTATGATATGATGTGCTTGAACCACACGACAAAAGTTTACAGGAATATCACTGGGGAATAGCTCTTGTTTAATTGATTTAACATATTAATTTAAATAAATACAAACAATTTCAAAGTAATCCAGTACCTCAAGTTATGTGTGTTTACTTACTTAACTATATTTTGGGGACAAATTTATACCCAGAAGTGACCAGAACCTGACAAAATCTCCAAAAACCTCCCTTTAGGGACGTCCTCATTTGTAAATCTGGTATAAAAATGCAGAAAGTTTTGTGTGATGGGTAGGTTTAGGGGTAGGGTTAGTGTAAGGGGATAGAATATACAGTTTGTACAGTATAAACACCATTACGCCTGTGTAGAGTCCCCACAGAGATAAACCTAACAACTCTCTGTGTGTGTGTTTGTGTGTGTGTCCAGTTGCTAACAAAATTATTCTCAGGATGGGAAAGAGAGATAAGACCTGACGATATTACAAACCCTTCAACACGCATCTGCAATCTTTTGTTTCCTGAAGTGAAGATGAACTCAACCTGCTTGAAACAACAGCCCACTTCCACCCTTCGTCCCTCCCACTCCCCTGCAGGGTCAGAGAGCTCGAGAGAAACATGTTGTCGAACTGTTCTTTTCCCAAGCAGTGAGCATGTTATTGGACAACAGAGACTAATCTGTAGTTGACAAGCCTGACCCAACTTCATTTAAATAAACACTGTGAGAATGCTAGCGGGCATGGTCTCAGATAATTCACTGCATTATTTAAAAAGAGTCTCCAGGCATCTCAATCACCCAGCATTCACACAAATGTGATTGGGCTGAACTTTCTCTACAGCATCTCTTGTTGGATTGCCCACTTATCAACTCACACTTACACATTGCCTTTTTTCTTCTTTCACTCGCAGGTGAAATTACTTTGGGTCTGTTTTTCAGACATCCAAATTCGCACATGGTGCACTTGCCCTTCTTGAGCTTATTTTCAGTGGTGAACTTTGAGTGGTGCCTGCCAATCATCTCCATCAGTCAGACTATTTAAAACGACAGAGAGCCGAGAGCCGTAATCTGGATGAAACAAGAATCCAGAGCTATCCAAGAGTGCAGGTTGTTAAGTGAAAGAAAAATATACCAAAGAGCAACATTCTTCATTATTACGGTCCTTTTCTTTCTGCTGAAAAATGTCTGATATATTTTTGAAGTGCCTTAAGTTTGATATTTAATTTACAAAAGTGGAAACTTTTAAGTCCTTATATGAAAGGGTTGGGAGGTAGAAAAAAATAAAATACAAATATTTTGCAGCCGTAAACAGTATCCTTAACAAACAACTATGAAGGTGACAACTATTCTTTTTTACTTGTTAATTAGTTGCCCAGAAAATAGCTAACTACTAACTAATATGCCCCCAACCAATTACAGTAACGATAATTAATTCAATTTCTGTCTCTTCATCACTGTAAAATCAAGGATAAGAAGGAAGACAAGGAGAGGCAAAGCTGATGTAGTTGCAGCATAACTTTATATACAAAACAGAAGAGAACAACCTATTAACAGAATAAACGCAACAAAACAGTGTGCAAAGCACAGACAACACCATTCATTCATTTTTTATGTATAAAGCACTTTAAAACTGCCAATGCTGACCAATGTGCTGTACAATCAATATACAAATACTGCACATACAATTCCGTAAAATATAAAACAAGATAACCCAAAAATGGAATCAACTAAAATACTCTCACACTAGCTTAAAAATATAGATCTTTTTTTATACTGGGCTTTAAAAGTGTTTATAGATGTGACCACTCTAAATTCATGTGGCAGACTATTCCACAGTCTCGGCAAAGGCCTTATCCCCTTTGAGCTTTAAATTAGTTTGTGGGATAGTAAGAAGCAACTTGTTAGTTGATCTAGATGTTAGACCTGGATGTTTGGTGAAAAGTGATGAGCTCAGACGCAGAAGCAGGAGCCATCCCATGCACTGGTTTAAAAACATACAGCAATATTTTATATTTTATCCTAAAGTCAACTGGCAGCCACCTGAGCGAGGCTAAACTATACTGAAAACTCAATGAACAAAACAAGGAACAGGTGTGTAAAATCAATAAAACAATGAGTAACCATGACAACCAATGATATACATGCTAGAAACCATGACAACAGAAAGGAGGCACAGGCATTATAAGACCTTGAAGTCCAAGAAACAACTATTTGAAAATCTGGAATCTGACGGTGCAGAAAATTCGAAACATTGAGAAAATCCAAAAATAAAATTGTCCATTTATGTTCGCAAATTGTGCTGCATTTACTCACAAAAATAGATATTTTATATATTTACGGTAGGAAATTTACAAAATATCTTCATGGAACATGATCTTTACTTAATATCCTAATGATTTTGGGCATAAAAAAAAAATTCGATAATTTTGACCCATACAATGTATTGTTGGCTTTTGCCACAAATATACCCGTGCAACTTGTGACTGGTTTTGTGACCCAGGGTCACATATAGAGTACACTTTGATGATTATGTTTCCTAACACATTTAAGAATTTCAAATTAAAAGTTTTACTTTAAAGTACATTTTAAATCATTGTTTTTTAAAACTTTTTCCATGCTTTGAAGAATTTATATTATTAGGCCGTGTTAACAAACATACTAAAGCATGTGCTTAATGTACTTAATTATAAATGTAAGTGTAGTGTGCTATTTGATATTACATTTAAAGGTAATATATTTTGAATATACTAAATTGCAACTTCATTTTTACAAATGTGTAATAATTGTGTAAAATAGAATAGGAATGTACATGTAATGTGATTACAGAAAGATAAAAAAGCACTTTAAAGCTTATTGTATTTAATATAACACATTTTCTTAACATGCAATGAAGTGCCTGAGCACATTACAAGCAGTTCACAATTAAAGGGATAGTTCACCCAAAAATGATTTTTTTTTCATTTACTCATTTACTCACTCTCAAGTTGTTCCAAACCTGTATGAGGTTTTTTCTTTTCTTCTGTTGAACACAAAAAGAAGATATTTTGAAGAATGTGGGTAACCAACCAGTTGACGGTAGCCATTGACTTAGTAGGAAAAAATACTAAGTCAGTCAATGGCTATTGGCTACCATCAACTGTGTGGTTACCAACATTCTTCAAAATATCTTCTTTTGAAGTTTTAATTTTTGGGTGAATGATCCCTTTAAGTATATTATTTCTGTAATAAGAATTATTTTTAAAACTATGCTAAACTGTTTTACTTCTTTACAAGGAATTTCTTTAAGAACTACTACCAATGGATACATTTTTGTAATTATTGGAATGGGAAAGCACCCTGTTAGATTAGCATGCATAGACTACATCTCATATTAGAGCGTTAAACAGCTCTGCTCGTAAATGTGCTTATCTCTAACAGAGAGATTCACCTCTTACAACACAGATGGGATCATCAGGGATCAACTAATGCTTCCATGTATTTTGATTTCCCTCTTTTTTCTCCACATAAAATAGAGTTTAATAAAGTCTTAACTTTCTTTAGTACATCATTATTATCTTTTGATATGGATGTGCCATCTGGCAAATGTTCAAGTGAAAGGAGATAAGAATGCGTAATGAGGACGTGGATGACTCTGGCAGATTCAGTCACAGAATCACAGGTGTATTGTGGTTAGTGGAATGAGGACACAGCCAAAAGAAATCCACATATTCTCAATAACAATAAAATCTGCACTTTGCTTGCAAAAGTAAAACTTATAGTAACATTACACACAACCATATGTTATTGTGTTGGACTCAAAATTTTGAGTGATTAGCCGACAACCTATGGCTGTTTTCACAGAATATAATGTTTCTCTGAGAAACGTTTGGTTCTAACAGCAAGCAGTTTATGGCATTCTATTTATAAATTATTACAAGTATGAGATAATGCTCAAGCAAAAAATATTCAAATTCTTGAAGGAAAAAAAAAAAAAGAAAACGGTTAGTTCAAAAAGGAATAGTTCACCCAAAAATGAAAAAGAAATTAAAATCTGTATGGCTTTCTTTATTCTGTGGAACATAAAGGAAGATATTCTGAAGAATGTTGGTAAGCAAACAGTTTTGGTCAACTCTGAATTCCACTGCATAAAAAAAAAACTAAAAAAACACTGAAACATTTCTCAAACCATCTTCTTTCATGCTCCACAGAAGAATTAGACTGAATTTTAATTTTAGGAGAAGCATCCATTTAAAAGGAACTGTTAAATTCTGTCATCATTTACACCATTTTATTCGTCCCAATCCTGAAGGAATTTCCATTTTCTGTTGAACACAGAGGTAGCAGTTTTGGAGAATGTTTATGCTGCTCACTTCCATACAATGCAAGGGGACGGACCACAGGTCATCGAAGCTCCAAAAAAAACACACACACAATTTCTGTACAACGCACCATATTCCAATTCCAATTCCTTTGCTTTGGGTGGGTAACAGGCTGTATTCTCTAAAATCTTGTTGACAGTTGTGCTCACCATTCACTTACACTGGAAAAGAACAGCTTGGACGTTCTGCTAGAAAACTCCTTTTGTGTTTGTACAGGTTCCGAAAGTCAGGAGTGTGCGTAAATTAAGAATTGTTTAGTTGAACTATTCCTAAAATGTTACATACACAACATCATCTTCCAAAAATAAGGTGTTTTACTTAAGAAGAAACAACAGACTGTGTAATGCCACAGTAAACATATTTACCCAAATGTATAGCGGAAAGAAAATTAATCTTATCTTTATTTCTCTGTGACGGTTGTTACCCTGCTAGGCCTGTCTTTGGCAGGATATTATCAGAGGAAACACTTGCAAGACGGTGAAGGCTTTGTTCTTTCATCAACCTCCTTTAATTAAATCTTCCCATCTTCAGGCATTTCCGTGATCTTAGCAAATAAAACCGAAAGTGAATTACAGAAATTCCTAATTAAAGAAAGTCACTGTTAAAACAACCCGTCAAGACTGTGCAAGCGTTTGAAGACACACCGTGCTGAAAGGATGGCGGCTCCGTTCCTGTCAAGCTGCAGAATTTCCCCCCTTTTCTCCCTCTATCTCTCTCTCTCGCAGTCAGTTCATGCTAAAATTATGTGTCATTAGCGAATTACACAGGTGCCAGAATGAGTTTATCATCTTCAGTATGTAAATCTTGCCTGTAACCGGAGGTGCTGCTTATAAAAACGTCCTATCTCTTAAGCCAAATGAGAACGCCACACTGATAGGAGATTACGCAGTTCTGATGCAGGCTGCTGCTGCCCCCCCGGGCTAGGAACTGAGTTATGATGTGCTCGTTTTCCTTAATCTTTATGCAACCATAACGAGGATACACACAGGGCCAAACAAAGGGAGGTGGAGGGGGGTAAACAGTGCATCTGTAAATGATGTTGCTGCTGTTGTTAAACAGACAAACTTGGCTTATTGTGCTGCATTCATGTCAGGAATGTAGCAATTATTTTCCTGAGATTGTCTTATGATGAGTTTGACTGGGTGAAAGGTTAAGTCTTTAGGCCGAGGATATATAAACCAACTAGCAATCCATAGCTACTGGTGAAGCACGGAAACCATGAGAATTCGGGAACGTATAGTGCTACCCATGCGTTTTGAGTGACTATCCATTGCTTCATTAAAGGCCCTTGCACACTGAGTCTGAAATTCGCGTCCGAAATTTTCGCACGTTAAAAAATAAATAAGACCTCACGTTATGTCAATCACGCTTACACACTGCCTCTGAAACTTTCGTCCGTCATAAAAAATTCGGATCGGGTTTGATTTTCTGCGCTTTTCGCATCTGTAGCAAGCATTTTGAATGGTGTTTTGACAATTCAGAGCCACCGAATCATGAATACGAAAAAACGCATATGAAAATTTCGGCCTCAGTGTGCAAGGGCCTTAATCGTCAACTGGGAATCCATAGCTCAAGAAGGCCAGTTCATGGATCTGATCTCAGACTAATCTGCCATCTATAGGAGGTTGACTAAACACATTCACTTTTTAAAGAAAAAAAAAGAAAAAGAATATTGGTTTTGTTGCTCACATATCTGATATTTCAAACTTGCTAAGCTTTGATGATATTAAATCCTGCTATCAAAAACCTGCTAATTACATTACTTTTGTTAAATGTCTCTAAATTTGCTATTAGATCTTTCACAGGAAATTTCTCTATGATTTGTCCTAGTACCGTCAAACCTTTGAAAACTGTGAGAGACAAACAAGCTCAGGTGCCTCATTAAGAAAGAGAGAGAAAGAGGAGGCTTTGTCTCCCTCCCACATACATTTTTACTTTGTAAGTAAATAATTGGTTTGGTGTTGATGAATGAGTATTTAAATCTTACATGTGGGGGTACATAAGATGAAAAAAAAAAAAAATAGAATAGGAAATAGAATGATTAGACTGATATGGATGATAGATTATAACAGTTTGCAATTCTATTCTATTATAATACATACATACATAGATTCTGATTGGTTAATTATGACTTTCCGTGGTCTGTTATTCCCAGATAATAACTTGCCAATTGGGGGGAGGGGGGTTAATGAACGAAAGAAATGAAAGGAAGAATCATTCAAAAATTGATCAATAACATGGATTTAGGGTGAATAGGTTGAATTTTCATTTCATGTCGATTTTAAAGCTGGCTAAAGGGGCCCTTAATTCTAAGGGGCCTTTGGAAGAACATAATTGTCCAGCAATTATATAACAAAATTTTGATTATGACTTAATGGTGAATTATAATTTGATTAATTCATTTGCTTATACACTGCAAATAATAATCTTATTTGTAGCAACATATACTGTACTCAGAAATATTACTTCTTTCACTGCATCGTTTTACAGTTGAGAGGTCAGAAAACTTCTTGACACATCAGACATGTTGTAGCTTGTCTGAGAGTGAATGCCTACTTTACTGTCACTCAGTTTTCAACAATAAAAAGCAACATGAAGCTTCCGCCCCTGAACGAGACCATCAGCATCGACCTTGAGAGGGGACAGCAGTCGTAGCGATACTGTGCAGGCCCGCTGTCACGTTCACATGCTAATGGAGTAGTGAGTGTCTGCTGCTCCACTTCCTCTTGCTCCTGCAAATGCGCAGATTGTCATTACCCGTGTTTATATGCAGAGATAACACGCCCAGAGCTAGATATCAATACAGAGAGTGAAAGGAGATTATGAGCAGCATTTAAAAGGGCGTCACTCACAAAAGAATGCATTAGGTAAAGGTCCAGATATAATGGATGTCTGCAGAGTGCCCTTGGTAGGGTGCGCTGAATAAAAGCATGCAGATCGCCGCCACTGGTGTCCCGGAACGATCCGTGAACCACTCCGTGATGCACAGACAGTAGCTATGAATTTTTAAACTGGATTTATACAAAATAATACAAGGGATGGACAAGCTGTGGCAAAATTAAATTTTGCTTACCGCAGATATTTGAGGTGACGATCAGAATCATTTTTCAACTTGACAGCGGTATGACCTCCTCTTTCAAGCGCAAATGTAAAATTGTCCGGCGTTTTCTACATATATACCAAGCCATTTTATTTTTCCCCCAAAAAATAAATCTGTTTTCTGTTTTGGCTGTTTTAATTAAACTGTAAAAATCAAGTCCTATGAAATGTATTTCATTTTTTACTGGTTCCACTATATCTATAAAAAAAAAAAAAAAAAAATCCTGCATTCTGTGATTTTTAATTTTGTACAATTTATTATTAAAAACAGTGGTAATCAAATGCATGCATACAACGTTCTAACAATCTAATAAATCGGTGACAATAAGTTCTCATTTGTTAACATTAGCTAATGTATTAACTAACATGAACTAACAATGATCAATACATTGGTCACAGTATTTATTCATCTTTTTAAATGTCAGTTAATAAAAATACAGTCGTTCATTGTTAGTTCACGGTGCATTAACTAATGTTAACAAATACAATTTTTGAAATGTTGAAATTAACATTGACCAAGATTAATAAATTCTGTAGAAGTATTGTTCATTCTTAGTTCATGATAACTAAATTAGTTAATGTTAACTAATGAAAGTGCTATCCATAAATGATTTAAAATGTAATTAAATTGAACAATTCATTTTATTTTTGGCAAACAAAGTGCTTCACAGCAGGTTTAATGTTTGTATTAAAACATAGATGAATCGTGATAGTGTCATATCCTTAACACATATATATACAGTGAGGAAAATAAGTATTTGAACACCCTGCTATTTTGCAAGTTCTCCCACTTAGAAATCATGGAGGGGTCTGAAATTGTCATCGTAGGTGCTCTTTGGTCTTGGCCATGTTAGTAGTTGGATTCTTCTGATTGTATGGGGTGGACAGGTGTCTTTATGCAGCTAACGACCTCAAACAGGTGCATCTAATTTAGGATAATAAATGGAGTGGAGGTGGACATTTTAAAGGCAGACTAACAGGTCTTTGAGGGTCAGAATTCTAGCTGATAGACAGGTGTTCAAATACTTATTTGCAGCTGTATCATACAAATAAATAGTTAAAAAATCATATATTGTGATTTGTGGATTTTTTTTTTTAGATTATGTCTCTCACAGTGGACATGCACCTACGATGACAATTTCAGACCCCTCCATGATTTCCAAGTGGGAGAACTTGCAAAATAGCAGGGTGTTCTTATACTTATTTTCCTCACTGTATGTATGTATGTATGTATGTATGTATATATATATATATATATATATATATATATATATATATATATATATATATATATATATATATAATTTTATTTTTTTATTTTTTATTATTATTATTATTATTATTAAATACATTTTTATTTTGGCTGGTTGTAGTGAAAACCTATTTGACAGAAATATATTACTGTTGTACATCAAGATGTACTTAAAATAATTGTACTTCTTAAAACCTTTAAATTCCTTTGTGTATCTGACAATAGTTTTATCATGAAATGATGAAGTGAACTCTCAGCTCCGAAAAATTAGTTCATGCTGAGTGTCCTCAAATAGTGAGGTGGCAGATGCTGAAAACACCACGAATGTCAAGCATGCTTGAGTATTTGTAGCAGACAAAACTGCGCTATTCATTCACAGGTACATGCAAAAAAATTATTAAAAAAATCCATTTATATCACAGGATTCCGTAAATTCTTAGGGCCTTAAATTTATATGTGTGTAAAGATAAATGTGGTGATATTAAGTTTATTTGATGGTGATTGAACGCTGTTGGCTTTGGGCATGAGCAAGAGCAGAATTCATCATTAATGATGAGCGGATGCTAATGCCGAGCTGTTCGGAGCCCTAGGGCCTGCTGGGAATTGGGTGGCCTATTAGCTAAAGCCCTAAGGCTAACAACACCAGACCAAAAGTGCTCTCCATAACCTACATGCGCTAACACACTCCTCACACTCACACATACTCTTCACTTCCACTTTCAGACCTCCCTCGGTTAAGCGGACAAGACCGAGGGGTTAAATATTGACCAGAGTTGGACTCACTTAGTGTCAAGGTGTATTGTACTCTATCTGTCAAACTCATTTGGATGATTGTGTCTTGTCCACACTGCTCTGCCTTATGGCCTGTTCCGTGTTGGGGAGAGTGCCTGAAACCCGAGTAGCGATGGAAAACACACACCTTCCTTCCTTCTGACACATTCACAATATAAGAAAAAGTTGAGCATTAAAGCATAGTAATCCCATAATTGATGTCAGATATGTGCTGGCCCTTTGAGAGGAGCAGTGCATCTCCTCGAGGGTTGAGAGACGATACTGAATGAAAGGTGGAAATGAAAGGAAAGGGGATTGAGTAGAATCTGAGCTGTAACTGTATCCATTTGAAAGAGCATTGTGTTAGAAATTCACTATCCAACCTAGCTGACACAGACATCCTTAAGGCTATAAATGCTTCAAGCCTGTGGCCTGAGAAAGAAAGCAGTACAAAACTGCTGCCCTGATAGAAATTCTGACAGGACTTTGTCCAGCTTGGCCACAAGTCTACAACAAACATAGCTATTTGTGGATAAATAGACCCTATACATCATACGAATACTGGATGATCAATTTAGGTTGTTTGGCCAGTGCCAATATTTGGCCCATGCCACCAGACAACAGGGTGGCCGAGATATATATATATATAATTTAAAGATAGTAAATAAAACATTCGCTCAGACAATATCGGTCAACCACTACATACAACACAATACAATATCACAGAAATGCAAACTCAAAGAAATATTAGAGGGTCAAAAGGTCAAATTTGTTCTACTGTCAGGCCCCATTATATTTATGACTAAACAACACATGGTATTTTGAGGCCCTAGCAACATTACAAAACCATAAAACCATGTAAAACATTTCAAATATTTAGGTAATTCATTGCGTTAATGGATAACTGTGACAGGAAGGTATAAGGGGAGATTGTCAGAAGATTATAGAGATGAAATGGTCTAATTCATTATCTTGACAGCTGGAGATTCAAGTTCCTTTTTAACACAGCACATGTAAATTTTCCAGAATGCAAACACATTTTAAAGAGGTTCTTGAAATCCAATTAAATCAGATACAAGATTACCAAATTACCATTTTTATTAACCTGCAGGTTAGCAGTTTTGTGATTTAAAATTCCTATTAGGAAGACTATTAAAACAGCCTCACCATGAATGTGGAGACAAGGGTCATTTAAAGAGCAGGGAAAAAAACATATGTAACTTCACATTTTCTTTTCAATTCATTATCCACCTCCCTCTTTTAGTTTCATGTCTCCTGGAAGCATAGCAAATGAGACGGATTAGGGTTTAATGAAAGCACTGAGACCAAGCAAAGAGCAGAAGTGAAGGAAATCAATGTGGGCCATCTTAGGGGCCAAGCTTGGAAATGGAACCTGAAATATACCCCACCGCTGAAGCCTACCAACGTTCCTCCTTTTCTTAAACTGAATTTGAACATTTCAGACTTGAAAACCCCTAGGAATCCCCTTCTCCTTTGGCTGTATGTCTGTCTGAGGAAACGGAAAGAAAATATATATCAAAAGAACATTAACCTTTACCACCCATTCAGAGATGAGACCTCAATTAACAGAAGTAAATAATCCTTGTAATTACTTCATGGCCATACTCAGCTGGCATAAAACCTACTAAATGGACCGTTAAAACATAAAATGGGTATCTAATTGAAAAAAGAGGGCATATGAGACTGCGATGTAGACCAATCCACACAGCTCTTCCTGTGATGAAAAAAACAAACAAAACAAAAAACATCTATTGATATTTACGTCACACAAAAAGTTGGAAATGATCAGATCAGGGCAAGCCATCAAATGTGTAATAACATTTAGCCTAAATGTTGTGACATTTATTAAGCTTACTCATTTAAATTTTTTATTATTTCATTTAAAAAATAAAAAAAACCACAACGTAACAAAATGATTGTTTTACTGTTTAGCTGTTCCTATAAGTGAAAAGCCTATAAATGGCAGGTTAAGTCTGACGCCACCACGTTCCAGTTACAGGAGGAGCGTTCCCTCAAAGACCACACAAGGGATTTCATAGATCTGGCATGCCTCAATCACTACCCTGACCACTCTCTCTGATTCTTTTAATACACCAGCCTCAACGAGCAGTCCAAGGCACGCCTGCCCGTGAACTTGAGTGGGTGCTGGTGAGATGTGGATCCCCCTACACTAGTGGTTCTCAACGGGGGTGGTACCGCCCCCCAGGGGGCGTTCAGAGAACAACGGGGGGCGTTGGAAGCAAGATTTTTGAAAGGGGGGCGTTCAGATGTTCACGAGTTTACACCAAAGATCCAGGCAAGACAAGATTAAACATGTAATTACTTGCAAAACAATTGCCTACAACATTCTAAAATCTGCCAGTTTAATGCGACATGTAAGCTATGTATCGTTTCTTTTGCAGCGACTCTTATTTTTCCAGTCAAAGACTAGCACTAAAGCACTGACTAGAATCAGCATTCACGTGCTCAAAAATGTGTTTCACGCTGACAACAATCCGGTGGTGGCTAATCCAGCGCTGACTAGAATCACTTCTTCAAACCATCTGGTCCGGCTTTCTCAGGACAACTTAAAGTTTGTCTCGACAAACTTTTTAATCTACACGCAGTGGAGGAATGGAAAGTTGACAAGCCATTAAAAAAGTGTTGACTTAAGAACCACTTATATATTTCCAAACATTTTCAATAAATCATGTTCCCATTCACTCCGGCAATGAATTTTAAAATGAATTAAACTAAATTCTATATGAAGAGTTCAGATGCAAAAGCCTCTAAGTGCCATCTGAAATTTTCTTCTAGAATGATCATTCTTATCAAGCTCGTATATTTAAGTTCAGTAATTTCACTTAAATGACAATTAATAGGTAATTTTCATTGCCATTTAAGTGAAATTACTGAACTTATATATACGAGCTTGATAAAAATTATCATTCTAGAAGAAAATTTCAGATGGCACTTAGAGGCTTTTGCATATGAACTCTTCATATATAAGGTCAAACTTTTACATTTTTAGGCATTAACTAATGCCAATGCCTAATGCCAAAATGTTTTCTTTGTTCACCAAGTAATTTACTGGTCAGGCATTATTGTTAACTCGCAAGACTGTAAGGAGAAAATGACAATTTGATGGATAATTAAAATATATTCTGTAATCACATTTTGGTAATGTATTAATTCCGCCGTCACATCTGAGCGCGAAATGCTGCTTGGATAGTTTCAAGATAGTTAAAAATAAATAATTATACAATAATAATTTAATTGTTCATTTGTGTTTATTCTTGTCACATACACATGCAGTCTAAGTACCGCAGTCGCTTGGACTTGCATGCCTCATGCTAGGTTTAAGCTCGCATCGTCCGCACGAGCGCAAAAATGAATAATTGCGGTGTGGGCGGTCGTGCACGTTGGTTGCGCAAGACACCATTTCGCTAGGCGGTGTGCATGGCTTTTTTTGTAACAGCGCGCGGCTCTGCATCCAAAGATGCACGACTTTGAGCCAAATCTGGCCGAGCATGTACGTCTCACCGCACCGCACCCAGTTTGTGTGCTTAAATTAGTCGCTTACATTTACAAAATGAGCCTATAGCAGACATAAGCCATTTTATAAAATGTCCATGAAACTTGATGAAATGGTTAAGGGGACAATTACTTGAGTCACCCCCTGTCGTTTCACAGAATAGTACAACGGCAAGCACGTCGTCCGTTTGGAGAGGTGTGCGCGCAGTCTGCGGAGACTCGCGCTGCGGAGCCAGGCGGAAGAATAAACAAGGCTTCAGGTGCACTACGGCTGAAACTAACGTCTCTGCAACCCACAGTAAAGAAATTAGCAGAAAAACATCAAGCACATCTCAACTTTTCAGAATGCCGCAAACGCACCAACATCGAAAGCTCGGCCGAACAACTGATCATAGCTGTACAGGGCGTGTTTTTATATCTCATCTCCATAAATATATCTAGTAGTAAAGCTAATGCAAGGGTTAGAAATCAATTAATCCTTTGCTGATAATACTGCGGTATTACTTTGCTTTAGAACCACTGCCCCACACCATCTGCACTGCAGATGAAGATGTCCTCTACAGCCCCACTCCGGACCTAGAGCCCAGTCAGCCATCCAACATGCCAATCATGGACATTCTGCCAGAGCCCACTACAGGCACAGAGCCTGAGACCTCCTCAATGCCAGTGCCAGAGCTGACACTTGACCACAAGATCGCCCCAGAGCCTGAGCACAAGATTGCCCCAGAGCCTGAGCCTGAGCCTAACAGTATGTCTGACCAGATGCGTGAGCAGGCAACATTGTCCACACCAGTGGGTGTCGTCGTGGAGTTTGAAAGAATGGATTGGAGACCTGCCCATACTCCCTCCGCTGAGAGTGAGCTGAGTCTGGCCTCTGTAAAGTTTTTTGAGAACTTAAAAGAGGACATTCCCCAAAGTCTCTCATCTGGTCCTGCCCAGCTCCAAGTCTCCTGGGTATCTGCTGGTCCCGCCCAGCTCCAAATCTCCTTCATCTGTGATGGTCCAACCCAGCTTCCCTCTTCCGCCTCCTCTAACTAAACCCCAGATTCCTCAGCCTCACCTTCGCTGGCTCCATTCAGTCCCTCATCTTCTCCTCTGTTATTTACACGCACAGATCTGCTTCAGGCCTTCCAATCTCCAGTTCCGCCTAGGCATGTGGATCCCGTCTCAACCTCAGACTACCGAGCTTGTCACTCCACATCGGCTCGGCTCCGCCTTAGCTCCTCCCTGCCTCGGCTCTACCTGGGACCAACGTCCTTACAGCTACACTGGGCTCCACCTTGGTCAATCGTCGCTCTGCCTGCGTCACGGACTACCAGGCCTTCAGCTGCACTGAAGGTCCGGAGGTCACCCACCCTCTTTAAACTCCTCTTTTCCCCCAGCTTAGCCTTGGTCCTTGGCCTCAGTCCTCCGACACCCTGGTTAATAATCTCAGCCGCTCGTCACCACGGCTCCGCCTTGGCCAGCAGGACCTACGGTGTCCCCGGTCTTCTCGGCTCCGCCTGGGTCTCCGACTCTCCTGGATCCACCACTGGTGGTCGGACAAATGACTCCACCCTGGCTCCACCCACTATCGGTTTCGCCGTGGGCCTTCGTCCTGGCTGTGCTCGGAGTCTTCAGCTGTCTCCTCTATCCATCATCTCCACCCTGACTCCTCCTATTATCAGTTCCACAGTGGGCCTTCATCCTGGCCATGCTTGGGGTCTTCAGCTGTCTCCTCTATCCATCGCCTCCACCCTGGCTCCTCCTACTATCGGTTCCACAGTGGGCCTTCATCCTGGCCATGCTTGGGGTCTTCAGCTGTCTCCTCTATCCATCGCCTCCACCCTGGCTCCTCCTACTATCGGTTCCACAGTGGGCCTTCATCCTGGCCATGCTCGGGGTCTTCAGCTGTCTCCTCTATCCATCGTCTCCACCCTAGCACCTCCCTCCCTCCATCCACTCCCCATGGACTGTTCTGCCTGTCCCTCCTTGGTTATGACACTTACCTTAAATGTGTAATGTGAATAAATAGTGTTCATTAACAGCCATTGTGATAATATGCTAACTTGAAACAAAATAGTATTGTTTACAGCACAACTTAACGAGCGGATAGAAAATGATTCTCAAAAATAAACCTACCCTGAAAAAAAACAGTCACTAGAGCAAAAAATGTGGCAAATACCACCGTTACAACTGTTTTTTCACATAACCTAAATAATGCATGTCATTCAAGTCAAATATAGTATTTAATATGACTAAATTCACCTGAAACCAATTTTTAAATGTCAGGTCAGACAGACAAAGCTTGTTAAGTTAACAACAGCACATTCACTTTTTACAGTGTATACAGTATATATATTTGTATGTTATAAAATAAAGAATACGTTTTATTTCTGTTATTGAAGTACTATGAGCCCCTAAAACCACTGATAAGTCATGCAAGACAATCGAGTAATAAGAGAAAAAAGGTGTGCCTGTTCCCAATTTCTGTTCATTTGTTGGTCTTAGTTAAGATAATCATATACATCAGCAGTACCACTTCACCACGATCAAACGATGACAATAGAGAGAGAGGATTTGACACAATTCTCGGAGCCTGAGGAGGACTCTAAATTCAAAGCTTATGCAAATATGTTTGCGGTATTCAATCGAAGACTATTTGAGCTAGGGCAATTCACATGGAGATTGAGGATAAATATGTTTTCATTGTGCTCAGACAGTAATACATTAATTTCCCTTTATTATTTGTAAGAATCACTGGCAATATCCTTCTGAAATAAGTATGACATTAAAGGCCCAGTGGAAAATCAGGATGGAACAAAAAGTCTTTAATTTAGTTGGTGCCAGAAGGCATAAATGTAAACTTAATGAAATAGATCACATAGTGTGCATTCTGTGCATTCATAAAATACAAAATGTAAACACAATATTGATTTGACACAAATGCAAAAGCCTGTTCCCAGACCTTGCTAATCCACCAACAATTCAGCAAGCAATGAATGTTTCAAATTTCTGTCCAACAACCAGGAAAGACCTTCAGCCAGCTTCAAAGTTGCCAGTAACATTGGAAGACATTCATGGACACCAAACTTTCATTTCTTTCTGATGTCTCTTTGTTCAATCTCTCTCTATCTCCCTCTCTCACTTTTTTTCTGCTCTGATATTAACATTTTGCTTGTGGCAAGTGGAGCTAATGTGGATTGGTATTTTCATTATAAGTCACCCCAAAGCCATGCTCAGCTGTATCTGTGGTTTCCAAATTGAGCTGTAAATTTTGAGAGCATCTGACACCCGTGCCCCAGGCTTACATCAGAATACTAACAAGATGACGACGACATTTCCGTCTCCGTAATTCGAGTTGCACCGTATATCAGGTCAAGCCAGAACACCGTCCGCTAGAACACAGCAGAGTGTGGGACAATCCAGACATAACACTCTTTAAGTATCCCAGCCACACCAAAGAGAATAATGAATGAACCTATTTAGACTGGATTTACTGCCACTTTAAAACCTGATTGCTGCGAATTCAGAATAATTCATAAGACTTTTAGTGCCGTTTATCATGTAGCCTAGGCTGTTTCGATGTGAATGGATGCTTTATTTGTAGTTTATCAAATAAACTCCTTATCTGCCAGTGTAATATGCAATATCAATGCATATGTATCAGTTCTGCCTTTAATTAAGGGGCATGTTACCACAGTAGCAAAAATGTAATCTTCACTTCACCACAAAGCCTGGAACCATGTGAGAGGGGGTAAGATGAAGTTGAGAAATATTTGATGAGCAACAAGAAGAAAGGAATGTTACAAAACACAAATTTACAAATTTCCTGTCAGCTTCCAAGAAACACAACTGATTGTAAATTGCTGTCTAATATTGTCTGATATTATGTGTTTGGCAGATGTTTTTATTAATAATAATAATAATAATAATAATAATAAGTTTCATTCAGCAAGGACAAATTAAATTGAAGAAAAAGTGACAGTAAAAAATATTTCTAAAGTTACAAATAATCTATTTAAAATAAATGCTGTACTAATAGTAAAATAATAAATATTTTGTATTATTTTATTTATTTATTTGAGCACCAAATCAGCATATTAGAATGATTTTTGAATGATCATGCGATACTGAGGACTAATGGTTGCTGAAAATGTAACTTTGCCATCACAGGAATAAATCACATTTTAAAACAGTTCAAAGTTGATCAAAACCTTTTTCAGGATTCCCAAAAACACAGATGGGCTGAACAAAAAGCAACAGTGATGGGCCAATGGACTACCGATCTCCACCCAAACACCAAAGCTGTGGCTTCTAGACATGGTTTAGTCAATGTCCACTCTTAGCACATGTGAATGCCTACCAATTACAGTACATGGTCTACATTTCAACAAGCAGAGCGTTTATATGCAGAGCCCCACACAGCTGTGACCATGAACCTCTGTTTTTATGACTGAACTAATTTTGTGGTTTGTGCCATTTTGTATTTTTAGAAGACATCGGTTTGTTCAAAACACACAGAGAAGGACAAGTACCAAAACACAAAAAGCGCACAGACCATCAACTGAATTTCTTATTGTAATAATGATGTCAGAACATAATGTTAGTTAGATGGATACTTCTATAAAGGCAGTCTGTATAATGTTTTTAAAAAAAAATTATACTCATATAACTGACCAGTTAAAAATGCTCTTTCTCAAACCCTGCTAAGTTGTATTATTAGTATTAGTATTATTATTAGTATTATTATTATTACTAGAGTTGCACATGTGTAATGACCCTAGTGTATGAGGACCGGGAGTGCCACAATTCATCTGCACCAGCAACACTGTAGTGACAGACACTGGCTGGGCACATACATTCACACAACTTGTATAAAAATACACTCATACACACACAAACACAAACATAGACACACACACACTTCAGGTCCCTGCCTCTGATCTGTCAGGTATGGTTACAGCTATAAAGGGCACATACTCCTGCTGAGAGAGAATTAAGAAGAGAGGAATGAAACTTGAACTTGTGCACACTGTTTGTGTGGAACAGACATGATAAAATTAGACAACATTATTGCGTTTTTTTTTTTTGGTGCCAAATGCACAGATAACCCTTTTAAAATGTTAAAAGCACTGCTTAAATCAGCTTTGTTACTTCATGCAGTGCACATATGACATTACATATAGTACAATATATCATTTTGTGTCATTTGAGAAGTAAATGTTATATTTTGAATGATTATTTCACTACTATTTGTACAAAATTAAATGTTGACTTGAGAAACATCCTGTGAGCCTTACCATCTGCTAGTGCAGCTTTCTAGACAGATCAAGAGGTCACCAACAGCATTTAGTAAAAGTGCTTTGCTTGTGAAGGCCTTGTCTTCCTCTCACCATCATGCCTACACCACCCTTTCATCTGCAGTTGTCAAAACACGCAGGGCAATAATGGCCGCGATGAACTGCTTTTCAGTAAACATTAGCAGCAGCTCAGAGTGCAGGACATGCCTGAACTGTCTGTTAAAACTGAGAGAAGGCCCCACCGAACACCTGTGTGTTTTCGTGAGTGTGTGTTTTCATTTGTCTACATGACTGAGAGGTGGAAGGTGATGACATGGTGGAATGGACCGGGGGGCAGCACGCACAAAAACACACACACACACACACACACACACACTCATATGGCCACTAGAAATTCCAGTCACAGTCATGTTACAAAATCACTCTGAGGTCGGGGAAACAAAGAAGAGCCCTTGGGGTGTGTGTGCGTGTGTGTGTGTGTGTGTGTGTGTGTGTGTGTGTGTGTGTGTGTGTGTGTGTGTGTGTGTGTGTGTGTGTGTGTGTGTGTGTGTGTGTGTGTGTGTGTGTGTGTGTGTGTGTGTGTGTGTGTGTGTGTGTGTGTGTGTGTGTGTGTGTGTGTGTGTGTGTGTGTGTGTGTTTAATGGTTCTCTCAACCAAACCCACCAAAATCCTGCCTGCAATTAAAAAGTGCACCGCTCTGGCACCACAACTAATTTTCCCTCGGTTTCTACAGCTACAAACCAGTAGGGCAATTGTTATTAGTTCTCCATCGGTTTCAATTTGAATGCCTGAGAGCCAATTAAGGCTGCGGCTGATTGAATCCGCCCCAGGACCTTCCCATGCAGGAACCCAAATGAGTTCAGCCTGAGGTGGGGAGGAGTGGAGAGATGGAGGAAGAGGGGCACAGAGGTTAAATAAGAGGAGTTAAACTAGCAAATCCCATGCACACTGCAGTCAGGAACAATGGTTGGCTGCAGTGCTGACGCAAAGTAAATCAACTATCCCAACTTATTCATTCAGTCCAGTAGCTTCGTTAGGCTCAAATTCCACCAGCAACCTCATGACCTTCTCCAGTCAGGTATTAGCAATACAAATTGCATCAGACTGCTTAATTAGCCAGTGCAATGTACTTAAATGGAAATAAATTACATTCTTTTGCTTTCTTCTTGCACTTTAGTTCTCTTTTGATTTCACAACCATGTAGGATTTAAACACAATTGCTCAGTTTTATAGTTACTCTTTATGTTTTCAAACGTAAGCATCTCAATTATACTACCTCTTTTGTTGCTAAATTCAATGGCAGCATCACATGTATGCTTAAAGAGAAGACAATCCCATAATGCACTGCGACAAATATAAATTTCATTCATTGCCAAAAAATATCGATAAAAATATTTCAACAAACAAATATTAACTATTTTTCTAAAAAATGGGTCAGTAAGATTAATTTATTTATTGAAAAAATAATACTCTTCAGCAAGGAAGCATTAACTTCATCAAAAATTATAGTAAAAACATTTATAATTGTATAAAAAAAATCTCAAATAAATGCTGTTCTTTTAAACTTTCTATTAATCAAAGAATTCTGAATAAAAATTTAAGCAGCACAACAGTCTTCAACATTGACAATAATAAGAATTGTTACGTGAACACCAAATCAGCATATTAGATTGATTTCTGAATGATCATGTGACAATGAAGACTGGAGTAATGGCTACTGATCTTTGTCATTACATTGCAAAATATATATATATAAAAAATAAAAAATAAATTATATATATATATATATATATATATATATATATATATATATATATATATATATATATATATATATAAATTGTAATCATATATTTTTTTTAATTATGTTTTTATTATTATTATTATTATTTTAACCAATAAATTGCGCCTGGGACAGTATGAGACTTTTGCATAAAGAAAAGCATAAAAACTTTTGAACTGTAGTGTATTTGAGTGTGCTCATTTCACTAGACTGAGTTCACTAAATATTAGAACACAGCTAATAAAACAAAAACAGACAGTATAGCAAGAAGTCCTCTTGCTAAGAATGTCTGAAGTTCAGCGCATGACATATCCTCTCATCAGTCATCATATTGGAAGAGAAGTGTATGGATGGATTGGACAGAATCATTGTACAAACATCACACACTGCTTTTAGCTAAATGACGAGGCAAGCAGCTACTGGTCTCATCCACATCACAGGATAAGCTTCTTTTCATCTGAATTGAAGTAATGATTAGCATTTTTTTTTTCCCCCAAAGTGGTGGAGACGAGAGAAAAGCGTGCTCACTTTTAAGGAGACACTTGAGAGACAGAGGGAGGGAAAAGTTTTTAAGGGTGTCAGTGGATAAGAACTAGAGGAATTAACCCTAAAGAAAGTTTTAGAGGAAGACCAGGAGATTTATGCCTTGAGTTGAAGAGGATGAGTTTAGGTGCCAACCTCGTAGGTATTCAACCTATTCAAAAACAGCTGCCAAGATGATTAAGACACAGTCCTGAGGAACATCAAAAGCGCGAGTATCAGGCTGACAGTGAATATTATAAAGTTGCTAAAATGATAATCAAACAGCTGACACTTGATAAGTGACTTCATTATCATTTGATATATAAAATAATACAATAACACTAGAAAACGCTTTCTTAATCAGTATTTAAATCAGTAATAAATCAATCAATTAAACCTAAACGTCATTAAAAATAAAATAAAAAAAATGGTTGCTTGTGAAATTAAGGCTTGTCTTTAGAGAATATATCTTGAGCAAATTATAAATCATTTTCTAATCTTTCTAAATTAAGCATAAATGTATGTAAGAAAACTTATATATATAAAAAAATTAAATATATATATATAATGGTGACTATTTCTCAAGGTTTTATCTTGCAACTTTATTTCTCACAATTGTGACTTTATATCTCAAAGTCACAATGTGACTATTTCCTATTTGTACTTTATAATCCACGATTACCTGTTAAGTTTTAAATGTTTGAAATAACAATTAAATCTATTATTATTTAAAATGAATGTATAATTTGAAGACTTTGAAAACTAATTCTACTTTTCCCCTTTTCTTCTTGCTGTAAATACATGCAGATAAACTTAAAGAAGACCTAAAAACCAACCACTGCTGTCTGTCTAAAAACCCAAGAATCAAAATGTTTTCCACAGTCTGGCCAAAGTGCAAGTCTATGACAGCTAAGGAGAAGCGTTTCCCCTCCTCCTCGAATGGACTCCAATCAATGGGAGCAGAGACCGCTTCAGTAGCCCCTGCCCTCCTTTCTCTTATAATTACACCCCTCTGGATTCTCTGAGTACCAGCTAGCCCAGTGCTATTTGCGGTAATTAGTCCAGAATGTAAGCTGTCAACATGCAAACCAACCCAAACCCACCATTCTTCCTCCTGCCAACTCCCTCCTCCCTTCAACACAACAACACACACCTTACCTTAGCTGCTGGAGAACATTAACTTTCTTTCCTCCTTCTTTCTCTCCCTCTCCCCGTCTCTCCTTCGGCTACTCATGTCAAATCTAGGTCTCTCCGAACAAAATCTTAATAATTAACTGGCAAATTTTAACATGATTGCTTGTGACACACCTACTCTGGTAATTATTGCTTTGAGGCCATTTGCTAATGAAATTAATGCATTCGTTGCCCTAACAAATTAGCATAACTCATGCAAATGGCCCACATTTTAGACCCACTTGCTAAGATGGAAAAAGACAAGGTGGTGGTGGGGGGGGGGGGGATATAAGAAAAAGCAGTGTCAACAAAATGCAGTGAAATTAAATTGCACATGCATGCAATGAAGAAATTACATTAGCAGAATTGCAAGCGGTTATTTTTTCTATAGCCATAATGGCTAAAAGCTCTTCATTTTAACCACCGGTGAGCACAGTAATGCAATGCTTTAGGATAGCGGCTTATGAGCATATGATTATCATTATCATCATTACAGTCATTGCTGATCTACATGCGCATCTTTCCGAGAGCAAATATTAAATGACCGCCATAATACAGACATTAAAAGGTTATTAGACTGATGCATTAAGTGATCTGAGAGCGGGCGCCGCTGAAACTCCATCAGTGAGTGAGAAGGAAGCTGTCTCCTCTGCACAGACAATGTCTGTCACAGAGCTACTGAATGTCAGCCCACCATGATTTTTAACACACTGACTGGCATTATTAATATTTGATGACATTACCCCAAACTGGACACAAAATGAGGGATGTATTTTTGAGTGTATTTTTGTTTTGTTTTAGTATGTGGGTCAGGTTTTTTTCCTGCATTGTAGCAACCTGATGTCCCCAAAAGTATAGTACAACAATGAAATATCATGTGGGGTCCAACCTGTTTCAATGTGGAAAAAAAGTCTAGTCACCTTTATTTTTATAGTGCTTTAAATAATACAGATTGTTTCAAAGCAGTTTTATAAACTGAAAAATAACGATTCAATGATGCAAACAGAGTTAAATTTGGCTGTAAAGCAGCTCTAAAAAGAAAATAGAGTTCACTGTTCAGCTGAAGTCTGAGTCTGAAGTCAATTGTTAAATTAGTTAATCTATAAAGCAGTTCTGCAAAAAAAATATTTCATCGTCCAGCTCAGTTCAGTTCTCATACAGCGGCGTCAGTACAGTCAGATCAATAATATTGTTGAATATTAAGTGTCCCTAACTAAGCAAGCCAGAGGCGACAGTGGCAAGGAACCTAAACTCCATCAGGTGACAGAATGGAGAAAAAAACCTTGGGAGAAGCCAGGCTCAGTTGGGGGCCAGTTCCAACTTGGTGTGACAGTGTTAAAAAAAGTATTAATAAACATATCTTTAAACTACAGATGCACTAATTGACCGGCCAGGGACCGGAATTGGCTGATTATCCACATGATCGCCCCGGATGGTGACAAGCTGGTCAGACTCACGTCTTTCCGATTCCGATTCCGAGCCGGTCCTTTTTGTTGCCAGCGGGACACGGGCGATAACGTCAGTCTCCCTCTCTTGAGTGACCCACAACCATCTTACCTCACTCACTCGTCTCATTCGCTCCAGTTAAATAGTGCTTTTATTACGCATAATTTTACTAACTCCTGCAGGTTTCGTGCTCACACCAAAAGCGTGCGCACCACTGATATAAGTGGAGCGCACAAGCCGCCTCTCAGTCTCAAGCAGTTTGAGTAGCAAGCATCAAAATGAGTGGCTTACTGCACTTAAACGGTCAAATTCACACAAAATTATGTCAAAATGTCCATCTTGGCGAGTGTTCAGTTTAACAGTCAGTTTTGGAACCTAATTAATTTAGAAAGATAACGCACGTTTTGAATCTGTACAGTATATAGAGTGGTGCAGCCTGGTATGACTTATGTTGTAGGCCAACCGGCAGTTAGCATTACACTGGTTCCCTCAACAAAAACCCAATAGGATTTTTTCCATAGGCTTTTGGATTATCGCAAAATAAAAAAAAAGTGCGTGATCAACAAAAGTTTATGATACTTACAAGTTTTGCCCATCAAGATAATTTTCACAGATAAACACAAATGTTATACATTTTGAAGCCTAAATGCAGTCGCCAGAAATAAAAAGCTAAAGGTAGGCTATAAACGGACTACACCAAGGTCCCACAAATTCATCGTCACCATCACCAAGCTTCCGACAACTCTTTCAGTTTTTATCTAAAAAACATTTTACCAGAAAGTTTGAAAGTTAGTATAGTTTATAAGAGCGCGAGTATAAGCATAAACAGGCTGTTTGAAAGTTAGTATAGTTTATAAGAGCGCGAGTGCATAAACAGGCTGTAAAAGCGGACTGAGCTTACCTGTTATGCGTTTAAACTCCCTGACTGCCTCTAGTCCCATTTAGCCACTTGTTAGCAAACCGCATGTACCAGCTTCAAAAAAGGGTAATACTGATGTACTTTATGTCGTAGAATAAAATGTGAAAGTGTCATCATGTTGAGATTGTGTTCATCACAGCCATTTAACCAAAAACCCACTGACTTTGGGATGATGCCGGAAGTGCTAAAATGCTAACTTGTTTATGCCTTTTGGCCTACAAAGTGATGTCATACCTGCACCACTCTATTGGATCCATGCATAAACCCTTAAAGTGACAGCAGTCATGTTAATAAAAGAACAAAAGAGTTCCTGAAACAAATTTTTTAACATTAATCTGTATTTAATTTGACACAATTTTATAACTGTCTTTCTACTAGTCAAAGTAGAAATTATTTTATTTTATTTTATGAAAATAAACTTTTGCATTGAAAAGTATACTTTTTTTTTGTATATGCTGTCAATTATAGTTCTTTGAAAGAAAATCTGAATCTGCAAAAATCAGTATTGGCAGGTCACACTTAATAAAAAAATTGAAATCGGCCAAGACAATCTGTACATCTCTACTTTAAACCCATTATCATGTTGTTCCGAACTCATGTCACTTTCTTTTTTTTTCAGTGTAACACAAATTAAGTGTTTTTGTCCACATTATGAGAGTCAATGGTACCCAAAAATTTTAAGCAACAAAATGGACATAAAGGTGGCATGAAATGAATCCATATGACCAAATCAAATATTTATCAATGCACACATACACAGACTACATCAAACATGGTAACACAAAACTAAAACATCATGACGTTTGGTCAACAAGTGAACTTTGACATTTTATGTTTTATGGAATATCTGATGAAGTCTTTGTATGCGTGCATTTATGAATGTTTTGATTTGATTTTAAAGTCATTAAATTTTGGGTCCCATTGATTTTTTTCTAAACAAATTACGGTATTTTGTGTTCCGCATAAAAACACACATCGAATGAGTTTGGGACAACATGAGGGAGAATAAATGATGACGGAATTTTTATTTTGGGCTGAACCATTCCTTTAGTGAAAATCTAAAAATGCAGAAAGGTTTCTGTGAGGTGCAAACAAATTTATTCAAAGGAGAGTCTCCGCTATAGAACGTTTTGCATGAGTATGTTCAGTTTTCACACACCATAAAACAACAGCAACTGTGTACACGAATACATATGACATATTCTTAAGAGCATGTTGGTAAGGTGTGTTGTTGCATGGCAGGTGAGGAATCGTAGGGATAAGTTGCAGTTTAACAGGATTTTAAATGGGCTAGCATGGATTGGCGGGCTGGAGCTGTGTTCACTCAAGAGAGACAGAAGCGCTGCTACACTTCCCTCTAAATTGTTTTGCTCAGCGTCCTCAGCTTCCCTCTGTTGCCCCGAGGCTCACTGTGGTAACAAAAGCTGAAAATGACTCCCATTTAAACGGTATTGGGTTGCATTACCATGGTCAGGTGGGAGAGTCTGGAAGCCATTATGGAGGTTTGCAGAGGCCACTTGGTGCTGCAAGGCGCAAAACTAGACAAAAATAAGAAAAGGCCAGGGAGAGACCTTGAGTCTATATGATCACTCAGGCTACATGTACTAGCCAGGAATTTACATTTACATCAGTTCTGGGAAACAGGATCAAATATTTGGATGGATCAGGTTGTCCTATTGGGTCCGATATAAAAAGCACCAAAAAGTAACCTTTTAATGCACTCATCCTTTAATGCTGCAGAATCACAAACCGAATAAAGAGGTTTAACAGTAAAATCTTGATAATCAGATGATGCCCTCAATACTAAACCAGGGCAGCTGATATATCCTGCCAGAGAATATGGGAATAATCAATTTTAATGTTATACTACAGTTCAGTCAGACAGACACAGTGACTTTTTAAATGCTATTGACTCAAAAAGAATACCACTGATTCTTGATACAACTTTACCTGCCTTCATTATCCAATATGAAATGAATCAAATATGTTGTTAACAGAAATGTACTATTTTGTTTTTTCTTTATTTTTTTCTCACAATTATGACATTAAATTATCCCTCTCTCTCTCTTCCTAAAACATGTTCTCTAAACATATAACTTTTTATGAATTAAAATGTATAATAAACATAAGAAAATTAATATTTGTTTAATTGACACCATTACTATGCCCTGGCAGAATGAAAGGGTTAATTACATTTAAATCACAATAATTTAAAAACATACTTTTCATAAATCACACTACCTGAAGTAAACATTAAAAAAAATCAGCATTCACTTTTCATATTTCATCTGCATTGAGTTTATTTATTTATTTTTGGGGGGGGCAGGTATTTTGGAAATTGTTTGGGATTTTTAAATACTACCCTTATTTTAAATACAGTAGGTCCTGTTAGTAGCAGAAACTCACACATTTAAGCCATCTTTAGGTTATCTAAATGTGGTTTCCTCATTGCTCAATAAAAGTCAAAAAGACAGAAAAGAGATTAGAGATTGAGGAATATGAAATGAAACAGGCCTGAAAGGGGGAAAGGATTGGTGTTGCCAGTTAGCCTTGAGAGTGGTTGCTTAGATGTGGAAAAAGCACTAAAAACTGCCTAAAAAGCACTTAATAAGGAAAGGATTTGATATCAAGATATTTTAAAGAATGAAAAATCCAAGAGATTGGAGTAAAAATGAGAGAAAAAGAAGACTGTTCCACTCAAGAAAAGACAAATCAGGCTGCTTATTCTCCGCACGGCGATATGTAAACTCGAGATGTAGCGCTTGTATGAATACACAGCAAACACCTAAACGCAGTAGGGCGGTTGAACCGCACGTCAAAGCGGAGAACTGACCCTCTGTGTGATGCCACATCAACATCTACCATTTCACACAAATGAGCTCCTGCCGCGCCGGGCAAGATGGCCACGCGAAATTAGCATTGGAACACATCGGGGAGAAAGCGTGCTAAATTTGAGCTCGCAGACTGAATATGGATTTGGATATTATGTTGTCCGTCTCCCATGCCAAATATTATGACCGTTTATTTTCCCCACAGTGGGTGTCTTGGCATATTATTAATGTAATAAAAACAGGCTTTTATATCCATCGACCAAACCAATGACATGGGGAGAGAGAGAGAGAGAGAGAGAGAGAGAGAGAGAGAGAGAGAGAGAGAGAGAGAGAGAGAGAGAGAGAGAGAGAGAGAGAGAGGAGAGAGAGAGAGAGAGAGAGAGAGAGAGAGAGAGAGAGAGAGAGAGAGAGAGAGAGAGAGAGAGAGAGAGAGAGAGAGAGAGAGAGAGAGAGAGAGAGAGAGAGAGAGAGAGAGAGAAATGATTGCTCATTAGTAGTATTTGTGTTCTGGATCCTTTGGGCTTCTATCTGTTCCAGGAGCTGATGTTCTTCTAATGAGTTAAATACTATCTGCTGCAAGAGGGCATCAACCTATTACACACGCACACACACTTACACAATCATAGACATACACTAGAGGTTTAGGAGTTTATAGTGTAGAGTTTGTTCTCCGTCAGAACTACTTTTCAGAAATAAGGTATGAAACCTGACACTGAGAAGAACAGTAGAGCTGCTGTCCACTATCAATATCGCCATACTAGGTAAACAAATAGCAAACAAATCTGCATTTTAGGCTTGCCATGACAGAGAGTGATGGAACATGAAAAAGACCACTGTAACCAAGGGTGAACTGCAAAAATGATGTTTCCTTCATTTTAAACTTACAAAGTTAGATGGAAGAGAAACTGATTGCACACAGTATTCATAACTAAAGCTACTAGCAAAACTATTACAATTGTTTTGGTTTTCATTCATTGAAATAAAGCTGGAACATAAACATTAGATGAAAAGCTTAAAAGTTAAATGAAAATCAGAAATGTTGCCAACTATGTGAAATAAAATAAGTTGAAATACTAAAATTACTAAAACTAAAACAGAAATAAATATAAATTAAAGCTAAATAGAAATATATATAACAAATGGCTCATAACAATAAAAAATAAATAACATTATAAATATTAAAGTTAATTCAAAATATTAATAAATACTATAGTAGGGTATAAATAATACTAAAACAAAAAACAGACATACACTTACCTCAGCATTGCAAATGCTACACCTCAGTCTCTCCTCTCGTCCCAGACCCTACACAAAAATGTAATTTATTAAATTAAAACTAGTGCACTATATTACATTGCAGTACTAATTTACATTTAAACATTAAACAGATGTTTTCATCCAACGCTGATTGACAAATTGTAGTTTACCATAATTTCTTTACGATTTGGCACTGGAACTGGATGCCAAGTGTATTTAATTGGTTTTACACTCTAACACAATGACAACACAGCTGAATCTAATCTAAATAAGCAAAACCAAATAGTATGCCACTCTATAAAGTTTTTTTTTTTTTAAATATCAGAAAAGAATAAAGTATGAGCTTGTGCAGAGATGCTATTTCTACCTAAACTCTACTCATTCCATCATTCCAAACCCGCATGACTTTCTTTTTAATGCAGAACACAGAAGAAGATATTTTGAAGAAGTTTTGGTTATCATTGACTTCCATTGCATGGACTAAAAATATATATGTTTACGTTAAATGATGACAGAATGTAATTTTTGGGAGGTCTATCCCTTTGATTTTTCTGATTTTTTTTACTTTTTATTTGAATACATCCCAGCTTTTTTAGATTACCAAAGTTTTTTTTTTTTTTTCAGTGAGTAAAATAGATTTAGTAATCCTTTACTGACCGTTTAAGATGTTTATTTAAAAAAGATGAGCACTAATGGAACAACAGATTTTCTCTACGGTGAACGGCCACTTTTCATAATCAACATGTTATGTATCATGCACCTGATATAGCTCAGCTATTCCATATATGATAATTAAGAGGTTGCTTGGTTGATAAAATGGGATACAACTAGAATTAATTATCTAAATAATTAAGGAGCCCATTGTACAAATATTACACATTAGCAATTAGCCTATTTTATCCCAATGGATGCTGGTCTCCATAATGGAAAGACGTAGAGAGTGGGGGAACACAGTTGCTAAATCCAGAGCTTATATGCATGACATGTGGGAGCTCATTTTGATAGATGTTAATGGCATATAATTATAGAACAGTGCTATTAAGCGATGTGATTTTACAAGAGGCCTGGTGCCCCTGGCGCTATGGCCTGATTGCTAAGAGTGTTTGGCTAATGAATGGAAATGCATGTCTGTTTGCAATGATGGGAATTATCAAACCATGAGAGAGGGAGGGAGAGCGAGAGAGAAATGGTATCTAAACTCAACCACTTAAAATTACTTTCACACACACAGAACCCACTTAACTGCACTCATATGTCACACGCACACACCAAGAAACAGGCAAGTCCTTAAATAGCGTTGTTACACATCAACCTTATTGAATTAGACAATAAATCAGACAAAAATCTGCAACATCCATTTATATAACACATTTTCTAATAATGCCTCATAAATCTTTCTGCATTTATCTCAAAATAATTTATTTAATGCCTTTAGAAGAATAACAGTGTATTTAACACTTCATTTTCATATTTAAATATTCTATTCTGACGTTGCCTAACGTATCTTTTTTTGATAAGGCCTCTCAATTATCAACATGATCAAAACTTTGCTGAAAAAACTGTTGTACACAAGCTACCATATAGCTTCTGTTTTCTGATTAATACCTTTTTAGCAAGTACAATACCTTTTAAAATCATTAATTAATATCTAAAAGTGTCCACCTTCAGGTCGTGGTGTATTTTTGCTGTGAAATCTTTATTGATTTTAATAAAGTAAACTTAAGAATAACTTTTATATTGTTAATATTTCAAGATAAAACACTTGCTGGACTGAAACAAGTTAGGCTTACTTGATCATCCATACATCATGTTTTAAAATGTGTGTATGAAATATGATACATTAGGCTTTTGAGGAATGTTTATTTGTGCATCTCTCAATCATCATTATATTGCATTATACCGAATGTTTTTAAACTACAGAGCTTCGATCATAAAACTAAGCATTTTAATATTATCTTAGACATATACTGTACGTTCACACCGCCGCCGGCGAGAGTGGCAAAATTCGCTCTCGCCGCCCTGCCAACAACGCCAGAGAAAGATTCGGGGACGCTCTGATGCGTTGACATAGAACGAAGTAGCGTTTTTTGGAATCCTCTCAGGCGGAGGACTTCTACATTCTGATTGGTTGCCGCCGAACGGCGTCATAGCTTATTACCATAAATTTGACCTGACTTCAACTCTCTTCACCGCCCAAGACGCGCCACGCCGCCCTCGCCGGAGCTCGCCGCCGGCTCTCATTGAAAATGAATGACTTCCGGCCACTTTGCCGCTCTCGCCGGCAGCGGTGTGAACGCACAGATAGAGTGCCAACTGATATTTATATGAATTTTATGTAAGTAGTCTGCTATACTGTTAAATATCACATTGATATACATTACAATCTATCAGAATTTCATCTTACTTTTTGGCCATATAAATAACATCTGCACCACATTCCATATTTTTTTTTTCTCTTTGTTTTTTTCTTCTTCAGTACAAGATCTATTTTCCCTAAACAATATATGAGCCATAAAAGCCTGATGTAATAATTCATGATCCTCGACAAGACACACATCATGCAAACTTTTTTAAAAGATTTTTTGATATATATTTTGTTCAAAGGTTTAAACAAATATTTTTTTTTTCTGACTATTATCTCATGTCAGGCTTTACAGGGTTAATGTTGCATCCAATTATAACAGCTTTTGCCAGAATACACTTTTTTTCTTAAAGCCAAATTTCAACCTGCATGCGAACGGTATAAATGCAGCTAGTTGTTAGCATTTTAAAGACTCTCTGCACACCATAATCATATCTACTTTCTCTTGTCATTTACTCCACAACTCTGAGGGTTATTTCATATGGATTAGATTACATATTTGGAAAGCGTATTATTTTTTTTTTCATGCAAGAACATTTCCATTAACTGCAATAGACTGAAACCAGATGGCAGACTTTCATAAAAAAAAAAAATTTGGAAAACATATTTATGTGGGTATATGAGGCAAGTAATTGCGGTGGTTTTGACATGAGCTCTGTGCGGAGCAGTAATAGATGACATTGTCCTTGATCTGTGGTATCTCAATAGCAACTTTCTTTCTCTCTCTTTCTCGTTGGGTGAGCACTCTGAGTAATGACGGGTCGTGGTTCTGGTGCGGGGCGGGTTTTAGGTGGTCGTTCCGATTCCTCGTATGCCCTTGTACACCACTGAGGGCCTCATCCTACCAGGAATGCCCTCTGCCTAATGAGGGTCAAAGGTCAGCAAGTGGTGTGCCTTGAGGGGGCAGGATCTCCCAGGCACACTCAGTCACTGACTCTGGCCGTATATTTAAATCAAGCCTCGGGCTCCCTGCTTCCACTCTCAGGCCATTCTCTTAACTAGTTCCCGCTCGCTAATTAGTTTTTGTGCCATGTTATTTGTCTCTCTGAGCTTGAACAGAGGAAGAGGGCAGTGTTAAAGATTGCTGGCCTGAAAAGCTTCTTCTCTGCCTTGTCACGGACAATAAGCCCAACTACATTGTTATGAGCCAGACCGTATTTGAAGTATATATTAGCCAGGAAGAGAAAATGAATTATGAGCATTTTGTTTCTTCGGCTGGTTCTTGGCCACTGCAGTTGCACTGTAACTGCTCTTCCTGAAATTAGATAAGGACCTGGAATTTGCCTTTGTTCTCTTTTCTTTCTCTTTTTTACCTAAGCTGCTTTTAAGAGTAGTATCGTTCCCAGTCGCCAAGCGTAAAGCAATCACGAGTCAAATGGTTATTGGATTACATTTTCTGGCTTCATAAAATGTGGTTAAGAGGCACTTTAGGCGTATATGCCTGACCTTCTTTCAGGGAGATGGCAATCAGACAAGAAGTGACAGGTCGATCGCTGATTTCAGCTCCACTGTCAGAGGCACACTGTCTCGCCACGTCTCCTCTTTCCTTTCCTTCTCTCCTCTCCTTCCATTTAAAAGCAGTGTGAGTCATTGTGTGTGTGTGTGTGTGTGTGTGTGTGTGTGTGTGTGTGTGTGTGTGTGTGTGTGTGTGTGTGTGTGTGTGTGTACGTGTGTGTACGTGTGCGTGTGCGTGTGCGTGTGCGTGTGTGTGTACGTGTGTACGTGTGTACGTGTGTGTGTGTGTGTGTGTGTGTGTGTGTGTGTGTGTGTGTGTGTGTGTGTGTGTGTGTGTATTTTAAGAACAGGGTCTACTGTCCCACCAATCTTGGTCAGAAAAAAAGGCTTGTGCAGCAGGATAATTGCTAGAGTAAAAATATCATCAAAATAGAATGCAGAATTTATCATCAAACACAGTACATCCATCTACCAATTATATCAAAGCGAAAGCATTGTCTTGTCTATACAGTGGTGTCCAAAAGTCTGAGAACACATTCAAAATTCAAAATTTAAAATATAATTTAAGCCATTTTTAGAATTTACCAAATAAACTCATTTGTCAGATGTTCTTGCTTTCATTAAAGCAGAAGATGACTTTTTGTATCATTCTCAAATCATGCTAGATAACATGATTATCAGCTTTTGCATAAATTTGTAGAGTTCATTGAGCTTGAGTGCATAAGCTAAAGGAAAACCAAATTAAAATGATAAAATTCATGTTTTTTTTTTTTCCCAGTGAAATTCATTATGCTGAATGTTAATGATAATAAATAAGTTAATGTTTACAAATAAATTAAATTTTAATATAATGGATATTAACAGTTTTATAAAATAAAATAAACAAAATATGTGCACTATTAAATTTAAAATGTTTTTTTAAACATTTTAAAGGTGATGCAAGGGAACTGCAAATTATTCGTTACAGAAGATACATACAATATATACGCACTGCATATTGTAAATATTGCAATGCATATAAATATGCATGAATACGTACAAACAAACTGGCTTCTGGTGACGGATTTATATTTGTGGTACCCTGCATAACAAAATTATTATTTCAATAAAAGACATCAAATCTGTCACATAAAATGCAATTTCTCTCATTCATGGACATCTATTTATTCTTAATAAACTTATTCAAACTTACATGCTCTTTTAGATGTATAGGAAAATAGAGAACTAAAACAAGACACGATCAGACTTCCAAAGTGGAATAAGTGAACTGTAAAATAAAGACAAATCCTTCAGCAGTCTTTGTCACATTTGAAAAATGCGTCTTTTGATCACTATAATCTCACTGTGGATTTGGACTCTCTATTTTGGAATACTTTAGGCATGACGGCAGGGGAAATCTCCTGGTTTCAATTTTGTTCTGGAAAACAATAAGCTTGGCTTCTGTGTGTTTGTATGCGTGTATGTGTTTTCATGTGTATGTGCATATGTCTGTGGGCGTCTTGGTACAGTGTGCTGTTTTGGAAAAGTGTGGTGGGGTCTGTGGTGGATTCAGAGATCCAGTGTTTATGGAAAGGCTGCTGAATAAACAGGGTTTAGTGGGACTTTCAGTGCATCATGCATGAGAAGACAAAAACAGCATTAACTGTCATTAAATGTTGGGGCAAGTGATCACACTGCTGGCAGATCGTAGTTATAGTCTAAACAGCGCAAAACAGAAACAGGCAAAGTCAAAATGAGTTTCGCTGTTGAGTTGCTTTGCCGGTGCGCTTTCATGCTGGGAGGTCCGGATAATTACGACCATTGCTTTGAAATACAGTTGGATCAGTTGGTCATTCTTTTTTGTAAGTTTTGGCTCTTGACACTTATATTCTGACAATTTACTCACCCTCATGTTGTTCCAAACCTATATGATTTTCTTTTTGTGATGTTAGGAGAGGAGTGTCCAATCCTGTTCCTGGAGGGCCACTGTCCCGCAAAGGTTAGCTTTAGGCCCAATTAAAACCAATTTAAACCAGCTAATCAAGGTCTCACTAGGCATACTAGAAACTTCCAGGCAGGTGTGTTGAGGCAAGTTGGAGCTAAACTCTGCAGGACAGTGGCACTCCAGGAGCGACTTTGGACACCCCTGTGTTAGGAGATGTTAAGCAGGACATTCTCGCTTCTCTTTTTCATAAAATGAAAGTGGATGTTCACTAGGGGATGTTGCACTATGTCCCAAATCTTTCGAAGTTGTATTCATTGGCAGAGTAACAGACCGAAATTGATATATACATTTTTATTTTGAAATTGTCATTATTCACTGAAAATCTTTGTTTCATAGTTTAACATGTTAAAAATAGCAGTTATTTTCTGTCATCCTTTGGCTGCACAACAGAATTTGGTCACGCTATCATTCATTCAAGTGCTATTTAACCATTCAAGCGCGATAAGATGCAAAAAAATGAATATCTGTACTGGGCGTGTGCTGTTCTCTTTCACGCTTGAACGGTCAAAAACACAAAATTATGTCAAAATTTTTGTTCTGTTGAGTATCCTCATAAGCACAATCTTAAATGTGTTAAAAAGTGTTAAATGAATGTAAAGAGTTGTAGGATGTGTGTCAGATCCACGTCATGTGCGTCAGGTCTCAAAAAGTGACAGCAGCCTAATAAACCTGATGCTGTCTGTGTCATCGTTAATCAAAGAACAATAGACAAAGAGAAAATCCGTCACAGTTCTTGAGTGAATAACTTTTGTAGCTTTAATAAGGAATAATCTATATTCAATTTATAATGTATGCAGTGACTCAATTAAATTCAATTTCTGTATATTAACATGTTAGACCTACCTGAGACATCAGTACTGGCATCAATGATACTGGCCTTCATTCACAGTGCTTAGTAAAAAGAAGGCATTAAACAAATATTTAAAATATACCGTCTTTATGTTGTTTCTACATTATTTTGGAGATTCAATGTATAAGTATTTCAATATAAAAATATATTAAAAACTTTAATGTTAGGTGTGATTAATAGCAGAAAAATGTGGGATTAATTAGTTATTTTTTTAATCGATTGACAGTACTAATTGATATGATAAAATCAAATTTTATTTATTAAAATAAAGTCAATTCACCCTTCGCCCGGAGTTTGATAGACAGCCGATCTAACCAATCATAATCCGCCATTTTGTCCAACAAAGCAGTCAGGAGAGTTGTAGTAGAACGTTGTGTATTGACGACTTTCTGCGGTTGAAACAGCATTCCTTCTGATGGTCATTAATGTTTATTTGATATCCATAACTTAACTAGAAGGAAGAGATGATCGGTTCACAAGCAGCTTTAACTGAGATGCTACAGCAATCTGTCATGACATATTAAAGAGCCACAAAACGGTATTTATTGTTTAAATGTCTTAAAGAAAAGCCAAAATTTGAAAGCTGAAACTTTGTTTCATATCAAAAGTAACCTGCTCTGTCCTGTCTGTTGGCGCGTTGTCAGTGTCCTCTCTGCTCCGCAATGTATTTTTAACTGTGTGAGAACATAATGTGTGGCATGAGAGTGCCATGGCTTGTTGGACGTAGTAACAGTAACTAAAGAGGGCGGGTCTTTGCGAACAGTCAATAGGGTCCAATGTTATTCTGGACCAATCTGTAACAGCTCTTCTTCAAAATATATTTTTCTGTGTTCCAAAGACAGTGATACGTAATTGGAATGACATGAGGGTGAATAAATGGCAAAATTTTCATTTTTGGGTGAACTATCCTTTTAATGGTTGATAACAATCTTTAAAAAATATTTCCTTTTCTCTGCTCTAGAATCCATTTGTGCTTGCACAAAGCATGGTTTAATTAAAAAGAACTAACTACAGGAAGTATCGGCTGTTATTAATCATTCCAGTGGGCTATTGATATATGGAGTACAGTGATGATGTACGACGAGCCGTGTGTATTTATCACTTTGCCCACTCAAACTGTGCCTGCCCTGGGAGGCTGGGGTTAGGAAGGCCCCCTACCACCTCCACCTCCAGGACTTAATGTAGCACAGAGCCAGAGGAGGGCACATGCACGGTTCGGGCTACAAGACAAAAGACATCCAGCTACACCCCAACAAAAGACAGAACGCTCCTCCAACCAGGCCATCTGAAGTCTTAATTAACAAGAAAAATTGTTAGGATACAACAAAACAACTATGTTTTTTGCATAGTGTTACATGGCCTTGGGAATGGAGAACAGCCTGGGTGGTGAAGAATCAACAAAAGGACTGATGTTTATTGATTTAAACACATCTAGGCAGGTACATGCTTTATGTTAGCTACAGTCTGAGGCTTTTTGTTCAGATCAAGGCTGATTTATACTTCTGCGTCGGACCTACGCCGTATCCTCAACACTGCAGGCTACGCGTTGGGTTTTCATCTATACTTCTGCGTAGTTGTCCGCGTTGACACGCAATTACACATGCAGAGGGAGCATGTGAAACCCGAGGTAGGGGTTCTAGTAAACCAATCACTGCGCTTGTATCCGCGTAGAATTGACACGTTGTTAAATTTTTGGAGAGGTGCACGTCAGGGTACGCATGCTACACACAGCCTACGACGTAGCTACGGCGTGAGTTTGACGCAGAAGTATAAATTGGGCTTCAGTCCCAGAATGACAACTTGAAAGGGTTACCAGCCAGAGTTTTGTAGTGTACAGATGACTAAAATGCTGACTGTACCTTTTTGATCCAGGTGAGCAAGCAGCTGTGGTGAGCCACGAGGTTCTTACAATCACAGAAAGTTCTCAGTGGATCCTCACCCACCAGGCCCACATCTCTGCAAATGAAGCACTCAGACTCATCTGTCAAAAGAAGAATGAGAGTTTTAACCCGGAGTATAAGAGCAGAGTTGCTCTAGCAGGAAGAGTCACCAAAGATTTAGATAAGACAAATATATGTTTTCATAGCACTTGAGTGATTCATAATGCTCATGCACTCAGTGTTTTTTCTCCAATTATATATATATATATATATATATATATAATTACATTAGATGAGGAAGTATTATTGGTTGCACAGTCAAAGCGGTAGATTTACTTGTTTTAATGTAATCATTTTATTAATCTTATTTATAAATGCAGAAGTAGGCTAAATGAACAACTCATAATTTTGTTGTGTTGCCCATTGTTTGTATCAAGACAGCCTTTAACTGTGCAAAGTCTTTCAGAAATAAATATTTTTAATTTAAACTCAACTATACTGAAATGGAGTCTTTTGACATTGATAATAAGATACTTTTTTTTCTTTTTTACTTTGAGATATATACTTGAGGACTTGATATATAACAAACAAATCATATGTCCATATGATTTTCGTCCACTTTTACGTATTTTTACATTATAGCTTTTATGTTTACCTGCTTGAATTACTTTACCACAAAACATTATGTTAAAGGGATAGGCCTAGTCCACCCTAAAATGAAAATTGTCATCATTTATCCTCATGTTGTTCCAAAAATGCTTCATCCACACCGCCAGGTGTCAATATACTATAAGTGCATGACATGCATCATATTGGCCAGCACAACATAATTTTTTTTTTTTTAATCCAGAGTGCACCATGACACTTGAAAAATGTGACTTGAGAACCTCTAGTGCTTAATGGCATGCTGCAAAACAATTTATAGATCGAGTGTATGCCCATTACTGAATTTCTGTGGGCGTAATAACAAATTTGCATAACATTAGGCATGCACAAGATAATTATTTGATGATGACAAGAGAGAAATCAAGGTGTTTGTCTTTAATGCCTCACCTAATGCTAACTGCTTATTTACTTGTCACTTTGACATTTTGTCACACTAACAGTGATTGACAGAATTAGTTTTTGTCAAGTCATTAATGCGCTCATACTCTCAAAGTGCTGCCCCAGGTACAATATGAACAGAAAATTACTCAACTTCCATAAACAGCGAACAAAACAGGGAGAAAACAAGCAATCACGTCAAGCAATAGTTAACCCGTAATGAAGACTTAATCAACCATTAACACCTGAGTGCTTGCAGGGACAATAATTATCTCAGCTTAATTTGTTGTGCAAATTATTTATTAATTAATTAATTACGAACCATAGGAATAATAACCCTCGGTACTTCTAAAGAAATAATCTATTCCAGACTGCCCATGAGCCATTATCTGAAGGCTAACTCCAGATATCATTATGCTTAATGTTTCTAAATATATATGCATCTCATAATGTTGTCCTCCATTTTTCTTATTTGCTTTGTCTGCAGGGTGTATGTGGGTGAAGAGAAAAGTTCCTCCAGTATCTGCCGTGGAGGAGTGTGGGTCTGGATGTCTGCTTTTTGTCACACTAGCAGACACTTCTTCATCCAGTCCCCAGACTGCTTGGCTGCCCAGTATTCGCCGGCATATACATCAAAGTTCTGCAAGACGCTGGATGTTAACGTCCAAGAAAAATGCAATTAGAAGATATGCCTATAAGATCCAGCCATGCTATCGAGTAGGCTATAATGCAAGGGTAGTTGTACAGAAAGCAAATGTTTTGTTATAAAAACAACATTATTTCATTTGTTTAAATGCATTCCCCAGCCATCTGTCAAATAGGATTTAAATAGGGAAGCAAAACATCCCATGGCATTCAGAATCATTCATGAAGGGGAAAGTCATCCTGTCTCTTTTATCAGCATATCAGTAATAGCCTTATCTTTACAGGGCTTGTACAGGACAGGAGAACATATGGTTGTAATCATCCACCATTTGAAGCTGAATCTATGAGGCTTTCTATGAGACTTTAATCTTGGGTGAAGACACTGGAAATTAAAGAGGAAGTTTGTTAAGTTGAGAAGTCAAAGCTATCTGTGACTCCACAGTGGACAATCCCAACATACACCCTGTGTGTCACTCTACTACGTGTACACTCAAAAGTCCCTTGGAGCAAAAACAAGTTATTTGAAATGTTGTTGTGATAATGTAGACTAGCAGCCTTATGACATGAAATGGGGGGTGAATTACACAGGGTTCCCACACCTTGGTTAACTTCAAATTCAAGGACCTTTCAAGGACTTTCCAGGTCCAATACCCTCAAATTCAATGTGTAACAATAGTGATTGTTTAGCATGTGAGAATGTGCTATGAGGCGGATCCTTGATAATATTGTGGTCGCAGCACGGACCGTTTAGTGAGTTGCACGCAGAGGCTTGCATGTTATGCTGTTGCACTGTTAATTCTCTTTGTATGGCCGTTTCTCAATATGCGTTCTTGTCTGTTTGTGTTCTTGTGGACTTGTGAAACGTCATCAGTCGCTGCCCAAGTACTGTCCCAATACACAAGTTTGCATTTTGGCAAGAACGGTTAAAAATCCCGGAAGTGTTCTTGACACGCCCATTTTACCGAGGATGCATCGGTTGGTAACTTGTGTGAACTTGACGGCAGAAATATCCCAGCATTCATTTCGGCATTCGAGGAAGGAGAGGCAGGTCAATACAGTAGGCTAAGTCGTTTTTATACAATTTCGTATGCTATTTCATCACTAAATTCACTTCTGAGAACATTTGATGCGAGAAATCAACTGTGTAATTTCAAATATTGGCATTTTTACGAAAATTTATGGCAAATCGAAAATGTGCTTAAACGTTTTCGGAAGTGAGAATCTCCATAAGCGTAGCTTTATTGTTATGAATATACATTACATTATAGTGTACAGCTGTAGAGTAATCCCTTGAGCCGAGGGTAGGCTTGGGCGATAAAGCCTGGCTGTTTTCGTCAATAATTCTCGTTATGTAAGGGATAATGCCCGACGAGGTGTCCATTAACAGAAATTAATGGACGACGCGGAGGCGTGAACGCGAAGTCCATTAATTTCTGTTAATGGACACCTCGAAGGGCATTATCCCGCTTATACCATGGTCACTTACGAAAGAAAGAAATATTTAATCAATTAATAATACTTTAATGTGTTTTAGAGTAAAAATCGTGAGGGTTTTTATTTATTAAGTCGAGCGCACTATTTAATATCTCCCGTATAGAGCTGGTAAGTCCCGCCCCTTCCGCTAATCCCCCTGGACCTCTAGGTTGAAAAATCGTCAATGCAAGTGAATGGGAGAAAATAATTATTTTCTGGTCCCGTTTGAATTTTGCCATGAATGTGAACATATGTTGTCTGTGAATTTTTTATAGAACTTTTCGTGTAAAGAATGCTACAATTTAGTGGGTAGAAGTTTGATACGGTTAGACTTTGTGTGAGAGCACTTTGTGGACTACAACTCTTCGCTGCTTTCGACGCGTTTGAAACGTCAACACCACTAGCACACGGACTAGCTCACGGATCCCATTAAACATGGCTGTGTCTTTGGTGCACTTCACCGCCTTCTTTCAGGGAGAGGACAAAATCGTTGAGGTTGGCGAAAACCATGGGTAAGTCAACTTTATGGGGTGACGTCACATAGGCGACATGTAGTCTTTCTCGTTATGTCTTTTCCACAACTGCTAGCCGAAGAATCATACCATATACTGTCAAACTCGTAACATGAAAGATTATATAAAAAATTCACAGACAACATATGTTCACATTCATGGCACAATTCAAACGGGACCAGAAAATAATTATTTTCTCCCATTCACTTGCATTGATGATTTTTCAACCTAGAGGTCCAGCGAGGTTTTACGGAAGGGGCGGGACTTACCAGCTCTATACAGGTGTTGCCAAGCAAGTGGCCACAGTGACCCGACCGCAGCAGTTGATCAGTGAGTTTGAGCCAGCGCAATCATTTAGAACTGTCATCAGGCAAATTGACGGGACGCCTTTCCTAGGTGTACATTATCACTTTTTAATGGACAACCTGCAGCCAATCAGAATCGTGTATTCACCCAGACCATGGTATAAGTTTGGGTACTGCAGTGCAGACGGTGTCTGTGCGGGGGTATTATTGCGCAATACCAGCAAGAACACATCGTCTCAAACTGTCAGCAGCGTTCTGTGTGCTCGTCACCTTGTGAGTTAATTCTTCCAAGAACAACTAGCAAGAGCGTTCTCCCCAAGAACACAAGTCTGTTCTTTGCATTCTTGGTTTTGAGAAACACCCTATGTGTTCAAACATATTGCTTAATAAACCACCACCCATTGGGTGTTACACAAGATATTCTGGAGTCTGTGAGTATAAAGACCGGAATATAACAACAACATGATCCAACAACAAATGTTGAGGTACCATCGTAGTTTTGTGTGCGCGTGAACGTCATGGCAATGTACAACACAAAGTACCTCATGCGGGAAACACTTAACGTAACGCGTAAATGCGTGTACTGTAACTAACGTAAATCAAGCAAGCTAGTATGCATAGGCCATGAAGTGTTGGCGAAATAACACATTAGCGGACCGGAGTGAATATGGATTTTTTTTTCCAGAAAACGTATTGCACAACATATATTCAAGCACTTTCAAGGACCTGTATCTATATATGTTTATTTTCAAAAACTTTTCAGGGCCTTGAAAATTTTTTTTCAGATTCACAAACTTTCAAGGATTTCAAGGACCCGTGGGACCTTGAAACATAAACTTCTTGAAACAACTACATAAACTTCTCTACTCGCATGACCTTTTTTTTGCTTATCACTTGCGTAAGTTAAGTGTTGAAGAATAATTGAATAAGACGCTAACTCACTCGCTCACCTTGTACGTGTATTTTTGCAAGCTTTTTTTGCCGTTCGAACAGGGGATATAATCGAACGCAGTCACGCACTGTCCTAAATGTCTCTTATCACATTTGTTTCGTGAGCAAATCTGACTTTGACTGTTGTGAGTGTGTAGGCTCGTTCGACTTGAACCGGCACTGCACAGACGATCGGTTTATGACATCAAAGTACCGCGAGAGCAATTCAAAACTAAGCATAAGGAGCCGTCTACTTTCTATTCGCTCTCGCGGTACTTTGATGTCATTCACCGATCGCTCGGTGCAGCGCCGGTTCAAGTCGAACAAGCCTTGTGAGTCTGTGTAATGAATCGGTTTGAAACTGTCCTATGAAAAGCCTGATTCATTCTAATGAATCGGATCAAACAGTTCATGAACAGATTCGACTCCCTACAAGTCATTTTAGGTCATATTTTAACAGCTAAATGCTGCTTTTCATTTATATATTTTAGAAAAAATCTTTAAAGACATTAAGCATATATTTTAGTATAGTTATATATATATATATATATATATATATATATATATATATATATATATTTTTTTTTTTTTTTTTTTTTTTTTTTTTTAATCATACTACACCCATAAAACTTAAGTTGCATCCCAAATTGTGTAGCCTATCCACTACCTTGTATGCCATTATGTATTAGTGTGAGTAGTTTGTTCACACATATAACTCCAAAAAGAAATTTCAAGTGCCCGAATGATGCATTTAATTAACCAAAGGAAAAAAAAAAAGTGTGGAGCGTTTGACACTTCATGCACTCAAATGTCACAGATTTAATTATGTACTGGAGAGGCACATGGAAGCTGGATGACAAAATAATTGTAGCATATAAAATTCCTACACTAGATGGTTAAATACCTATGAGTGCAGATAGTACATAATTTGGGACACAATTAAAGTCACCATGAATTCAAAATTCACAATTCTTTTTTATTTTATTTTAATTTTTTATGGAATATTGCAGTTTTTACTATTTAAATGATTTATCTGCCCACATCATTCTTATTTTTTTAATTCATGTGCCCTCACAATCTTTAATCAAAATCACGTCCCCTGCCTTTTGCAGTAACATCTCTTCTCTTTTCTGATACTGACTCGGGGGCGGGACAACCACCTGTCACTCACAAGAGATCACAGCAATAGTTAACCACAATGATCCAATGATCAGCAGACCCTTCGCAAAGACCCGCCCCCCTTAGTTACTGTCGCTACTGTATGTCCGACAAGCTACGCTGCTCTCACGCCACACCATGTTCTCACGCAGTGAAAAATACATCGCGGAGCAGAGAGGAGATGTCAACACGCTGACAGACAGGACAGACCAGGTTACTTTTCGGTTACTTTTGATATTAAACAAAGTCTCACCTTTCAAATTTGGTCATTTTTTAAAAGAAATTTAAACGATACATACCGTTTTGTGGCTCTTAAATGTGTCTGACAGATCGCTGTAGAGCATCAGTTAAAGCTGCTCGTGAACCGATCATCTCTTCCTTCTAATTCATTTATAGCATCAAATAAACATGAATGAACATAAGAAGGAATGTTGTTTTAAACCGCGGAAAGGCGTCAGTACATTCCGTTTTTCAAGTTCAAATCCTCCCATGTTAATCTGCTATCTCTCCTGCTTTGTCGGACAAAATGGCGGATGGTGGATTATGATTGGTTAGATCACCTGTCAATCAAGCTCCCTGCAAAGGGTGAATTGCAGATGATTTTTTCTTGTTTGAGAAGCTGTTTCACTCGGATATACGTCAAAACCATAGACTGTAAAAAAAATAGGTCAAAACTGATCATTCGCAAAGACCCGCCCCCTTTAGTTGCTGTTGCTATGTCCGACAAGCCATGCCGCTCTCACGCCACACCATGTTCTCATGCAGTGAAAAATACATCGCAGAGCAGAGAGGACACTGACAACGCGCTGACCGACAGACAGGACAGACCAGGTTACTTTTGATATGAAACAATGTCTTTCACCAACTTTCAAATTTGGTTAGAAATTAGAAATGTAAACAATAAATACCGTTTTGTGGCTCTTTAATGTGTCTGACAGATCGCTGTAGAGCCTCAGTTAAAGCTGCTCGTGAACCGATCATCTCTTCCTTCTAGTTAATTTATAGCATCAAATAAACATGAATGAACATAAGAAGGAATGTTGTTTTAACCGCGGAAAGACGTCTGTACACTCCGTTTTCAAATCCTCCAATGTTAATCTTCTAACTCTCCTGACTGCTTCGTCGGACAAAAATGGCAGATTCGGCGGATGGCAGATTATGATTGGTCAGATTCATAGACAGTAAAAGAAATGGACACAGCGACCCCATTGGAACTCAATTGAGACAAGTGAAGCCCATTTTTAGCGATTTCTTAGCACTTCCTTTCCTGACGCGCAGACTCAAACCGAGCAAAGCGTTACACGGACCACGTGAGCAACCCGTCTGTCTTCTAGTAGCTGTGCCAAGAGAAATCTGAATCATTCCCTTCCGAATCTTGCAGAGACGGACAGTGTGAGTAGGAATTGTCCATGAGCTGGAGCAGGAGAAACTTTTGCTAGGTATTCTGATTAATTATATTGTCATTTTGCCTCTACGTCCCCCCGATTGCCAGCGAGCTTCTCCTCCTGTCCATACGGTAATCTCTCTAATTTGCGACAAAGAGTCGCTTGGTTATGACGCAATCGTTAGCCTACTTTTACAAAAACTGCTTCTACGGGGCCATAACATAAGCTACAAGGTAATGGAGCATTTTATACATTGACGTGTTTCTTTAGAAATAAAAAATGGACAAATGGAGTCTTCAAACGCCTCAGATGTAAAGTTATTCGCTGTCAAAGTGACGCCAAAATGAATGGAAGTCAATGGGATTGCTAACGCAAGTGAAGTTCCGCTCAAGATGGCGGCACCCGGCCGACTTCAACTTCCGGTCGACTTCCTTCCCGCTTGGTCAGATTGCCTGTCAATCAAACTCTGCGAAGGGTCAATTGGGAAGAAAAGACTAACGCATATTCCGTTTCATGCTGACTTTAACAGTTGCAAAGTAAGTTCTTATTTAAATGGTGATTTTGGATTCAGCTTTTGCCCCTTTAGCTTCATCATGTAGCTTTTTGTTAGCAACTTGTAGTGTGATGATTTCCCCTTCGCTTGCCAACGATGGCACTTGTATTTAAGGTTGCCTATGTGTACCCACAGATTGGACTGTGATTTTCATCATACTAGAGCATGAACACTTAAAACGGTTGTCCTTTGCTCAATTGGCACAGTGTTGTTGGCCGAGCAGGAAAGATAAGTCATGTCAAGAAAAAGTTAATGCTCCACCTTGACAGTGCGAGTCAGTGAGTGTGTGTGAGTTTGTGTGTGTAGGCGTGTGCTCACATTGCAGCGAGAGAGAGGAAGTGTGTGCCACTCAAGCTGTGCAGTAATGAGAAGACTAACACGCACGTCTCATCCCATGACTGAGAAATGACCCTTCCCTCCCTCTCTCTTCCTCTTTCTCTCTCATCAGATCCTCCCTCGCTCAGTGAGGTGTTTATTTAATGCCACTGTGACTGAAGCTTTTCTTAATTATGTTAAATACTGTCAGCCTTGATCAGACTCTACACTTAGCAATCACAGGTCCTCCCCTTACCCCCATCAGAGAAGGGCCGCGCACACACACGCTAATGAATACAGACACAGAAGTGCTAATGAAGGCACTCGTATGTTAATTGTGGAGACACACAAGCGCTGACAGATTCGCTTAGTCTAACTAACCCAAAAACATTATGAACGAGTAACAAAATAAACTTTTTAAAAATAAATCCTATTACACTATAAAGAAGAGATAAGAAAATAAATACGGTCACGGTATAAAGGAAAGTGGATGACCTTTATACTGGACCGAATTGGATGGGGAAAAAAAATACGAGACTTAAATAGGACCTATTGTGCTTTTTTTTGCATATCAACTTTCTTTAGTGCATACTGTTGTTTGAGTGTGAAAAAAGGTCTGCAGTTACAAAACAAAATGTCCACTCCAAAGGGATTTATTCTCTATATCTACAGTATAAGCACTGTTTCTGAACTCACTGAAACACCTCAGTTGTATACATTTTCTTGAGGGAACATACAATATTTCTCATTAAGTTTTCTCCTGGGAATGTACAATATTCTAAAAATAAAAGGGGGCAAGGCCTGGTTTATCACGGTCACCGTGATTTTGCCAAGTAAGAAATGTTCCTGGATCAATATATGTTGTTGATCTTGGAACAACATTCCTGAGAAAAAATAGTTCTAACCCTATCCTTACCCTTAAACATAACCCTACCCATAACTCATCCCTAAAATCAGAGGGAAACGATTGATGGTGAAAAACACTGATGTATAAGCACCTAAACCTGCGGTTGTAAGCCTAACCTTGACTGTAAATGTGTCCCTAAAATCTGATTGGAATGTTGTTCCAGGATAAAAGTTGGTGAAATCACATTCAGCATCACAACACACTGATCCAGAGGGTGCTTCATAGAGACAGGAACTGAACAGATCTTTACTGACAGACTGGGAAGAGAGGTGTTGCAATAATATAGAATATGTAAGGAATAATTGACGATGGGCCGTTGAATTATTAGAAAAATAATTCACACCCGAGGTGGTGAGGTGGAGTTACACTACAAAACATTGTTCAGATGATGTATTTCAAGACATTTGTCAGGTTTTTGTCCATAAAACACTCTTGTGTGTAGGACTAATTTCTTACGTATCTAATCCCAAGCCTCCGTTGCTAATTCTAAAACGTAATTTTAGAGAGAGATTGAGAGAGAGAGAGAGAGAGAGAGAGAGAGAGTCTGCTGCATCTCTCAACAGTGTTCGGCAGCAGTGTCTCTACTAATAGCGAAACTGTAAGTCTATCTGATAAATTCATGTAGCTTTTAAGTTGTGAAACTATTTACTGATAAAATCGTCAGAGCAGCACTGCCAACACGTTTCTGTGCGAGTGTGTGTCCAATGTCCATACTTTATATGTACTGTATGCATTTGAGTGCTAGAGAGCTAGAAAAAGAGAGCACACGGAAATGTGCTGTCTGTATATAATAAAACGTAATTTTGTGGCAAAAACATGGACATAATTTGTCATTTTTATGCTATTGCTTAATATATGTATTTGCTTGGTCAGTGTCATTGTGAGTTTTGGTTATTTTGCTGTTGTAAGGACTTTTAAAATAACTGAAATCATTTGGCAAGGTGATGGCAATGGAACTGTAATACGGTCAAGACCTGCCTGGAACTACTTTAGCCATGCGTTTCCCTGAAAATAATTGCACACCTTAGAACGTCAGATTCAAGCATTCAACAGCCCCCGTAGTATAATTGAAAAATAAGGTGATTTTTGAACATTCAAGCACCTGTTTTAGTAGACCCCATAAACAAAACCAAGACTAAAAGGGCCTGATAGGTCCTCTATAAGTGGCTTTTATAAAACGGTGGCAAAAGCACTAATAAAGGATACCTCTGTTTAAAAATTAGTTAAATATATGAACTATGATTAGACTGTGTGGTTACCGGTGTGTTTATGGTCAATTTACAATTGCTTTGAACACAGCTAATCCAATTAGAATATAAATCTGTGTGTGTGTGTGTTTTTAATATTAAATATTACAGTAACACTTTACTTTGATGGTCCCCAAATATCAGTAAAAGCCAAAACCAAAAAAACAGGTTTGATAGTAAACCTCAACAAACTGGCAAATTCCCTTAAAGTCCCCCTGTGGTGAAAATCAAGTTTTTAATGTTGTTTATGTCTATGTGGTGTTTTTAATTTGCTTTAAAACAAATCATGTGCAAATTCATGTCAACACCATTGCTGAATATTTTCTCTTTTAAACTGTGGTGAACCAAAGACCAAAGAAAAATGCGGTTTGAAATTTCTGGTGTTTCTAACATCACAAACTACCTCACGTCAATGTGCCGGAGGGCTTTAGCATATCATTAACAGCGAACTAGCAGAGGAGTCGCGAGAGAAGCCAGGTTGATATCGGGTAGATTTAGCAATATAGCGGGTGTATGATGTATATTATGATGTTATGATGAACTTTAAGCCTTTCTCCACAGACGTTCTGAGTTGTTCAAAATAGTTTCTGATGATTGTTAGAATGCAGCTGTCTGACTCTGAGATGGCAAACGGGAACATGGTTTGTGTAACATTAGCAACACATTATTTGCTGTTTGATAACATAGTCAAGCAAAAGGCTAATCATATTAATTACCGATAAGCGATAATTAGCGATAAAGGAATACAATTATTCACTACAGGGTGATTGTACAGAATCTCATACTACATATACAGAATTTTGGCATCTTATGACCCTTCCATATCACTTCCCAATAGTAAATGGGATAGTATCTCAAACAATGCCAACTTTTGGACGCAAATATGAAAGTCTTCACATATTGTTAGGGGTATTATGTGTTTAATGTCGGTTTTGGCTGGGTTTTGCAATTGTTTTAGGCCAGTTTTCTGTGTTTGGGTTTGGTTTCCTTGGTTTTTCACTGATTGATTATGATCTCCACCTGTTCTCTATTTTGTTGATACTTACAGCTGTGCCCCGGCCCAGTGCCTTTCTTCACGAAACCACTCATAATGTTATGTAGCACAATCTCTGGCTCAACCTTGCTGAGCTCTTTGTCTGTTTTGGGGGACAGCAGAAGGGGAAGGCTGTCCCCAAACTAAAGGCGGGCATACACTGTACGATTTTCGTCCAATTTTGAGCCGAATTCTGACTCGTGTAACTCTTTTTCTGGTCGGGCCGATTTTCAGCTTTGTCGTGCGTCGTTTGTCATGCAGTGTTCATGCAGTGTACAGGGGGAAACGAGAGGCAATTAACCTCTCCCGACCGGCAATCGGATGGTCGGATGAATTTCTGGCATGTTAGAAATTTTGGTCGCTCCTCGTGACTACATCGCACAGTTGAAGCAGAGCTATGAACCGATTGCCCTAAACTCAGTGTTTTTTCCCTCACTGCGCCTGCGCGAAAACAGAAGTTTCATCTGCAGCAAAAAAAATTAAAATATGAAAAGAGGGAGATCTTTAAGTTCTGCAGTTCAAACTAGCTACAAATTACTGTTGCTTACTCCCAGTTCGTGCTGCAAAATGGATTAACGATTACCCACGTCTTCCAAGCCACCTGCGATGTACACTTTGCCTCTTTTATTAATTTGTTGAACAATGTTTTTGAAATAAAGCTGTTTTTAATTTTCATTGATGAATTATTGCAGTGTTCGGACATATTATAGACTGATAATAATTAATTGTAATCGACCTAAATGTTTTAGACAATTTTCAACGAGGAGGAGTAAGCTTCTATGTAATATTTTATTATCCTCACAGCGCGTTGGTTATGCGGTGATGCGCTATGAAATTATTACTTGCCAATTTAATTATAATAGCCTACCAATTTAATAGTAAAAGTATCCTAGGCCTTCCCTAATAATATAATAATAATACAATAATACTAATAATAATTTAATACATGAATTGGAAATGCTAAATCATCTTGATATTGATAGGTGATGCTTGTTTTGACAATCTCTGGATACGTGATATCGTCTATAGGCGCAACCCGGCACGAGGGTGTATCGCGCTGATTCACATTTCACATGTATAGTGTGAGCAGTGAAGTCGCAGCTCAACGTTCAGACCGTATAGTGTGAGCACATAAATCCTGAACTATGGCTTTACATTGCATGCGATCTACTCGTTCAGTGTGAGCAGCTTGCTGAAATCGCACAGACATCGCACAGTGTATGCCCGCCTTTAGGATGGCCCATTGGATTGTGGATGCCACTGCCTTGGCATACTAGGCCCAAGGCGTGCCGTAACTTCTAACAGTAATTCTCACCCCTATCCACTTAGTGGCGAGTGCGCTCTTGCTGATTTTCAAGTTAATGGTAGATGAATGGCTTTTCTGACTTATGTGACATTGTTTACAAGCTGTTTTATTGACGTTTTTCTGCGGTTGAAACACTGATTGAGTGATTAGATACATGAGATGAGAGACATGAACGGATTTCGGCAGCCCGGTCTCACCCCAAAACGTCACATACTGACGCGTCTTGACCAAACGGCAATATACGACGAAAAGGGTACCCCTAAAACGTCCATATGAGACGAAGACATAAGCGCACCAGCAGCGCCTCTTAGCGGTACCCTAACGCATACCTAAACCTACCCATAACCCGAATAGTCACATACGGACGTTTTAGGGGTACCCTTTTCGTCGTATATTGCCGTTTGGTCAAGACGCGTCAGTATGTGACGTTTGGGGGTGAGACTGTGTTGATTTCGGACTGTATCTTTCAACATATTTTCTGATGTTCAATCATGTTTATTTCATTCTGTAACGTTGTAAAGGGGAAGGGATGATCGCGTTCACTTGTGCTTCACTTCGCTTGAACTGAGGCTACAGTGATCTCTCGCGCCACATTAAAGAGCGCCAAAACGGTATTGATTGTTTAAATTTTGTGATTAAATGGACAGAATTTGAAAGCCTGAAAGACTTTGTTTCATATGAAAAGTAACAAAACACAAAGCTTATTGCGATTTATTGGACAAACATTCATGATGAAACCTGAAAAGTGGCTCACAATTTCTCTTCATAAATAAATGCATAATCTAGCCTATGCTTGTCCTGTAAGTTTGTGAATAAAAATGAAAATGTGAACAAAAAAAAAGAGCCAGTTAAATTGCTTATTATCATTAAAATATGAAAAATAAAATGATGTGTAATAATAGATTATGACGGAATTTATAAGACCCTGTCCGTCAAAATGATGGACAATGCGGAAGTCTAACGACCTCTGATAGATATATCCTTGTAAACAAGAACGTTTTGTACACATTTCATTGTGTATATGGTAGGATGGGGGAAGATGCCCCCCTTAAGAACAATGTGGACTTACTTTTCAATTTTAAAGTTTATCATGTGCAGGATGATGATGCATCAGTCAATGTGTTATTGTAGGAAATAAATAGAAACATTTAGTTGTTGTAGCACAAAATGTCAAATATTAAAAGAGGGGTAAGATGGCCCCTATACTGGGGTCTAATTTATATTTTTACTTCAAAATAAAAACTAAATTTTACTCCACAAACATAAAAACAGTAATGTCTCAGCAAGTCGCTCATTAACAAATAAAATACTTTGATATTCAACGTAATTCAATATCGTAGATCACTTTTTTTTTTTCTTCTTTTTTTTTACCTCAAAACGGTTTCGGCTGACTAAATCTCACAAATGTTGATAATCAGATGAAATGGCAAAATTACAAATAGCGCAGCAAATCATCAAAAGTGCTGAGATGAGATTGTGTGTCATCTATGGTCAGGAGATAAAAAAAAAGGTGGGTGGGGGAGTCATCATGCCCCAACCAACCCTTTATAGGCCTATACAAATATATGTGTGAGTATGAGAGAGTGAGTATACTGTATACATTTACATACTTCACAGAGAGATGCATCATCTAATCGGCCCTGAGCAATTCATGTCCTTCCCTAAAACATCAATTAAAGACGGAGTCTTGAGTGATGACATTCCCTTTATTAATCTTATCATGTGTCATAACCTGCTCTCCATAACAGCATCATTTGGACACATATTAAAGCTGGCTGTGGTAAAAAAAAAAAAAAAAAGTATTACCTCATGGGCTAAATGAGTATATAGTATGTTGGTGAAAAAAAATATTAGAATCTATGTGCAAAAATATTATATTTATAAATTGTTATAGCATTCAGAAATCTTTTCTCCTGCTAATATTAAAGTGGTGTTTAAGGGAAGCAGCAGGGTTCAATTCACCACAGGCAGTTCTAGCCTGGGGATTGCTTGATTGTGAAATATCCCTTCAACTCCTCCTCTCTTCTCAGCCTTAAACGGACCTCATCATGATCTCTGAAGGAAGTTACTACACATGCACTGACACAGGCTGGGCAGGACTGCTGCTTTTTAGCGTTCTGTATTTTCCAGTCATCTCTTCTCATTTCCTGCCCTCAAATGAGTGTGCAGAAAAAGAAAAAAAAAATCCTTTATTGGTTCTCAGTACCAATTCAGTTCAACTAAAATGTGTCTCCACAACAAGTACGGCCAGGGAAGAGTTATAGGTTTCACAGGAATTTCATCAGCTTTTCAAGCAAACAAACATACAAAGACACACGGTAAAAAAAGGCCCTTGCAAAGCCCTGTCCATGTCTCACAAATTCCATGTGATTAAGTAACATAGAGATTGAGTCTGTATGTGTAAGAGAGAGAGAGCATGAGAGAGAAAATAACACAGTGAGTCCAGAGATGTAATAAAGGCAAAGATTGTCCCTCAGGGAATCATGGTTGTGTGCGACCAATATGCTCTATATTTCTTCTTCGCTGTCTTCTATCATCACTTTAATCCCCAAAATTACCAACAAAGCCTTTCTTGAAATTTGAGCGTATTTTCCATGATTCAATCATATAATATATGGCGAGGACAGAAATGAACATGGCTGAGCTCAGAGTAAATATTTGAGGTTTGTTTTTCAGCTGTTTTATAACACTGAGTGTGACTGGAGATGGAACAGAATTTGGGTCGAAATGGAGGCCTTGTGGGTCCCTGGCAAATCTGAGGAGATAATATTTGACAAATTAAATGTCCTCACACAATGTTGGGGTGGAGCTTTATGAGACAACTTAAATGGTATTAGTTACATTAAATGGGAACTCATAAATTATAAATAAATTAATTTATATTCATTATTTAATGCTTTTAAAAAGACCAGTAATGTGTTTATTTATACATGAAATATTATATAATATATTATAATGTATATATTTATTTTAATAAGTAATCATTTGAAACATAATTCTGTTACTGGTTTGAGTTTTCAAAAACATAAAAACTGACACCAAACATTAAATTATTTTGTTAATGATTTTATAATTAATTTAATTTGTGAGATGACAGAGCAGAATTATGGTTCAAACCATTGCTAACTCAAATAAAAACATGCATTTTATAAATGATATATTATTTAATAATTCAGGTATTTTCATACATTCGTCTTTTTAAAAGCATTGTGCAATGAATATAAATTTGTTTATATTAATTTCTATATAATGAGTTCCTATAAAGCAGACACACTTATCCCTCCATAAGCACATCCAACAATTGAAACAACATACATACAGTACACAATATCAGCCCCAGGAGTGTTCACCAAATGACTGCCCACAGCACTGCCTCTGATGTAACTGAACATCTAATGGGCATAAAAGGTGTCAGAAAGCAAGCTACCATCATCTTCACCTCTAGCCTGAGGCGCCACTGCTATAATAGTAATCAAGTCTTTGATTCAGCCTTACATTTTCCAGCTCACATGCCTTTCGATTATCTGCTCAGACCAGGGGCTTTGAAGCCCAAACTTGAACCCATGGCTCTGTTTCCTCTGTGGGAGACAACCTGTCATCAGAGCACTCGTCTCAAGCTCTCATAAAGCGCTGTCTCAGGGCCTGCTGTCTCTCTCAGCTCAGCTCTCGATGAACACTGTTGCCTCGGGTCTGCAGATAGACCCTCGCTGGGCACCAAATCCTTTTAATTACATGTACAGACTTTGATTGGGATCTTCTCGTTCCTTTGTAAGCAGTTATTGTTACTGACCAGGCAAACGTGGCTATCTGTGCTCCTTTAGATGTCTACAGTCATAAGACATATTACCGGTTCCTCACAATGCTTCCTTTCATCCTAATTCTGTCAAACCAGGGTTGAACCAGACTTATAATGCGGCAAGAGTGCTTTGCCGCTACAGGCTAGAGACTGTGTGTGAAATTTAAGCTGTTCAAGAAGATTTTAGACAGTTATTTCCCTTACAGGCATGGTGGTCATTTGTGGTTGATTTTGTGTGTTTGTGCATGTGTTAAACATGAGATACCACAGTAGCCTTTATAAAAGTACAAAGGGAGTGTGTAACAGTCTGAGGATGAAACTGACAATACATTAAATGAAATGTACTATTAGTATTGTTTATTTGAATTTTATTGTGCATTTGCATTAGTGTTTTTTTAGCACCCCATTGACTAAAGGAACCATTCCATATCAGCTAACAGTAAAAATATGTTTTAAATATTACAAATTATCCAACATCCATCCTCTAACTGGGAAATGGAGCAATTAGATGATTTAGCAGATGTATGCTAAATCGTTGTCAAATGCAGAAAGTGTGTATGACTACATTGTTATAATATATTTTCTCCATTATTGAATCATCATTTGATGAATTACTGCTGCTGTGTAAAAGAAAATGTACACAAACAGGCAATAATTAAAATAAACATTATTTATAAAATATCAATGAATGTAAAATATCAATCTATACAGGGGATTCAGAAAGTAGGCTATTCAGACCCTTTTTCCCCACAGTTTTTTATGTTGCAGCCTGGTGCTAAAATTATTTTAAATGCAAAGCAAATAATAATTATAATGATAATGAACAATATTTAAAAAGCACAGACTGCAGACACATTCAGACCCTTAACTCATTCCTTGGTTGTAGCATATTTGACAGCAAAGACAACCCGATCTCACGGCAATTCTCACTCACTCGTACAAATTTGTACGAATTGGTCGTGAGATAGCGTTGGCAAAACATATTGCAGCATATTTGGCAGACTTAAGCCTCACTGTATATATTTTATACTATGCAATTATAAACAAGCAAACATTTTATAAAATTAATATTTTAATAAAACATATATATTTTTTAAAGTTAATATAAATATACTTGTATATTATTTGATTTTTTTTAATTATAAAAAAATACATATATTCTTTTTAATTTTAAATAATTGTCACGTCAAATGTCCAAAGATGATGATGTGATTAAAACAGATGAAAAATGTAGTGTGACTTATTAAATAAAAGTAACCCAAAGCAAAGCAGGTGGTCCAAACATGAGAAAACACAAACGTAACAGCATAAACAACACGATACCAGACAATGAACTGATGAAACTGAAGGGCTTAAATACACAGGGTGATGAACTCAGTGATGAACAGGTGTGAACTAGGCTAATTAATCAATAACTATAGAAACAAATCAAGAGCGGGACAATGGAAGAAAGGAAAACAGGGAACTTTGGGTATGTTTCATGACAACTATGAACTAAAATGAACAACGGTGAACTTTTTCCTTTGCATTTTACACGTACAGATGACACTGTTGTCAAAGCGATCCTTGTTGACACGGATCAGCGAAAACGACTAAAATCGCTGTACTCTGCTACTAGGCCAGTAGGTGGCAATGTCACTTTGTAAAGAATCACTACACGCCTGTAGACTGAAGATGTAACATGCATGTATGACGTAACCGTTTACACAAATTCGTGTTTTTATAGTTTACATGGAGACGAACGGGATTGTTTTCAAAAAACTTGGACTTTATAACCTGTTTTCAAAAGTTCACGTTTTCAGGCCCCCGTAAATAAACGGCCAAAACACATAAAAAGTTTTCTGTTTTTAGTTGAAAATGGTGTTGTGTTAATGGCCCCTAAGGAAGTACAAACTAAAAGTTCACGAAAACGCAAGCAAACAATCAGACTACATGGATTTTCATTAATGCACAAATAATACCAATCTGGTTTTTCACTGCCCACAACTTTAGTTAATTCACATCTGAGAGTTTTGAGAGTAAGAACAGAAATGGTCTTCAACAGCTACAAACCTGTGTGAGTTTGAGTATGTACAAGGTGTTTAAGAAAGTCTCCCTAGTCCCCATCACAGCAGAGTTGACTGACACTCCTCCATCTTTCACTGTCTGTCTCAGCATTTGCAACCATCACACTCTGTCTCTTCCATTACCTCGATCTGCCTCTCAGTTTGTCTCCATCACTCTATTTGAATTAAACACATTCTTTTCTCACTCTCTGTCTCTCACAAATTGCAGTGATGCTTGTATACGGATTAGTTAGAATAATTAAAATTGATTTTAAGGGCCTCAGTATTGAATTCCGAATGAAAAATACATTTTCACATGTGATGAGAGTTTAAAGACAGCTTCAGATGGTTCGCTTTCCACTGCCCTATTCATCTGCACTTAAAATTAATGGAACATTTATATTTGAAAATACACAACACATTTTCTATATGGTGAATTCTCAGGTCAATGCTGGATGTCACAGTAAAACTGAATGAAGTGAAGATGTGGTACAGTACAATGGTTAAATGAGAGGAGGACTGTGGGTAATTCACTCATGAACATATCAGGTCACCTTCACCAATTATTTCCTCTTCCCAAACAATGCAGTTATCCTCTCTCTCTCTCTCTCTCTCTCTCTCTCTCTCTCTCTCTCTCTCTCTCTCTCTCTCTCTCTCTCTCTCTCTCTCTCTCTCTCTCTCTCTCTCTCTCTCTCTCTCTCTCTCTCTCTCTCTCTCTCTCTCTCTCTCTCTCTCTCTCTCTCTCTCTCTTCCCCCTCTCAGTTCAGGATGCATTCTCTTATTACCATCATTATGGCAAGCCCCGGGGCACTTCTCACACGTTGCAAAATAGACTCATCTAAGCAGCTCCAGAAAACAATGGAGCAGCATTGAAAAATAAACAAGTCGCGAGTCAATCGGCATACAGCTGACAAACATGTCTACAGCGATCCATGGCTCCTATAATTAACTGTCAACTGTCTCAGTCTCTGTATGTGTAGCCTCATAATACAAGGTTAGCAATGAACTAACTGGATGAAGTCAGTCTCCAAACACCTTGTGACAGGGAACAAAACTTCCCGATGGATGTCAGTGCTGTTACTCTGTTGTATTACACGTGTAGAGAGGGAGAAAGAGATATGCTAGCATGTTGAACACTCATTTTGAAGTTCCTTTTCATACTTTATGCACCCAGCTGAAGGAACCGCAATAAGTTGTGTCAGAAGTGTAGAATATTTATGACTGCAAAGAGACTTAAAATAGCACCTCTTTTAAGCATTTTGGTGTTTCTTTTTAGGCCAGTGACAAGTTCTTACAAGTGGAAAGGAAAAACATACAGAGTAAGCTTTCTGGGTAGATACCGCTACAGCTTCCTGTGGTTGGAAGTTTTTCGATATTCAGACTACCAGGCAAACTGTCAAAGGATGTCACCCCCTCTTCAGGCTTAAAAAAAAAAAAAAAAACACTTTCAGGGTAGGTATCGTTTTGACAGTAAAAATCCATGATATTTACAGTAAAACAAACTGACAGCTGTGGTTGCCAGACATTTACAGTAAAAACTGATTTTAGTAAGGTAGGATCTGGAGCGACTTTACCAGCTCACAAGGTGCGTGGAAGCAAACAGTGATGTCTTGAGTGGAGCTTAGCTGTTGCTAATTTTCTTTGTATGAGTAAATCAGTATGGAGATGTTTTCTTAAAATGTTCATGCATTTTGTCTGTTGTGTTCCCTAAAGAAGGCTCGCAAGCCCAAACGCATTCGTAATGTTTTGAATTTATTAAAGATCCCCTTACCACAAATGTTGCTGGATTCCTTTTTGCACAGGATTTACAGATTTAACTCAAATTTACAGTAAAATGTTACGATACCAACCACTAATATCTGTTTTGTACCTTTGTAATATACTGAAAACCACCAAAAACAGGTGGTGATGAGAAAGTCACATGATGAATCAAAGATCATCACAAGCAGCTTTCCCACAAGCTGAGAAGGTAAATACTAATATATAAAAGGTACACAGTGTGTTACGTATGTTCTGTTCTGTTTAGTTTAGTTTAATTGTATTTTGGTTCTGTTTTCCCTGTTCCTGTTTGCCTGTGTTCCCTGTCATTGTAAGTGGACCGGGGTGTGTTCCACTGCGCTTTTAGATATACACTTGCAAACTTCCCTAAGCACTTCCCCTGGGGGGAATCTCTGCCACCATTTTGAAGCAAGTTCTTTGGCTGAATTCCACTCCAAATTTTTATGCTCTTAACTCGCAAACTTCCCTCCGTCTCGTTCGCTCGGATGTGCGTCATTGCTTACGTTGCACGAGTGCCCACTGGCGGAACTCGTGCATAAGGTTTAAATGGAACCCACTAAGCCCTTGCTCACTTGGAATTCACTATGGAGAATACCATTCTATGCACATACGTTTTTGGAGAAAATATATAAAATCCTATAGGTGTACGAGCTGTTGGAGAAAAATAAAATTACACACACACACAAAAAAAAAAAAAAAAAAAATCAATAGTATAAACTTTGACTGTGAACATAAGGTAGCTACAAGTATTATGTGATTACATCTCAAAATAATTAATATATCATGCACTAAAACACGATTAATGCTCAAAATAATTAATATATCATACAGCCCGGTCTCACCCCAAAACGTCATGTACTGACGGGTCTTGACCATACGGCAACATACGACGAAAAGGGTACCCCTAAAACGTCCATATGAGACGAAGACATAAGCGCACCAGCAGCGCTTCCTAGCGGTACCCTAACGCATACCTAAACCTACCCATAACCCGAATCGTCACATATGGACGTTTTAGGGGTACCCTTTTCGTCGTATGTTGCCGTATGGACAAGACCCGTCAGTATGTGACGTTTTGGGGTGAGACTGTGTGGCTATCATACACTTCAGTTAAGCGTGATCTGCTGTGACATCACAATTAAGCTGAATTGTGGGATATATAGCTGCTATCTGAGTAGACTCGCCCTGGACTTGTGTTTTGTTTGTTTTATTATATGTGACAGCAGTCGTCCGTGAGGGGCTGCTGTCTTTTACTTTCGTTTTGTTTTTTGTTATTTTATTCATTAAAGTTGTTGAATGTTCGCCGGTTCCCGCCTCCTTCTTCCCACAACATCTAACTTTGCTACAGCTCCCTTGGTTACTGATTAAGTTCACCTGTAGTTCATTTCATTTCCTCATTACCTCTACTTGTGAGATAGTTCACCCAAAAATTTAAATTGTCATCGTTTACTTAACCTCAAGTTGTTCCAAATCTGTACCAGTTTCTTTGTTCTGTTGAACACAAAAGAATGATTGAAGAATGTTGGTAAATAGACAGTTGACGGTAGCCATTGACTTCCATAGTAGGAAAAAAAAAAACACTATGGAAGTTAATGGCTACAGTCAACTGTCTGGTTTCCAACATTCTTCAAAATATCATCGTTTGTGTTCAACAGAGGAAAGAAACTCATACAGGTTTGGAACAACATGAGGTTGAGAACATGGTGACAGAAATTATCTCTTTAAGCCCTTATTTCTCCTCTGGGTTTTGTCTTGTATTAAAGTGGTATTTTTGGTTATTGTTTCTCATTCCTGTTCCTATATTTTCCTGATTGTCAGTTTATTAAATACTATAATATATTGTATTCGCCATGTTTACCGACCAGCAGATTAATACACATTATCATTCACACATAATACTACACACCCATCATGGTAACACACATTTCACTAAATGTCACACAATGTACATGAACTCATTAGAAATAACTAAGAAGAAACAGTTATTTAAACAAAAATACAACAAATGTGTAGAATCACGCGGGGAATTCTGGGAATGTCAATTTACAGTTTTTCACTGTAAATTATACAATGACTTTTCACATCCAAAAACTTGAAATGTAACAGTATTTTACTATAAAATTACATTAAATGTAAGGTTAGATCTATTACAGTTATTCTACGTATAAAGTATCAGTTTAACCTGTTAATTTTTGGTGATAACTATAAAAAACTATAAAATTAATTTTAAAATTAATCATATTTTTTCTGTATTAATCATCAATTAAACTATCTTTACTATCTTGACACATTGACCCTATTTTGGGTAAATATTGCAGTTAATTTGAAATTGTAATTCGTCCCCTTGGAATTATAAGGTTCTATCTGCGTTCTGAGCAGTTTTGAGATATTGAGCTTTAAAATTTTTGCATTCCATTCGACTGTGTAGAAAGAACCTTTTTATTTTCTAAATAAAAAGTTCCAAAATGTACACAACTTAAAAAACAACATCACATAAAGAAGTGGTCACAGAATAAGAATTTTGACAAAAATGTCAGATAGAACCTTATAATTCCAAGGGGACGAATTGGCATATTATAATTAATTTGATTTTGAAGTTTTCAAATGATTAACAGGTCCACAATAATGTCATATTGATATCATATTCCTTAAGTTGACATACAAAAAAACAAATAATTTTTCACAATTAGACAATTTCATTGTCTGATGTTATACATTATTTTGATTCTTTTAAATATGTAAACTGACTGAACACCAGTATAGCCCAACAATCTATAATCGTTTGTGTTATTGATTTGGACAAATCGAACGGAAGCAGCTTAAGACTGGAACTTGCAAGAACAGTCTCAGATGTGCATTAAAACCCCAAAATGGCCCAATCGAGGGAAACTTTCGATTCAATTATCAGTGATGTTGTTAATGGCCCCATTAGAAAAAGAATAATGGCAAATTAGGCAACTGCGGGTGAGGAATGGCTTGTGTGACAGCCATCTGGCGAGAACAGGAGGCAAAAAAGCACAAAAAGGAAAAAAACACCGTGGCCAGCAGAACCACCCAAACATGGGTCCGGACCTCCACCATATGGCTACATTCATCTTGCGTCTAAAAATGTGGCATCGCCGTCAAAATTCCCTCTCTGTACTGCCACAAAATACGCCTCTGAAAAATGCTCTTTTTTATACACCTTAAAAGTGAAATGTACACTTTTCAAAGGCCTACTATTTTCAATTATCAGTAGTGACACCAGACAATAACTGACTGTATTAGAAAATATTTGAGCTTTCACTTTACAAGGCAAATTTTTCTCCCCTCCGTCAGCAGGCAACGTCGATTGTGCAATCCTGTTAATTTGTTCCAAATCATGGAGATTAAAACCACAGAGTGATGGATCAAGAACAATGCGAGTTTCAAAATGTTGACAACACTTTGCCAAAGAGTGCAATTTCCAGTTATGCTTTCAGTTGGAAACAACCTACACAGGAAGCACATTCTAACAAAAATGGTGGATTGTCCAGTGATAGTCTCAGTGTCTCAGGGTATTATTTCAGGAAGCTCAGAGTCAGAGCACAAAAGATTTGCAAACAATAAAATATTTGACTCCAAGGAAAAGAGAATGTAAAATCACAAAAGGGATGTTGTTGCTCAAATAGACAGTTTTGTATGACTAATATATGATGGAGCATTGTTTTGCGTCACAGTCCGGTCAAATGTGACGTGTGGAAAACATTGCTTTCACTCCTATAGGATTTCAAAAGTCCCAACTAGTTTACTTCACCTTAAAAGAAAACGAGTTATTACAGTATTTAAATTAGAGGAATCAAATAACCGCTCTCAAATACAGAAGATGATTAAATGGACAAAATGATAAAAAATCTCTTAATGAATGCATCTGTAATTTCCCCTCTTTCGATGTTTCTTTTAATTAAGGCTTTCATTACTATGTTTAGCAGTCAAGCTAATAATTAGAGAATTGATTTGATTTGCGATTGATATGGTTTTCACTAGCTATGGATTAGCAGGTTTAGATAAGCTAGCGCAATCAGTCTGAGCATTAACATTAATGATATTCATGAATTTCGAAATTTCATCATATTTCACACCCCAAAGCTGTGATTTTTGAGCATGTGAGGATATAGCTTATTACACATATTAATTTGGTTTTGTAGTTTCGGCTGGTGCCAAGACCACCTTTTCTACTTCACCTAGTTAGTTTTTTATATATAATGCTTTTACCATTTGTAAATATTACACTTATTACAAAAAATAATAAACACAAATATAATCAGACAGTTTATTACCAAGAGCATGGCTCACATTAGCAGATGGAAATCCAAAATATTTAATTTTGTCACCAAATTAATTGTGTTGTAAGGATACCCTAATGAAGGGATTACATTTTCCAGCCTAGACTGTGAATGGTGTATTGATATTTGATTATCATTTATACATATTATATACATAGTATTTATTAATATTTAGAATTAGTTTTTATATTTTCAATTTAATTTTAGTATTTTAATATTTTTATTCAGCTTTAATTTATTTTTGTAGCAATTTTAGCACTTCAGTGTAAACTTTTTTTATTTTATTTATATGTATTTTTTTAAGTTTAAATTTTTACCTAATATTTATCCTTTTAATTTGAGTTAATAATAACAACACTGGAGTGGTGGTCTCATCATTCCCTTGAAAATGAGAGGACAGGCATCACAAAGCACAAAAATGTGCTGAGTTTGCTGAATGACACCCCATGTTTGTTCACACGATGTACGTTTGCATTTACATTTGTTTAGCAGTGAGGTCATTGCATTTCCTGCAGATACCCCTGTGCTTTGACTGCACATATTTATATAAAGAATTAAATGATTCAAGTTGAATTAACAGGATGTTCTGCCTAAATCTGTAGCCAGTTTCAAAATGCACTCACTTAAAGTCATATCAAGACCCCCATCCAAAAGACAGTGAAACATTAGAACAGAGGGGGGAAAATGTGAAAAAGAACCATGAAGACTACATACCTGTGATATTAACACTGACAGTATTTGTATACGTGTTATTTGAGAGAATCTCATATCCTTTTTCCATTCTTTCTCAGTGAAGTTTTTGCTGCCTGTGTGACTCCTCCCTAGAACTTTTAAATCTGCAAAGAGTTTCACTTTCTCTCTTCCCTTCTGAAATGCCCCCTTCTCCCTCACACGGCAGATTACATCCAGACGATCTGTCCCGGACACACACAGACAGTGACGGATGGTGGAATCCCACAGAAGTATCTTTTAACAGCTTCTTCTACAGTTCAGCTCTGGGCCAAAATCTACCCAGCTGTGCTCCTCTGTTTTTGTTTATTCAGGAAGTATCCCAAACAGGAGCCAATCACAGCACTTCTCTTTCTTTAAATGATCCCGCCTACTTTTACTTCTCTCTCTGCATTTGTTTTGAAATCCTACCACATATATCTGAATTTATTTCTTTTTTTTTTTTTACTTTCTGTATTATTTGGGGGTTAAAAAGAGGCCTGTTGGGGTTTGGATGGAAGGATGTGGTTGTATTTTTTTGTACTCGTTTAAAGCATGTGGTTTTCTTGTGAATTTCTGATAAACTACTTGAATGACTCATGGCTCACATGGCAGATCTAGTTGTTTGCTTATTATATTAAATGCAATGCAAAGCATCTTGGGTATCTGATAAAAGATTTAGGTCCCACTTTATATTAAGTGGCTTTAAGTACTATGTACTTACATGTACTTACATTGAAATTAATCATTTGATACAATGTACTTATTGTGTAACTACATGTTTTTACATTGTACTTACATTTTAAAAATTCCTGCATGTAATTACAGCTGTAATTAATTTATGTAATTACATTTGTAATTACACAGTTGACCCTTCCCTTACACCTTAAACCTACCCAATCCACCACACCTGTCCCCAACCTTACCCGTATCACACCTCAATAGCAGCAAAAGTGTTTTACAATACAACATGAACACAATAAGTACATTGTACTTATTTTTTTATGTAAGTACATAGTACTTAACGCCACTTAATATAAAGTGGGACCAAGATTTATATTATGTTATTTATATTACAGCTATGAATGCTTTGAAATACCTTTCTTTGTTATTTCTATAACGCATAGTCGACTGAAGCGAGCAGAGTTGAAGTGAACCCAAGTGCAGTTATATTTTAACAATGGTGACAGTAAAACAGAATCAAATGATGACTTGACTTGAACTTAACATGACTTGACTTAACAGACTTGGTTACATACAGACCCAAAAGGCAATGGGAAAATGAGGGCTATAAATACACAAGGGCTGGATTTAACTCCACTTTTAGACATGCACTGCAAATTTACTCTTCCCCTCTGGGAATCCACACCGCCATTTTGAAGTGCGTTCAACTTCATCAAGTGGATGTGGGAAGTTTATATGGACAGACCCTCGACCCCTTTGATTTTGACAGAGGGATGAGTCTACTCAATATATACACTTCAGGCAGATCCATACCACAATTCAACACGATTGTGATGTCACAGGTCGTGCTTAATTTACCCCCACCACACACAATCTAGGGTATGATAATAGAGTTATTTTGACATTTAACCACATTTAATTATTGTAGCTACTTTAAGCTGACTGTTTTTTTAGTTATAGTTTATTGTTTTGTTATTATTATTGCATAAACCTATAAGGTAGAAAAAACCAACCTAATAATATTAATAATTATAATTCAGCTCCATATTGGATTCCAAGTGATCAAGGACTTAGCGTGTTTCAGTTAAACACATTGCAAGGCCAGGGTTCCGGCAGTAGTGGGCACTTGTGCAACATAAGCAATGACGTTCAGTACATCCGAGTGAAAGAGATGGAGGGAAGTTAGTGAGGGAAGGGCATAAAAAAATGGACTTAAATGCAGCCAAGGTCACCTGAAAGCAATGGATACAATGAACCAATCAAAACATCCACATGACAAGATCACATGAGGAACAGGGGGATTGCGGGACAGAGCTATGACAAGCTCTGTAAATAATTATGTTGTGTTATTTATTAACAGATATCTCAACTTTAATTTCTAGGCAGTTCAAAACATAAAGTGATATTTCTACTTGTCAGGCAAATAGTATAATCAGAGTGAATCAAACAAACTAATATAATACAATATACAACACAATAATAAATAAAACCCCTTGACAATTACACCATGAGGACCGAAAATAGTTTAATGTTGAGACATACTGAAGTGCCTCTTGATAAACATTAGGTTTTGACTGATGGTGCCTCTCCTCCAATTTCAAGGTTATGTGACAGATTGCATCTCCCAAAACATGAGCTGAAATTTGATTTAGGTGGACAGGTGCAGGATGTGTGGACATCCGAACCAGCAGTACACATGGACACTGAGTTTAATAAATTGCAAACAGGTATATATTTGAAACATTAAAAAAAGGCTATCTGTTTTAATTTAACACTGGAAAGGTATTGTAAATTATCTGACAAAAAACAATGATGAAAATGAGAAAATGGTTCACTAATTTATATTCAGTGTTTTCAAGCTCCACATATTTTTTTTTTTTTTATCTTTACATGTATTATTTACGTATAGTCATTTATTTGCATTCAGAAAAAAAGTGCATTCATCATTTATAACAGTAAATGATGACTGTGGTAAATGAATAGTAAATTATGTGATATTTATGGATTTGTTTGCTTCATATTGCTTTACTCTAAAAAAAAAGAATAATGATGTCTGCACGGATGCCTGCAGGATATCATCTTGTTGCACGCACAGAAGTCCAGTACGCCTGCATTTTTTGATCGTATAGGTCCAAAGATGCCCCCAAAGTGTTGAATGGCCACTCTGCAGAGTTAGTACACTAAATAAAGGTGGTTTAGCCTAATGCCACAGGATCTTTTTTTTTTTCGCTCCACAAAGAACATTATACTCTAGTTCTTTGGAAATCCCTCAATTATCTGGTAATTTAAAGAAAATGGATACCGATTTGTATAAAGAGCTGTTTTAATCTCCATATAATTCAGGATCCTCACAGCCAAAACATATTTCTTTGATAGAGGAGGGTTCTTTTTTAAAGTGACTTCAAATAAACATTAAAGAACCTTTAAAGAAATATTTTAATTCAGTACAAGTTACCGGTATGTTCATTCAACACCATTTGTGGCCACAAACTCAAGGTTACAATGAGGCAATTGTAATGGAAGCAAATGAGGCCAAAATATAAAGGTTTTAAAAGCAGAAATGTGAAGATTGCAATTTTTAAAAAACATATTCATGTTTTTCTGTGCATTATAATAAGCTGTAAAGCAGTTTAAATCATAATTTTATAGTCATTTTTGGCATTTAAGGTTTACAGCATTAAGTTGTCGTGACAACAAAGTTGTAAAACTTGATTTATGTTTATGTAGAGATGGTCAACTTTGTTCTATTCTAAAATCATTAACATATTGTTTACTTGTGAATATTTCAATGTTTACAGATTGGCCCTATTCACTTTTTAAGTAGTGTACCTCACTGTAAACAAGATATTTCCTTTTTTGTGGTCATCAACATTTTAGCTTAAAGTGCTTAAGGCTGAATATTACTTTAATTTTAAGAGTGTGGCTTAGAATTCTGTGTTTGTTGTAGAAGGTTGTAGTGAGAACAATGGGAGTGCTAGCATGGAGAAAGGAAGTATTGTACAGACATGATGTCTGAATCTATTGTAGCTGTATACAACTTGACATGTCAAGACATAAACATGACATACTGTAAAATTGTGTAGGTCACTATCCAGGTCAGTCACTTTTCCCTGTCCTGACCTGCCTCAAGTGAGAGGGGTCTTCAACTTTGCACGTCCTGATTTTGGCAAGTTAAGCACGTTCCTGGGTCAACATTTGTTGATCCCGCAACAACATTCCTCTCTGAAAATGTAATCCTATCCCCACCCCTAAACCCTACCCATAAGTTATCCCTTAAATCAGAGGGAAATGATAGGTGAATAACACCAATGTAGAATTACCTAACTCTGGTTGTAAGCCTAAACTTGACATAAACTGTAAATTTGTCTGATCGGTTGATTGGAATGTTGTTCCAGGACCAACAAAGATCCTGATCCAGGTACATGTTGCACTTGGTGAAATCATGTTCTGCCTTCAACTTTGGTTAAAATATGCCCTAAAAACAAAAGGAATTACATTAACATGAAGCTATGCATTGGGTTAGCTAATGCAATGGTTCAGCCAATAAAATCCTCTGTGTATTTTAAGTGAATTTGACTACAAAGGAATGGCAATAATGATGTTTAAAACTTTCTTCTTAAGGTTAAAGTCAAGTCTGTGGAAGCATGTGAGAGAAGATTACACTGTCATAAAATAATTTGTCATTTTTATGTTTAAACACACCGATTCCTGTTCCACAAATGTAACTTTCGTGCTTGGAGAATTAAGTTCAGAACTGATCAAACAACAGACAGAGAGAGAGAAAAATGGAGGCAGTGATTCTGTGCCCATTAGTTTTCTTTACCATCTGTGGAATGTCTGCAGGCTTGCAACACAAAGCCACTGCCAGTGCCTAAACTGCTTCCCTTACATAATCATTCTACGGTGATGTAAGAATAAATACTCCAGCCTGTTGTGAAACTTTCAGAATGCAAAAAAATATATAATAATTTATATATATATATATATATATTTTTTTTTTTTTTTTTTTTTTTAAATGTGAGGTACTGAAGCTGTATAGCCTGGGTTTCCCCATGCTGCCTTGCGCGCAGCACGATTTTATTCACGCTGCTAGGCAGCCTGGACACCATGGACCAGATTTTCCCCTCAAAAAGGGAACCAATCATAGAACGGGGAGGGAGCAGCAAGACGATGACGACGTCTATGCGACACACCGAAGCAGTTTGTTTATAGCTATGGATCCAACATAGCATCAGACGCGAAGTTACCTTTCGATGCAGCCTTAGATAGTGTTCTAAGTAGTTTAGAACGCAAGTTTATTTCATCTTCTTCCTCGTCCAATTTCTGTCGCTCTACATACGTCATCTGGTATAATTGAAACGATTGGCTATGAGCTACGTGCAGGCGCATTTGATAGACATTCGTAGCGCCCAATAAATGGCTCTGGGCATTCGTAAACCACGCCTCAAATACGAGAAAATGAACATGTGGTTCCCAGACCACGTCTCAATGAGGGCTAGAAGCTGTAGGGGGTGGACTTCATCCAAGACGAGATGGCACACCAACTTTTCCAACAAAGGTGAGGGAAGAATGAATTTGAGGGAAATTCTTCGTATCTGCAGCAATTTGCTTGATTGAGAGTTAAGAAAAACCTCCCCTTTGGATAATTAAATGGCGAGGCTCCTTGGTTTTCATGAAGAGCACTCTTATTAAAACAAGCATCTCCAGTCATTCCTTTAGATAAATGACTTAATGCCAAGTGCAATGAAGCCCATTAAATCGCTTCTTTAGAGATGGATCGCATCCAAACTCACAATCAAAGGATTTGACCAGGATTATCTCTGATTAGAAACACTCAGAGACAAATGAGGAGATGACAGGATATCATACATTGAGAGGATAAATTAGCAGCTACATACCAGCACCAATTTTGTAATGGCTGTTAGGGAGGAAAATTGAGAGAGCAGGATAGTTTTTTTTTTTTAGCAAAGTTGTTTTTCCCTGGAACACAAAATAAAATTCAGCATGTTTATACCTCTCTGAGAGCTTTTATCCTCTTTCTCTTTGTACATAAAGACCTCATCTCTTGCACAGCGAAATGGACAGAGAAAGGCTAAAACAAGACAACCCCCCTGAAGAGGTCAGCTAGCATTAGCCCTACTCCTTTTAAAGTGATGTATGTATTAAACATTGTTTCTCAAGTCAACAAAGATGTCAATGTAAACCTAAAAGAAGGCAAATGGTCGATATGCAAATTGTCTGGTACCTTTTTGCAAATATATAAAGATTCATGATGTATCTTTCCTTTGAAGTTCCTATTTAAGCCATACATAAGTACAAAGGTAAGATGATCTTCAGTCAGTGCAGACCATGATAAAATGGTAACCACTGTCATAGCTATCTTGAGTTTTCAGTAGGCAGACGGCAGACGGCTTACGCAAGTTGACTTACGGCAAAAGCCGTAAATCGATGCGTACAGCTGTCTGCAGGGAGATAGTTATTTTAGTCGATAAAATTTTAAATATGGATATTTTTCTTACACAAACGCTTCACTTCCCTTCAGAAGGCCTTTATTAACCCCCCAGAGCCGTGTGGATTACTTTTATCATGGATGGATACACTTTTATGGACTTCAAAACAGAAACCGGCCATTCACTGCCATTATAAAGCTTGGAAGAGCCAGGGCATTTTTTAATATAACTCTGATTGTATTTGTTATGTATCACCACTATTCAGTGTTTTCAACCCCATAATGTTAATTTTAGGTTTCAGACATTTATTTACACATAAGTAATAGCAAAACAATACATTTATGGCTTGTAAAATACATAGTGATGTCTGTGGAAGCGGTAATAATTAGAATTTGACGACATGCTTCATTAATATCAGAGACACATTGTATAGGTAACTATATAGTTTGCTCTATTCTTCTCCCAGTTCACCAGCCACTTACTTTTGGGAGAAGTGGGTGAATTTACGTGATGTAAATCTGCCAGATATGATTCTCTGAACTTCGGTGCAAACTAACATGGTGGAGCCCATCGCTTATTATAGATCAACTAACATGATCATTATAAATGTTATGAAATGGAAAAAAAATCACTTAAACATATTTGATAATTGGAATAACAGTTCATGATATAATTAATACAAAGTTTGTTAATACTTTGAATGAAAAAATAAATAAAAGCAATAAATCCGTCATACAGCACTATTGTGGCTGCGGTGTGTCATGTGATAAGCATGATGCGTTGCAATGCAAATAATAACATTCTAAAATAACGGTCTCCTTAAAGGGGTCATCGGATGCAAAATTCACTTTTATATGGTGTTTGCATATAAATGTGTCTTTGCAGTGTGTGGACACAACCACCATACAATGAAAAAAATCCATTCACCTTTTATCCTCAAAAAGCCTAAACAGTCTGAATAATCAATCCGTTTGGATTTTCTGAGCAATATGATGTCATATTGCTCATGCTCCGCCCACGACCACTGACGGACTGTCCCGTATTAGCATATTTCCGCCCTCAGCCATTTGTATCAACTGTCTGCCAAGGCAGGTTGCCAAGGACACGCCCCACGGAAGAGAGGGGTGGGGTGATGCTCATTATCATTTAAAGAGACATGCACCAAAATGGGTCGATGTGAACAGAGCTGTTTTTAAGGAGGTAAACAGGGTGTTGTTTTACACAACCATTGAGGAATTTTAACCAAAGTATGTTACAAACTTTCCATGAAGACCCAAAAGAATCATACCAACTTGTGGAAAATGGGCAGCCGATGACCCCTTTAAAAAAGACACGCTGGGGGGTCAGCTAGAATATTTTAAATTTGCAATTTAACCCCTTTAACCCTTGCAAAAGGGAATCCACGTGACTACATGAGGGTGAAAGATTTCCCCTCACAGATTTTGCTTGTCTTCACACAATGGCAATCCTACAAGCATACCAGGCTGACCTACTAAGGGACTTAGATGAGGGCTAAGGTGTACGGCCCGACGACATTAAAGAACTACGTTGGGCCACCGACTTATCTCTCCACGCCACCAAGGAGACAGCCCGCACCATCAGCCGCTCCATGACAGCCATGGTGGTGACGGAGAGCCACCTCTTGGGCATTGAGGAGAAGGATAAAGCCTTCTTGCTTGATGCCCCGCTGTCACCTCCTGGTCTCTTCTGCAACGCCGTAGCCACTGTCGTCGAGAGATTTCAGGAGGCAAAGAAACAAGTTGCAGCGTTCCAGATGTTTATCCCTCGTCACCATAAGTCCCATGGGGCTGATACCAAGGGACATCCCCAATCATCTACGTATGGCTTGAATTCAATATGCTAATGATCCCTCTTATCGTGAGTCAAATCAAGTCCCTGGACTGGTTTGTCACAATCTATCTAAAGGATGCTTACTTCCATATCTCCATCCTTCCACAACACACAAAGTTCCTGAGGTTTGCTTTTGGGGGCAAAGCATACCAATATCCGGTCCTTCCGTTTAGCCTAGCACTGTCCACTTTCACAAAATGTATGGATGCAGCCCTGGCCCCACTCAGACTCCAGGGCAAGGCAAGTTCTGAATTATATAGACGACTAGCTGACTAGCTCAGTCTCAGGAGATGAAGCACATGCTCGACCACATGAAGCGCTTGGGGTTAAGACTCAATGCAAAGAAAAGCATGCTTATGCCAGTCAAAAGGCTGACTTTTTTGGGAGTCATCTGGGACTCGGATACGATGGGGGCACAGCTGTCTTCTGCTCGTATAGAGTCGATTCTGGCTATGGTGACCAGAATCAAGCAAGGCCAGCGAGACCCCCTGAAGTGGAGGCTGAGGACCAGAGGGTTTTCCCAGGGGGGCAACCCGAATTGCACAATGTTACCCCATTCTGACTGTCCCGAGTTTGGTTTTCGGACCTGGTAGTCCTCCTAGATGGACATGGGAGATTCCAGTCAGGCGTCCCATGACGGCACAATATATCACCCCCCGCCAGTGATGTAGAAATTGTGGGTCTGGCCCCTGAGGGGGATCAGCTCCTGAATGCAGGTCATTAGACCATTCTCAACTCTAGAGCTCCCACTATGAGGAAACTATATGCCTTAAAGTGGAGTGTCTTCACTTTATGGTGCAGAAGGTGTCTGTTGGACCCAGTTAACTGCCCAGTGGCTTCAGGGCTGGAATTTTTCTGTTTGGTCTTTCCCCATGCACTTCTGGTCTGCCTTACATGCACCTTTAGATGGTGGATCCCTGGGAAAGCACCATCTGGTGACTCATTTCCTTCGTGATACTTTTGAGGATGAGGCCTACGGCTCAGGTTAGAGTTCTGGCATGGGATCTAACCATAGTTTTAGAGGGGTTATCCCTGCCACCCTTCAATACATTGGACAATGCATCTGACAAATAAATTGATCGGAAGATGGCATTTCTGTTAGCGATCATGTCCCTCAAGAGAGTTGGGGACTTACAAGCCCTGTCAGTTCCTCCCTCCTGTCTGGAGTTCATTATGGGTGGGGTGAAAGTTTTACTTCACCCGAGGCCGGGTTATGTACCTAAAGAGCCCACTAATGTGGTACTTAGTGGTCTATGTGCGAAAGACCTCTCATTGGAGAAAGACTGATCAGTTGCTGGTATGCTTCAGGCCCCCCAAGAAGGGCTGTCCGGCTACGAAACAGACCATTAGGAGGTGGATTGTGCAAGCTACGAGGCGCGTTTGTCAGCATGGCGAAGTGGCTATTTCGTTCCCCAAAGTGTCGTCATTCACAGTGCAAGTTCCCTCTTAAGGTAACGTCTCAGACTACGCATGTAATCATGGTTCCCAGAGAAGGCTGTCGCTGCTGTGTTGCCGGCTCCCTTTGTAGCTTCCGCGGTACGGCGTCGCACATCACAGGATGCCTCAGCACCAATCAGAATTGGACTAAGTTGCACACGTGCTTCAGGCGCTGTCACACTGAAGACGTTCCCCAAAGTGACATAATTCAACATAGCGTCTCGTTCCCTTTTCAGGGAAGCATGGTTACATCCATAACCTGAGACATTTCTTATGGTCTGCTGGTTTTCTTCCTTTTTAATGAATAGACCAACATAATTTTTGTAAAATGGAATGATAAAAGGAATTTGTTTTAACCAAAAATCATGTCAACATGAAAGGCACATACACTGGGAAAAAAATGTGGTAACATAAATTAATTGATTTTATTAAAATAAAGAATGGTATTTAACATTACTAAATCAACCTAAATTTATTAAGTTACACCAACAAAACTAAATTTAAGGGAGATATCCAGTAGAAACAGCTTAATGAAACAATTGTTAAACATTTTACTGTGTAAAGGGCCAAAAGAGAGTCTGGTGATTTAGTGCAAACTAATCCCTGTATTTAAATAATTTTAGGTAGCACTTTATTTTACATTGTCCCTGTTACACATCTTATATGTACTTTAGTAATAACAGAAAATGATGCATAATTACAAGCAACTACCCCTAAAAACAAAACCCTAACCCTATGTAGTAAGTCCACATAGCTAATTAATATTACTCAGTTATATTTACATACTTTTACTTAAATGTGTAATTACACTGTACAGTGTAACAGTTTAAATCCAAGGATGAAGAAGAATGTACAAATAACGACAATCTGTATTAAGCATAAGCCAACTCGAAATAGTGTGTCATGCACAAACAATACCGGACAAAGAATGAGTGAATGTGGGGAACTTAAAAATGCATGGTGATGAATTAAATGATGAACAGGTGTGATTAACAAATTAATATCAAATTGATTAGTGGCGGGAAAAGGAGAACAAAGGAACACAACGAAACTGATTAAACAGACTGATAGAAAACTCAACCAAAACTGAGAATAACTGTGACAACAAGGACACCTTAAAATAAAGTGTACCCTTATAAGTAAATTTAAGTACAATTTAAGTACAATAACCACCTCAGGTAATGCTGCACCAATTTTCCATTTATTTAATACATTTAAGCATTTTACTAAGTATTTTATATGTGATGCCATTGTGCATGATGATTTAAAATGCAATGCATTTTTTTGGAAACAAATTATTCTTAACACATGGACAAGAATGAGCATAGATGTGATCTCTGATATATATTTTTTTAACATTAAGACATAATAAATAACTACTTGGCTTAATGTATGTTTCTGTGCTATCCAAAAGTATGTGTTACAATATAAAATTATTGTAGATTATTCACACTAAAAATATATAAACCTTAAAAAGCAGCAGCGGCTCATTCTATTCGAACTGAAGTGTGTCAAGACTGAAGGAGGGACTAAATAAAACGCTTCTGAGAAGCATAAATATCTAGGGCCTCTTATGGCTTTCACGGATTGATACTAGCTCGCATTAAGTAAGTACGTAATCATGTGCTTCTTTACATATTTTAAAGAGTATTATAGCTCTCTTTCCAGCATGCTAAAGCTAGGCTTTGAATTTCTACCCTACAGGGACAAAGGGAAGGCCTGCTTGTCCTGCGGTTTTGTGTGCTTAACAATTGACCCATGTACTTGACAGAGTTTCTAGCTTAGTCGTCACCTCTGATTCCCTCTCGAGAGACTTTACTCTCTCATTCAGTCTTAAGACATTATGTTGCATTTGTGGTTTAATATATTCTTTACCTTCAAATTGTTATCCTGCCATCTTTTTTTTTATGACAGCTTCCTTCATGTGGGATTAATATTTTAAAGGAATAAACCATGCAGACAGGGATAAGCATTATAGATCTACTCTGATTCATTTATCTTCTTAGGCAAAGACTTCAAAAGGAAATATGTGCGGGAGATAAAAGGTGAGAATAGACGTTCAGGTGTTAAATCGTAGTTTGCAGTTGTGCACATTAATTCAGAAGTCAAGTACAGAGGGTCTGTCAAAAATGTGTTTTTTGTATAAATTAATAGATCAAGTCAGCGTTTTGTTCACACACTGTCAGCAGTCAGGTCCTCCTTGTGAAAAAACAAAGGCTAAGTAAATGTCCTACAGAGAAATCAAATGTGCAAATAAAGTGACTAGCCTAGCTTTATAATAACCTTAACATTAGCTTCTTACAACACTTCCTTACATTGTACAATCAAAAATGAATGTCTTCTAGTTTGCTACATGAAGGAAATATTTTTTTAAATGTAATTGCGGCTTTGTTTCTCATAAATATCTTTAAATTGTGATATGTCTCTGTTGTGACTTTATATCTCACATTGTGACCTCGTCATGATCTGTGTCGGCTCATTGACCTACACACTCATTGACCTACACACCTTGGAATGGACTCACTCATGTGGTCTCTCCTTCTCCACTGTTCCCACCTGGCACAATGGACTCTCTGGTTCTGAATGGTTCCATGTCCCTTCCTCCATGACGGTAGGATGAGAAATCCCTTGTCCGACTGTCGCCGCCTCAGTCAGTTGTCCCTCTGGCTCCACCACAGACTTTTGGGCCTGTGGCTGGGCCTGTGTCCTTTTCCGGCTCCAACAGGCTCCTCCATCCCTTCTGCACCACTATTGTCCATACACCCCCTTCGGTCTTCCGAGCCCCGAGTTCTGCCTTGCTCACCGGATCCCCAGCAGCAACACCACCATTTCCACCCTGGCCTCCTCCGCCTGCTCCTTCGGTTTCTTTTCCTGCTGTTCAGTTTTCTCCTTTGGACTGTTGGCCTGTTATCTTTTTTTTCTCCTTTGGACTTTTGGCATCCTCTATCTGCCTTCCCAGCCGTGACATACCTTAATTTTGAACGTGACTTTATTTCTCATATTTGTAACTTCACTTTTTTTGCAACTTGTAGAAAATTAGCTCAAGGGAAATATGAATGATTAATTATAACAGCAACAAGAAGAGAGCCAGGGTCACTGAGATAATGCCCTTTTAACTTCTGCAGAGGTCACACCTCTGGAGTTTGGCTTGACCAATGAAAAGTGTGTAATTAGTCAATTTAGGCAGAAACAATTCCTTTGTTTGAATTGGAAGCTGGCTCATTTGCATGACCAGAGTGGGCTGTCAGTTTTGTGTTCCTTTATACTCTGATTAATATAACAAGCATGCACATTATGAGTAGGTGATATACACCAATGGGTAGAGAGTTAAATGAGGATTATTTTGATATAGTAAAGTGTATGTTCTATTTTGGTTTAGTTTCATTCTTTTTTTGTTTCATTTTCACCCAGTTTGCTCTGTTCCCATTTGCCTGTTCAATAATTAGTTATATAATAATAATTTGTTCCCTTAGTTACTCATTCTCGCTCTGGTTTGTTACTATGGTTACTCATTAATTCCCTCATTTAGTTCACCTGTGTTTATCTTATTTCCTTTGTTTGCTCCTTGTATTTAGGTTCCAGTGTTTCAGTTCTAGATTGTCAGGTATCGTTAACAATAGTGTCAAGTTTCCTTAGTATTCCTGTGTTTTGTGTATTCTGAATAAAGACTATTTGATTATATCTCCTTCATAGTGCTATTTGACCAGTGTAAACGTTACAGATATGAAGCATGATGCCAATAAGTTTGCATTATATAATAGTTCTATAACAAGGCATGCATAAAACAGTATAATACACTACAAAAGACAATGTACAAACCAGATATGCTTGTTCATTCATAGAAAGATTTGTCTATGAATTAAGCGAAATAAGTCATTTTTTTGTCTGTTTCAATAGGAAATGCAGTTTGGGGTGAACTCCCAACATTCATTTTGGCCGTAAAAAAATGATTATATCGCCGGTGTGCCTTTGCTGCCATGGTAACATCGGCCTGTTCTGCCTTTTGGCTGTTTGTTTACTGTCACCTTGGCATCTAGTTTTGTTGTTGGGTATAGAAGTCCAGCCGCTACAAACTTTACAGCTCATCATGTGGCTTTATATTTTGCATCTGCAACTTTCTTTAATTGTGAGTTTATGTCATTTATGTCAATCACATTTTGTGATTATCTTTCAGTTGCTCTTTTTTCTCGTAATTGCAACTTTGTATCTCCCTGTTGTTACTTTATATATTACAATGTAATTGTAACGCTTAATTGGTTCCCAAAGGACGGTGAAGACAATGATACAAATAATAAGAGGATTTATTCTGAACACGATTACTAGCCAACATACGATACAGTGTGCACATAACACAAACAATAAACGACAATGAACACTTAACAGAGAGGAACTTAAATACACAGATGAATAAGGGAAGACAAGGTGACAACAGCTAAACAAGGTGAGTGATAATGACGATGATCGCTGACAGGTGCGGGTAATGGTGAAGTGAGTGCACGTGTGAGCCAATTACAATTATCTCACAATTACAACTTTATTCCTTTGAATTATACCTCCCTTTTGTGATTTAAAATCTTACAGTTGGACTACCGGTATAAATCTTTATATTTCGAATTGCAACTTTCTTTTACTTGTGACAATATCTCACAATGCGACTTTATTTATTTTAATTTTGACCTCAAAGTCGCATTGTTATAAATGCACATTTTGCGATAACGCACATTTGCATTATTTCTCTTAATTGTGATTATATATCTCCCTGTAGTGACTTCATAAAAGTTTAACATTATATCTCACAAAACTGTAACTCAAAGTAATTAATGCCTGTCTTATAGACTGATCCCATGGTGGCATCTTTTTCCAATTTAATCTTTCTAGATCTTACGCCATTTTTTCTATGACTATTTCTCATCAAGTGGATATGAGAAATGAGGTAAAGGTGTTGTGCCATATTAAGAAACAAAGCCCACTCGCACCATCTGAGGTGTTGTTTTCCTGGTTATTTGCCCAAGAATCACATACAGAGTGGCTTATGTCACCAACGTGAGCGTCAATCTAGCAAGAAGCATTCAATGCATTCAAAGTTTTTTTTTTTTTTTGATACCACGTTATAATTCCCTCACTACACTAACAGGAACAAATTATCTTTACTAATTTATGCGTTGCATATGTGACAAAATGTTACTTTAGAGTGAAAGTAATTATAATCAGTGGCATAAGCAGTTTGAAACATGAATTTCAATATTCAATCTAATAATTGGGGGGGGTGAGGAAGACAGATCAATGACGGTGATGTCTTTTACCGCCTAATATCTGAAAAGGGTGAAAGTGCAGCAAGATGAAGAAAAAAAGAGCCTTACTCTTTTTTATCAAATGAATGTCACAAGGCATGCCACTCTGTGTTAGCCTCATTAATGTCCACACTGTTCCTTCAAAATTAATGTTGGCTGCAATGTCCTCTATTAAGAAATTAAATATTTAGACTTCAAGGAAGACATTTAAATCTTTCTTCCTGGTTCAGAGTGGGTCGGAGTGGCGGCCATGCACTCTCAGCTGTCTCTTCTGCTTACTGAACGTGAACACTAACGTTATAAATCAAAAGAACTTTAGCACAGATCGCTCTCTCCTTACCCCTCTCTAAATAGTTTACAGTTCTCTCGACATATATTAGAAAGCACCTAATTAATTGGCACATAAAATTCAAACATAAAGCTGCCTTAACGGTAAAACAAGTCTGTTGGCAGAGTGACCGGATTCATGAGAGGACCTGCAGAAGAAGGCCTGCTGGAGGCCTTTGATCAGGCGGTCTAATGCAGTCCTGACATCTTCACTGCTCCTAAATTTCACCGCCTCGGTTAGCAAGCAGGCTTTCAAGAAATTAGTCCTTGCAATGGCCTCGCATATCCCAATCACAGACCAGGAGAGCTCCGCTCGAGCATCTTGGATTATTGAGAATTCAGCTGCATGATGAGCATTTGGCGAGCTTTTGTCCTGTTTTTCATCTAACGCCTTCTCACATCTAATAGAGTGTGAAAGTCCTGTTAGGATCTCTACTCTACATGTTGGGATATTTCATCAGCGGTTGCCAACAGCCTGTTGGAGAATGACTAGTACACATAAGAAATAAACAGAGTGATAAAACGGCATAATGGCTGGTTAAATAACTCTCTGTTCTAGTGTAATACTTTTTCTTTTTAAAATGTATAATGCAATTTGCTTTAACAAAATGTACCATATAGTGAATATCAGTCCCGCAACAAACCCAACCTCCCATAAATCATGCATCAACAGACACAGTGGGATAAGAGACTCATTGGTCAAGGCGCATTTGCAAGAAAAGCACTTTATCTCCCTAAATCAGTGGGGATGCATCTTTTATTCCTGCAAAATCCAATCCAATCGATGCAATGAAGTATGTGAAACCAATATTCAATATCCAAAATGCTGAACTTCAGCAGAAAGGGCAATGGGCTGTGCTCTTTGCGAGTGTGAGGACAACAGCAATTATGAAAATTGAAAAGAGAATAAATGAAAAAGCTCTAGTGGGGAGCAAGGGGAGAGGAGCTCTGCAGCAGAACAGACCCATCGCGTGATTGATTCTGAGCATGGACGGCCACAGCCTCGGGTTCATGTGGTAATGATAGCTTTATAATTAAGATTAAAGACCACAGAACACGGGGAAGACACAGTAGAAGGGCAGGGGGCTTCTGCTGTGACATTCTGAATAATTAGAGAAAAGAGGCTAAAATATAAATTCATTTATAAATATAAATCATGATGTTGCAATGATAGGCACTACAGGAAACAGATTTGAATTGCATATTGTTCATGAACAATAATGGTGATGATGATAATAATAATAATAATATGAAAAGGTATATTTTAAATGTTTATTAATATTCATAACAATGCACTTTTAGTGTATATATATATATATATATATATATATATATATATATATATATATATATATATATATATATGCAGTTCGTATTGGTGCTGTTGTCTTGCTTGAGTCATGTGTGATTGTATGTGTGATTGTGATTTAATTAATGTATTATCTCAATTTATTAAAACTATAAATTAAAACTATGAAATATGTCACAAATTAACATTACATGTTTGGTACAATGTAATTAAAATAAGCATGCTCTACATACAGAGTCATATTAATGACTATATATGGATTATTTAATTGACTGTTCCTAATGACAACACCAATAACTATAACCTAATTATATATAATTATGTGTGTAAAAATAAACACCCTCCTTAATTTTAATAGTAATGTTGTGATGAAAAAAAAAAAAAAAAACAGGAAAAAAAACAAACAAAAAAAAAAAACAGCTGCATGTCAGTTTCAGAAACCGATGTTGAAAAGTGTGAATATCTCACACATACCTTTCACATTTGTGTGTCCTGCTGCTGGTGAACTCCAGTCAGTCAGATGACTAATAATCATATCAAAGGTGCCATGTCACTCAGCAGATTTAAATAAGAGGGTTTTAGAGGGGCATTTGCATGCGTCTAGCTGCCTAGGCTAAGAGGCTAATGCCATAAAGTACTGCAACGATGTGATTTAATGTAATCTGTCATGTCATATGCTAATCTCCATCCTCTTCAGGCCGACCATAAGAAAGGGAGAGTGAGGGTTTGTAAAGGAGAGAGAGAACTGTCCTTTACTTCCGCTGTAATCACGTCACTGCGTTTAGTTCACTCAAACCGGTCCTGGGCAATAAGTACAAGACTCAAGTCGCTTTGATAAGGTCACATCTGTGCATGTCTCTCTTTCTCCGTCTTTCATTTTCCTACCCCCACCTCCCTCATTCATTTCCCATCTGTATGTTGGAACAGCTGTTTCTTTCAGGATATTGCATTTCAGACTGAAGCGGCCTCTCTGGAACTTAAACATACTTCTATAAAAGACAAGGGCGTTTTGATTGGCTGCAATTTATGATTATAAATAGCTCTTACAAATTGCTAATCTACCTCTCAGCCTCCTAAGTGCCTTTTCCTTTCAGAATTGCGTTATTGCACAACACTTTCTCATGAAGAAGTCAAACAGAGAAGCAGGAGATTTATTTCTATGGCTTACTAAGGGAAGAGGAAGCTGTCACCCTTCACCTCCGTACTTTTTTCCCCACTGTCTCTCTGATTGGCAACAATAAGTAGGCCGTCCTTGGCTTTATTTAAAAGAAACAGACATGAATTAAAAGCCATTTCATAGAATCTTTTGGAATTTGTGATATGATTTTAGGCACTCTGCATATGGGAAGGTTACTTCAAACAAAGCAACCTTTCAGTGATACCTTTCACCTTTCAAATTTAGGTGAACTATCCCTTTAACAAAAATGTGAGACATTCAAAGGTTATTACTTGACTAAGAACATCAAAGTGGCAAGTGCTTAGCTAAACAATTCTGTAAAGAAATGTAAAGTTGGTTTATGCGTTGTAATGCAAATGAAATGCGGAAAGTATCTGCAGAAGCCATAGTGCAGAGCATATAACAGATCTTGAAATGACAATTTCAAGATCTTGTTGTCTACTCATTGATTATAAATGAAGAAATATACATTATATATCTTTGAAATTAATTTAAAGTGTCAATAATTTTTCATGACATGCTAATTAAAAAAATCACATGATATACTACATTTTTTAATTTATATAATTTTAATTTAATAATTTGCATTTGCTAAGCTACCAGCCCTGTACATATTTTGTTCACGTCACATTTTCATATGCTATATAAATATAGGCAAATTATTCTCTATAAGTATTTTTCGATAGGGCTTTTTTATTTAAAAAATATCTTAATTTAAGATATTTAAACATTATTCTACATTTCAGATTGCTTACAAAAAACAATTCACGCAACCATTGTTAAACCTTGCCCTATTTTGTCTCTTTAAACTAATTTATGATATTATTATAACAGACATGTTTACTGTACATCATTGTGGGCATATCAGATCAACTGTGCTATATACATCTAAGATTACTTTTTAATACATTTTCCAGTGTGATGAGAAGCCAAAACTAGGAAAACTGATGTGTATGTGAGAGCGGTTGGATTTTTTTAAGCTTAGCCACTAAACCATTGCAGTTTTAGTTAATAAAAGCTGACATATATGAATAGCATTTCATCCTTCGGAGCAATGGCTCTCTTCGATGTCTCCTCCACACACTTTCTAATTAATATGACTCCTCTAATTGTGAAAAATGTTTCTGCATTTGAGACTTGCAAATTTCCCTTTAAATAAAGAAAAAAAAGTGAATGAAATGGACTGCACTTAAGATCCAACTGACAGAGCATGTATTTTATGCCCGAATAACAGAAACATGCTTTAGATAGAGAGAAAGAAAAGTGACAACACCAGCTGTGGTTGCCAGACAGTCAGTGTTAAAGAAAAATAAATAAATAAAAAATACAATGACGACATTTCAGGCAATATGGGATGGTATTTTGTCCCATATTATATTTTACAGTTCACAATTGTATACCTCTCATTAATGATATTACGCTAATGTAAGAAGATACTTGTGAACTACCAAAATATGCCTTGCTCCTTAAATTATATGAATGTAACCAAGGGAATGAGACATTGTGTCGAATGACGACACTTTGGGGAACACCTCCAGTGTGACAGCGCCTGAAGCATGTGTGAAACTAGTCCAATCCTGATTGCCATTGCGTCTTGACGTAGTGTGTGACAGCACACCAGATAAGCTACAACTGCAAGCCGGCACACAACAGCGCCAGCTTCTGATAGGCTGAAGCAAGCCACTCTCAGGCATTCAGGAGGTGTGGCCTAGGGACGCAGTATCTCATTCCCTTCTCAAGGAACAATGGTTACATTTGTAACCTGAGGCATTCTCATTTGAGGGAACTCGCTCTGTGTCAAATGACAACAATTTGGGAAACAAATTGCCCACTGCGCCAGAGTGACGAATGCCTGCCCTGGTGTGAAACCTGTCTGGGCACAACTCAGGACGAGAGTACTCCAGAACCCGGCGTGGAAGGAAGGCCCAAACTGTAGAATCTCATAAAGATGTGTGGGGAGGCCCAACCTGCAGCATCACAGACCTCATGGAGGGAAACCCCCAACAATGCACAGGACCTATGCACATAGGCCTCCAGAGTCCTAACCGGGCACACAAGATGTAGCTTCTCCTGATGTGCCAACACATGTGGTATAGGATGAAAGGCCTGGAGAACAATAGACCATGCCACATTAGTCTGCACCTTGGGCACATAACCCGGTCTAGGTTAGAGAATGGCTTTAACTCTCCCAGGAGTGGACCCCAAACCAGAAGGAAAGACGAAGAGGTCTTGTAAGTCCCCCACTCTCTTAAGGGACATTATTGACAGTAAGAAAGCCACCTTTAAGGTAAGAAACTTCTCTGACACAGACTCAATGGGTTCGAAGGGTGCCAGGGATAACCCTTCTAGAACCACAGCCAGGTCCCAAGTTGGAACAATGGCATGAGCAGCAGGCCAAGTAGTGTCTCCCCAAAGGTCCACTGATTAAGGGTGTGTGGAAGGCAGCCATGGCTGCCAGGTAAACGTTAAGTGTGGATTCCCCATAGTGTTATTATTCAATAAAATAATCATTATTTAAGTACAGTGTCATATACTTAACATACAGTACTACATAACATGAGGAGAAAACGGGCAGAGCAGTAGCAATGAGACAGCAAGGCACTATGGTATATTGTGCTATTGTGCTGTGGTCTGACTCATCAAAGAGCATTCTGATTCTTGAGCTCATCGTGCCGTGGGAAGAACGGAAGGAGCAGGCCTTCGAATGGAACAGAAAAAAGCATGAGGAATTGAGGAACAACTGTTGGAGGTTGGAGGTTGGGTGTCCGGGCTTTGCAGACCAGTCGCTTTGCAGGAATGAAGGAGAGCCATTCACACCGCCACAGACACAGCTGAAAAAGCATCCAGGTGGCTCTGGTTAAAGAGGACAGATCCGTGAGTTGCTGCTATAGGCACAGGTCAGGGTCTGGGTGAGGGTGTATGATATTCGAAAGACCCGAAACACCTTGTGACCCCAGATAACATCATTGAGGATGTGCCCTAGTTTGGCATCACAAAGACGTTTCTGAAAGTACAGTACTATTCATTTTACTAAATTAATGTTTAATGTGGAAGGGACATTTTTAAAAAAAATAGCTAAATTTTGGTTTAATTAATGTAATATGTGACCCTGGACCACAAAACCCGTCACACATGGGTTAATTTTTTTAAATTGAGATTTATACATCATCTGAAAGCAGAATAAATTAGCTTTCCATTTATGTACGGTTGTTAGACGGTTTGATATGAAACTATTTGGCTGAGATACAACTATTTGAAAATCTGGAATTTGAGGGTGCAAAAAAATCGAAACATTGAGAAAATCGCCTTTAAAATTGTCCATTTACATTCGTGATTATACTGCATTCACTCACAAAAATACATGTTTTATATATTTACGGTAAGAAATTTACAAAATATCTTCATGGAAAATGATCTTTACTTAATATCCTAATAATTTTTGGCATAAAAGAAACATTTTGAATTTCTAATTTTGACCCATACAATGTACTGTTGGCTTTTGCCACAAATATACCCGTGCGACTTATGACTGGTTTTGTGATCCAGGGTCACTTATTATGATGAGATCAAACTATATATGACCCCTACAGTCCTGATGCGGCCCCCTGTTGAAGACCTCGGCTATATGATATAGTATTCTTTTATATGGGAACTACTTGGACAAAAAAGTGAATAAAGACACAAAAAACCCTATAAGAAACACAAGACTGAAAGTTGACTTTGCTCTCACAATCTGCCCCTTTAGCTAAACACAGTGGCTGTTTCACTGCTAGAGGTATTTCTTTGCACTTTCATCAAAGTCATGCTGTACAAATTGTTAGAGAGATGAGGTAAAATCTATCTTGAGTGGCCTTGTCGCCCAAATACCAGCAAATGAAAAATCCATTGAGAGAAGCAGGGCCAAAGCTGTGCCATGCACTTTCAGAGTATGAAAAGGCACAATTACGTTCCACCTCCTGTCGTGCTATGGAAGTGGTATTTCATATTGGTAGCCTCCACTGCAAACCCATACTACCCGGCCCCCCTTGAGCTTCCTGCTGGAGATGTTTTCAGACTGTCATTGGTAGAGACAGCCAGGTATGTAATGTCACAGGTGACTGTTTGTTTTTTTGCATGTGTTTGTAAGAAAGATGATACTGAAGCAAATATTTTCGAGCTATGTAAGTGATGTAGTTCGACTCAGATGGCACACCCACGGACCACCCTTAATGAGTTCACTGATGGAATGCAATGCTCAGAAAACTGGAAAGTACTTTCTTGATTTGGCAAGATCTAGTCTGTTTGGACTTCACTAACTTCTGGAATTAAGGGTGCACAGAGTTTTTTTCTTATTAGTTTTTGATGCAAAGAGCACTTTTAGTGATAAAATAATCACCATAATCACCAATGTTTTCCAGATTAGTGATAATCAAACATTATTTTATATACTTTTATTGTACTTAGTAATGTTTAGAATTAGTTTTTATATTTTCCGATTTTTTTTATTTGAACTTTGGTTTCAGTTTTAGTTATTTCGTTATGCGCATTTGTCATTTTTATTATATTTTTAATATATCTGTTTAGCTTTATTTTTATTTCAGTTTTAGCAGTTTTACAAACATTTATTTTAGTAAGTTGCCAGGGCAACATTTCAAATTTTTCTTTTAAGTTTTTTTGTTTTTCATCTAATATTTATGTTTTATTTTATTTAAACTTTATATCAATTAATGGAAATGTTTTCATTAATATTAGATTTTTTTTTTTTTTTTTTTTTTTTTTTTTTTTGGTTTTAGTTACCAATAAAATCACTAATCAAAACTTGGAAGGATATTCAAAATTTAGTTTGGCACTTTGAGGCATATAAGGAACTGGTTAGAGTTTACAATAAGGTTCAATTTGTTATCATTAGTTAACAAATGTTAATACAGGTTAATACAAACTGTAATAAATTCATTGCTCATTTTTTGTTAATGTTTGTTAATGCATAAACTAATGTTAACTATTGGGACCTTATTGTAAAGTGTTACCAAGGAACTAGAGATGGCAGAAAGATCTTCTTTTGTGTATCAAGGATTTTAAACAACATGAAGGTAAGTAAATCAGATTATTATTATTTTTTTTTGTGAACTACAGTATCACTTTAAGCTAAAAAACAAACAAACAAAAAAACATTAAACCATTTATTCATTCAAATTAGAGGGTTCAGTGTCAAGGTTCAGTATCTGTGCATCACACAAAGCGAATGCATATCTGGCTATTTAGTGCCTTTGTGTGGTCTTATTTCCTCTTGCATCTGTATTGTGTCATGTATAAAACATAAAAGCAGGTCTCTAAATCCTCTTTGTTCCATTTCTTCATTAGTCCTTAATGCATTACGGGTATAAGCACTTATCATCTTGCACACTTGAAGTTGAAGTCGACACCCTAGAAGTACACTAGACAGGGCCTACATATGTAGCCTGATATAAACCAAATGAGCTCGAAGACTAAAGAGTGATGACACCTCAACTCTTCCCCTTTCAAATCACTCTTAGCGTGGCTGTCAAGACCAGCCCTGGCCTCAGCTGCTTTGCCTTTCCATTGGATTTATTTTTTATTTCATTCTAATGCACAAATGTAAAGTCATTATAGCATAAATACGAGGGAATAGGGATTGGGTTCCATTAGCATATGTTTCCCCCTCATGAGCATTAGAGATATGATGCTTTGGCATGGAAAGGAGATCTGTCTCCTATTAGTAGCACAAGAGAATTGTATTACGCTTCTCTCAGCCTGAATCATCCTGGATTGCCCTGCTCTTCAATCCCTGTGCATTAAATGCCAAGTCTGGCACCTGTCAGATAAAACTGCCCTCAGCAACAACCATTCTTTATTTAGGGCCTTGTTTTTATATATTTACACACCTCTGTGAGCTAAATTATTCATATAAATGTGATTATGTCACAATTCTCTTACCTCATGTTCTCAAATGAGCAATTACACGTTGACAGCCACCACATTAAAGCAAGTATTTCCTCTCGTGTGATATTTTTATTTTACATCAATAGCTGTAAGCACAATAATAAGACATTTGAATATGCTAAAAAGGTTTTGGCACCTGAGCTTTGCCTGTCCGAGCATAACCTTTCATTGTCATAAAAAACACAAGCCATTTGTATTTAATATTTCGGTAACACTTCACTAAAAGGTCCCTCAAATTCCCATTAACATTAGTTAATGTATTAGCTAAAAAAAGAGGAGTGAAACATTTGTTACAGTATTGTTTTTATTTTTATCTTTGTTAATGTTAACAGTTACATTTGAGTTCATGTTAGATCAGGTCCATTATTTAAATATTGTATTAGTAAACTATGAAATGAACACTAAATTAGATTACTAAATTATTTTTTAGTTCATGTTAACTAATTTAGTAACTATAATGCTAACAAATGGAACCTTATTGTACAGTATTACCAATATTTCAAATATAGTTTATCATGCAGCAACTTTATTTTATTTTTGAATTTTTTGTTTGTTTGTTTTGTTTTTGCTAAATCTTCAAATGTGTAACTTATTGAGCCCTCTATCCTGCCTGCCAAGTCCATTTGTAATCAATCAGAGCAGTGTCGTAATGAAAAGCGCTCTGTCCCACTCTCCACTCGTCCTCTCCTCCTGCCCCATCCCGTGTTTGACATGCCATCCGTGCCTCAAACAGCCAAGATGTCACTGGCAATCGGCAGACCTTGCAGAAAGTCAAACCTAATGTTTCCTAACATGCCCGATGTGTGCGCAAGCCACTCAAACGTTCAATTGCATTCAACGAGACGCTACACTTATCTCATAGGGAGCGTATCTCATCCAAATGTGATTTGAGATGATTGAAAGCTTTTTGATTTGGAAGTGTATTCTCTTAAGCTAAGTGCTCTCTGAGACCATCAAGGAAATTCAATTGCTTCATTTAGAGAAGGGGGGAAAAAAGTGGGTTTTCAGCCCAAAATCATATCAGATCTTAATGTCTCAAAAGAAACACATGGGATTGGATGGGCCGACTGGGCGCCTAATTTCATTGGGAAATGCAATTTCTTGATGGCATTTCCTTACTGTGCCGCATAGAGAAACATAAGATTGATCAAAATCTTAATGAGTCATTTTCAGAAGTGGACTCACAGCGGATAATGGAGCCATTGGGGTCCTTCCTCCTCAGGACCCTAAGATATCCAGATGCCTCTGTGATTCGGAGGCAGAGGATGCTCTGTCCTGCTCATGGAGATCGTGGACCCAGTGCAAAACCAGTGCTGTGAAATCATTCTCCCTCACGCAAAATTCCAGATTGTGCAGATTCCTAATACAATCTCTGAATTTCATCTGCAAATTTCTTATAATTCTTATTAAATTATACTCTGTCACAGTGTTTCACATTCATCGTTTGTACTTTTGTGAGGAACTTTTCATTCTGGCTCTTCTCATGTTTTTGCCACTTTGTTGTAGTATACTTCAGTTGTAAATCGCTTTGAATAATAGCATCTGCTTAATGAATAAATGTAAATCTCCAGGACAGGACTTAGCACTCCTTTCCTCTGTGAATTAGTCAGGAACGATAAATCAATGAGCAAGATGATTCTCTATTTTGACTGTGATGTCGTCCTCAATGGCTAGATGCACACCCCCTAAACCAGTCATTTAAGCATGTTAACAGGTCAAATGTGAAAGCAGGCGGGGGCTTGATAAGACCCTTACTGTTGATTAAGTCACATTTGGTCTGATGTCAATCTCACATTGTAAAAAAATAGGTGTTCACAGAGCATAAAAAAGGCAACAGAGTTAAAACAACAATAGCCTACATGAACTTAAGTCAAGTCTTGAGAGAACTTAAAAATAAAAACTTGATTTAAGTAGCCTATTATTTCGATTTCTTCACCAATTAATTGAAGAAACAATCTTTCACAGACTTACAATTATGTTTCCTTCTTTATGAGGACGTAAATAAATGGACATAAATGGTACTGTTTTTAGCCATTTTATATATTTGTATATTTTTGTTGATATATTAGTTAATTTAGTTAATGTATTATTAAAATGTCTTGAATTTGTGTCCACGGGTTGTGTCATTCCTGTCATCATCATATATCCCCCCTTTTAAAGTAATGAATACTCCACAAATCAAATTCTAATAAAGTATGTTTTATCTCACAATGACATCATCATCCTTTTAAGAAGTGAACTTGTCAAGGACAAGTTAAAATCTCCTCTTTATCACTTTTTCATTTGTTTTGTTTGTCATCTCAAAACATTCAAAACAGGTCCTATTTACCTGATTGTTTACACTTTTTGTCTCGTTTTGACATTCTACTAACTATAAGTAACTTTGCATCTACAGTACATGTTAATTAACTCTCATAAATTTGCAACTACATGTCAACTATAACTCTCATTAGAGTATTAGTAAATTGTTAGGTTAGGGTTAGTAGAATAAGTTTGCATGCAAATTTGTTATAGTCTTATATTTCTTATAATCGGTATGTCTGTTGGGGACCATCAAAATAAAGTGTAATCAGATATTAGGCAGAAAGAATACCAATACTCTGATTACTGGTAGTTGACAAGTATTTGCAAAGTCCTTATTATTAATGGAAACTCTAAAGTAACCCCATGAGTCAGTCCTAGATCTCCTCCTGTCCAATTTTAGGGAAAAATCACGTCCACCAGAGATGTCCAATATATTTATTAGGCGCACCGATTGAACACCACAGACACAGTGTTATCACAGTCACTGTGATTTTGCCAAGTAAGACATGTTCCTGGATCAACATATTTTGTTGATCCTGGAATAACATTCCTGTCCCAAAATGTAGTCCTAACCCTATCCCTACCCCTAAACCTAACCCTACTCATAACTTTTCCCTAAATCAGAGGGAAATGATAGGTGAATAACACTGATGTTGAAGCACCTCACCCTGGTTCTAAGCCTAAACTTGACATAAACTGTAAACTTGTCCCTCGAATCTGATTGGTTGATTGGAAAGTTGTTCCAGGATCAACAAAGATGTTGATCCAGGAACATGTGGCACTTGGTGAAATCACGTTCACCGTGTAATCACCATGGGAAAATCTCAAAGAAAAACTGGGAGTTGTGAAAAATATGATACACCAGTGTTTTGCCAGATGAGAAGTTTATCTATATCTTTTTACTCTTTAAATCATTTTATAACTGTATCATATATCTATTTTAATTCCTTTCTTTGTAAGCACTTTAAATTGCCAAGTGTTACCCCATGATTTTCTATTTTCTAATGGATATTTGTAAATATCATCATTAAATTCTCATTATATTAAACACCTTGTAGTCTCTTGACCCTGACTATGAGGCTTGTAAAGTCAAATTACACTAAAACTGTCAACCCTATTATCTTTCTGAAACATAATTATATCCAAGCATATTTAAAAAAGTATTAGAATTGTTAATATAGCTAGAGGTGGCACATTGCAATTAAGCACATTGCAATTATTTGTCTGAATGAATTTTTAGAAGAAAAAAAAAAAGTTTCATAAAGTGAGCCATATACTTGTTCGAAATAATAACTCCGATTGTATTTGGCTGAAAGAAGAAAGTCATAAATACATAGGATGGCTTGAGTGTGAATAAATTATGGGATAATGTTAATTTCTAACCATTTAAACCTTTCCTGCTCATGAGTTTTCAATGGTGGAGAAGAGAAGGCATGAATAGCAGGCATTTTAGGGATGTAATCTGGCATTGGGTGCAGTATCACCGTGACCAGTCCAGGGGCAAAATATGGGCAGGAGGAGGCGACTGACAGGGCCTTCAAGTCTCCTACCCTTTTTTAACGAAGTAATGGCAATAAGCAAAGCCACCTTGAGAGTCAGAAGCTTCACAGAGGTTCTAAGGGAGCATCTGACAACCATTCCAACACAATAGAGAGATCCTATGGGGGAACCTGTGGTCTGCAGACAGGCCTCAGCCATAGCACCACACAAGAAACAGGACACCAGGACATGTTTCCCCTCTGAACCCCCATCAATTTTGTTGTGGCAAGCTGAATTAGCGGCCACATAAACCTTAAGGGTATTGGGAGTCAGTCTAGCTGTGAGAGAGTCTTAAATAATCTCCAGTACTGAACCAACTGGGCAGTCAGTTGGGTTAAGATGGTGTTGCTCATACCATGATGAGCAAATATGCCATTTAAGAATAAAAAAAAAAACAGGACATATATGGCTTTAACAAAATTTGAGAATATTAGACACACTCACATGTACACACATACACTCGCTCTTGTGGCCTGATAATTCAGATGAACATGTTGAACTCTCTGTCATTCATGCTGGCCCTGTGGTACACATTTAATCTCTCAATCCATGTTGCCTGTTCCCTCTTACTTCATTACACTTCAGAGTACTCCTCACCCATTAATTTCCCTATGGACTCCTGTGCCTCACTACCAAACCTGGCAACCCGTGGCAGGAAGTGGATAAATGGAGAGACTCCCCTGCCAGAGGCGTTTAATAAAAATAGTGAAGTCTAACAAAAACTCAGTTGTGTGAGCACATAGGTTCATGTTGTTCTGTATGCAAAGGCATTATGTATCACACATGAGATTGCTGCAAGGAAAAACCTCCTTCCTTTGAAATGATCTCTGAAGTTATTCCCCCTGATTTATTAACCAAATGCTTTTACATGAGTATATGTGATAAGTCAAGTGTTCTTCTCAGCCATGAATACTATAAAGCACTGTAAATATAAACATGGCCTTTCCCAAAGAAAGAGCTTTCTCAAGGTACATCGCTGCACCATATATAATGGCCCCTGTAGTGTGTGTTACATTGTGTTACATGCCTGCGTGCGTAGTGCCATGTCTCTGAGCTGAATAACAAACTCTGACCCAATCCAAGGAGGTGACCCTAGCAAATGGGAAAAATCACAATGCTCAAGTGTATTTATGTGATTGCATTTTTCCATACCCAAGGTTATGAACAAGGGATAACGTATGGTCATATCATGTTACTAAGAGGCAGATACAAGTTTGAATAGCTGTGTCTAACATAAATTCGTTTGTTGGGCTTTGACAAGAAAATCAGCAGCATAAATTGGATCTTGAGATTTATGTCATATTATACAGTATATTTAATAATATATTCTTGTACTGCCCATAAAAGCCTGAAACTGTGTTGTTTAAAGGGATACTTCACAGTTTTTTTCATATTAAACTATGTTATTCCCTTAACTTAGACAAGTTGACATACCTCTCTCGTCTCAGTGCGTGCACTCAGCCGCTCTGGCGCACGGCGACACTTTGATAGCACTTAGCTTAGCCCAGTTCATTCATTAGGATCCAAACAGAGATGAAGCTAGAAGCGACCAAACACCTCCACGTTTTCCCTATTTAAATACAGTCACACGAGTAGTTACACGACCAAGTATGGTGACACAAAATAAAACGTGTCGCTTTTTTAAGCGGGTAAAAAGGATAACTATAATGTATGGCGGAATAGCACTTGGGAGCACTTCGACTCTGCGCAGTAAAAAGTCATGCTTGAAAAATCTTCTCCCTCTCACTTCTGTCATTAGAACCAACGTGACTTTTTACTGCGCAGAGTCGAAGTTTTATTTTGTGTCACCATACCTGATAGTGTAACTACTCGTGTAACTGTATTTAAATAGGGAAAACATGGAGGTGTTTGGTCGCTTCTAACTTCCTCTCTGTTTGGATCCTAGTAAATGACCTGGGCTAAGCTAAGTGCTATCAAAGTGTCGCCGCGCGCCAAAGCGACTGAGTGCACGCACTGAGACGAGAGAGGTATGTATCAACTCATCTTAGTTAAGGGAATAACATAGTTTAAAATTAAAAAATGGTGAAGTATCCCTTTAATACTAGCAGACAGTTTTGTGCATTGTTTATACAATTTTAATCAAATTCAATAAAAACAATAACAGCAATAGTAGTAATAATAATAATATATTATTTTAATATTATTACAATAAAAAATATGTTTTACAATTTTAAAATGTAGCCTGACTCTGCACTGTATAATAATTTTCAGTGTATTATAAAATGTATTTGCTCTCAATCTCTGAACTTCTCAGTTCAGTGGAAAGTTTTTTTCTTGTTTTGGTGGAGGGGATTAATTTAGATAGAGCCCACAGTGAAAGAATCCAGCCCATAATATGGGGGGGGGGGGGGGCTTTCAGATAATGATCCACTTAAAGCGGCCCTATTAACATAATTTGATGTATATTGCTGATTGTAATTTAATTTAGTAGATAGGAAACCCAATTATGCATAGGCAAATTTTGGAGCAGAGTGAGTAAAATGTCATGGCGGTAAATTGACAAATTTATGATGATATTCAGCAGTAGCTTTTCTAAAGCATAACACCCTCTCAACAGTGGAATGACACAATGAAGTGCTCATATTAGGAAATGAAAGCTTAGCACTATCATTACAGCATGGCATAAATTACATTATAAAATATATATATTTACAAAAGAAAACAATCCCTTTCATTTGCAATAATATTTCACAATATTACTGTTCTTACTGTATTTTTGATCAAACAAATGCAGACAAATATGCATAAAATACTTTTTTAAAATGTTTAAAAAAAAACTGTAGGTTTCAGAACTTAACTTACTCGTTAGTACAAAAACAGTACAAAAACTTTTATTAAATCCAACCTCAGAAAAAAAAACTCATTTGGATTTATTTTTTTTTTTTATTTTTTTTTTAAACTCCCGTTATAATCAATGGCGCTGTTTACACTGCACAATGAATCTCTTATTTACATTGTGCATGTTTGAAATGGTAGTTATGATAAAACAATCGTGAGAGTGCAGAAATCAAGTTTCATTGACAAGATCACTGCATTCATGCACTCAACTGACATGTCTGTCACTGGTTACAATGCGCATCGCTGCAACCTTTCATGTAATGGGAGTAGGTCTAATTATAATGCTATAATCAACTAATTTCACAAACATCTCAACAGCTGTTATAGTAAAAATGTAGAAAAAGTTTCCGAGAGAGTTCCACATGTAATACTAATTTCATATGCAAAGACGATAGCCAATCATAGCAGTGGATGTTTACACTGAAGTATCACAGCAGACACGCCCCTTCCAACAGAGCGTTCAAATCAGAGGGCTAAAATGAAAGTGTAGAAAATGGGCTTTTTTCTAAATTATGACCTTTTTTTATGTAAAAATCATACTAACATTATAAGTGCACCTTAGGAAACATAAAATATTTTTTTTCAAAATGCAGTTCATGACCCCTTTAAAAAATCGAACTTTTGACCGGTACTTTATGACTGAATGAATGGCTGACTGACTGACTGACAGACAGATCTTAAAGAGTAATAATGCTGCTTAAAAAAAAAAAAAAATTCCACAATCAAGCACTTTCAAAGTTTTTTTTTAAATCAAATTGGCTCAAAAAACCAAGAGGGAACATGTGTTTGAATGGTCACAACGCTTCTGCTCAAAGCCCATGTCCATGAAGCAGATGGACATAAGACGGAACATCCCTTCTACAAGTCTTTTATTTCAACGACTACTATGAGAAACAACACTGCAGGCTAAGTCATAAAATCCATGCCATGCCATGTGACAAATAATATCTAACTTTTATTAAGAAAAGGAAGCCAAGGCCTCTCACCCTTTATTGATTTTCTACAGACTTCGGTGTGCACCCACAGCTAAGCAATCAAGCCACAGAGGAGAGCATCTCACAGAGTGGGACAGACACTATTAGACTGCCCTCCAACCATCAATATAAGGAGCAAGACTTCCACTCTGAGGTGAGCAGGTGTCAAGACCTAGACAAGACAAATTTGAGGATACATCTGTAACAAGTTTCCAGGGGGTGGGAGGCGTGATCGCAGGAGCGAGTGTGGGAATATCACACTTCGCAGACGCTATAACACACATCTTACTGTATGTTAACACACTCACCTCCCGTACACCGCAAAGAATACTTTAAAATATATTCCTCACATTATAAAAGGTGTTTTTAGAATATACTTAAATCACATATATACAAAGGTTTACAAGGTTTACTGATTTACTGCATTTATAAATTTACATATTTATTATAAAAATATAGTTAATTTTTTTTTTTTTTTTTTTTTTTTTGCTTTAAAGAAATAAATATACTCGTATTCAGCAAGGATACATTAAACTGATCAAAAGATTGACATTTATAGTATTGCAAAATATTTATATGCTAAATAAATGTTCTATTTATCAATTAATCCTGAAAAGATTATATTATGGTTTCACAAAAAAAACATTGATAATAATAATAAGAAAAGTTTCTTGAGCACCAAATCATATTAGAATGATTTCTGAAGGATCATGTTGTCACCATTATGTTCAGTTAGTTTTAGTTTGTTTTCATGTCCTCATCATGGCATCGCTTAGGCCTCCAGAACCTGTGACTCCGCTCAACGCCATTGGCTCTCGATCTGCACCTAGGGATCTATTGGCCTCGTCGACATCGGTCGTTCCCCAGATGCAGTCAGCCACCAAACAAAACACAAAACACCATCTTGGCTCCTCCTTCCTTCCAATCCGCCATGGGCTGTCGGCACTGGCGAGCTCAGGGTCTGTGCCATCCGCCAACCACCATCGTCACCGCCAGGGGATCGTAATCCTGTCATCACCATCCTTTTCAGTCGGCTGCCTCTCACCATCACTTCACCATCACCTCATCCTCCTCCAAAGCGATATGTCACCATTACGTTCAGTTAGTTTCATTATCATGGACTTTTAGTTTGTTTTCATGTTCATCATGTGTTCCTTTTTTTCAGTTTTCCCGCTCCTCATTATTAGTTCTTATGTGTCAGCTGTGCTCTATTAATCATCATCATTTGTGCTTAGTACTGTTGTGCTTGTACAAAGTTGAGACCCTTCCGCCAAAGCAGCGAACTGTGCTGCTATATCCATTTTAACGGTCCGATATTCTGTCACGGTGTGGTGCAGGCAGAAGAAGACGAGGGAGAATCAAAAGTTCCAATGCAAACTTTTACTAACAATATAATTCAAACAGGTAAAGATAGGCAGAAGGAAGACACACACAAACACACACACACACACACACACACACACACACACACACACACACACACACACACCTAGTAAGACGGAGATCGGACAAGGACTGACAGAACAGACAGAACTTAAATACAAACACAGATTACACTGATTAACAGAACACAGGTGATACAGATGAACCAATGAAGGTTATCATGGAAACAAATGAGTGGCGGGAAAACAGAACAAAGGAAGACATGTGACTAATGAAGATACAAACAAACACTTGACATGTGACAAACAGTTTATAAAATTAATTATTTATGTAACGTAATATTATAATATTAGGTAACACTTTATTTTACACTGCCATTCATGCATAATGTTACATGTAGTTACTAGTAATAACTATAAATTATGCATAATTACATGAAACTAACCCTAAACCAAATCAAACCCTAATCCTAACCCTATAGTAAGTAGTTACTTAATATTACTCAGTACTTAAATGTATAATTACAGTGTAACAAAGGCACCTTAAAATAAAGTGTAACCTAACAGAATAATATAATATTAATGTCACAAAACCAAAAAATTTGCTCACATGTGTCTGTGATTAGAATGACAGAGATGAAACAGATGCCTCACAATGTTATATAGACAACATATTGCTGGACAACCCAGCAGTGTAATAAGAACTCTATTACTATGAGCTGCTTGGCAGAGGGGAGAGACAGCAGCTCTTCCACTGGTCGAGAGATGACAGCCTGAAAGATATATACCTCCACTCATCAATAAAGACCCAGCACAGACAAGTACTTACTCTCAGCCTAAGTAACTCGCAGAAAAGTTTAAATTCATAGCCCTGTACAACATCAATAAGCTCAGAAACAATCAAACATGCACACAGGCTATTTTCATTACTTCATTCATGCAATTTGTGACTCGTTTTTGTCATTGTCATGCCATATTGAAGGCCTACATTTAGTTTTAATATTGACATCAGTTTTAGTTATATTCTCATGGCCAGACTTACAAAAAATATACTCTGGTCTCTAATGTGCTCTGATTTGCAGCACATATCACACAATGTTTCATTTGCTCTGTGTCAGTCCTTAAATGAACAAAAGGTAGCAACTGCCAGCTGCTGATCCATAGATTGAAATGGACAGTGCTGAAATGAAATCTGTTCATTAAACACGGACAGGCTGCAACTACTCTACCTGAGCCTTTCAGTTGAGATAATGATTTGAGTGTCCTTACTTCCTCATTGGACTGTAAAGTCAAGAACATATAGGCTAAATCACAACCTCATTACAAACCTTGTTGTGATGGATGATGTACATTTTTTGATGAAATTTCTTTCTGGTGAGTGATAGTAATATTAGGGTCGCATTGTAAGTGCATTACTAACATTAAATCAATGACTGAATATATATTCTGAATATATACATTTAAATAATAATATAAAATATTGATTTAAAAATAATATATAATTATATAATAATAATAATTGTTAGGTATGTTAGGTAATAATTAGCTGTGTAGTTAAATCCAAACATACAAGATCTGTGATGCAGAATGAATGATAGATACATTTAATTAACGCCAAGAATTACCAACATAAACATACTACACATAAACACTGGCGACATCGAACCATAAACTAAAGGAACTGAGGACTTATATACACAGAGGATGGTTATCAATAGAGCAGGTGCGAAACTAATTGCAAACCATGGTAACAAATGAGAACTCAGGTGAAGACAGTGACAATGAAACTAAACATTACATTACATTCCTCCCCTGGAAGGCGCGTCCTCGCATCACAAAGTCCCAAAGAGGCAGGGAGAGAGGAAGCTGGAGGAGGAGCTGGAGAGAGATGTGACCAAGGCGGGGTTGGCCAAAGAGAACAATTAGGTGGAGACTATTGTGGGAGGAGCCAGGGTGGAGATGTGAGGATTATCTTGTTCTGTCTTGTTCATTATCTTGTTCTGCTTAGTTTCATCTGAGGAGCCAGAGTAGAGATGGGAGGAGCCAGAGGATGACCCCAAGCCAATCCAGAACGAAGGTCCACGGTGGAACCGGTGAAGGGAAGAGCCTAGATTTAACCAGAATCCCGACCAAGTGAGGTGGAGTGGACACCCAGGTGGAGCCGAGGAGACGAAGACCCAGGGGGACAGTGAAGGCCTGGAAGACCATGGTGGAGCCACAGGCATGTGTGATCAAGGTGGAGATGTGGGCTTGGCAGACCAGTGTGGAGTCGGTTCAACTGAGGACAATGGTGGAACCAGAGGGAAGGAGGAGGCCGTCGGAGCCAGAGGGGTAAGAGGGTTGAGGTGCAGCTGAAGACTCGAAAGACTGAGGCGGATCCAGAGTGACGATAGACCAAGGTGGAACCAGAGGGACGATGGAGCCTTTTGGAGCCTGAGGGATGACAGACAATGGTGAAGCCGAGGAAGCGTTGAGCCAAGGTGGAGCCGATGGGTCAGAGGGCCGAGGTGGAGTCCAGGGTTTTAAGGCTTGAGGTGGAGATGAGGGATCCACAGACCAAAGTGGAGCTGGAAACTTGGAAACCCAAGGCGGTTCCGAGCACTAAGGTAGAACCACTGGAGGAGCCGAGGGGCTGAAGGGAGACAGCAGAGGGGAGCCAGAGGAACTGGATGTCTTTGTCAGAGGAGAAGGGAGAGAGAAGGCTAGGCGTGACCATTCACGACAAAGGAGACTTGAAGCTGAGCAGAGCCAATGAAGACAAAGCCGACTTGGAGTTGATCTGTTTCAATGGCATTGAAGATGAATTGGGACTAGACGGGACCAGCGTAGACTGTAGACCTTGTAACATTATATACACAGGTTTTTGAGCTGTTTCCGCTCTACATCCTAAACTCCTCCCATCGATGCAATCTACTTCCGTTCTGGCGGGCTTGGTTTGTTTTGCTAGCTAGCTCCGTTGTGCCGACAAAGCACTGATATCGCAGTGACAAAGAGGATATAACAATTACAACATGAAGAAAAGTGGTTCGGGAACGACGTGTGCGGTAGTTGGTTGCAAACACTCGAGAAAGCACCTGAACGAGTGGTTAGATAGAGAGTGCTACGACCACAAACCAGCTACGAAGAGGCAATGTCCATGCGCTCCATTGTTTAAATTTTTTTACGATTCTCTTATCGATTCCTGATAGCACTGTGTGGAAAAAGTATTCATATGCTTTTTCGACAAAAAACATAAATGGAACCTTATTGTAAAGTGTTACCGATTAGTTATACATCAATTCAGACGTCTCGTGAGTTCAGTGTTGGAAAGATCAGTTGTTTTAACCATAGACAGCATTAATGATTAATAACAAGAATGCTGAGAAACTGGCTTCTTTTATAAACAATCTTATTGAATAATTGCCCTTTTAATTCATTTTCTTTTGAATATGTAAATGCAATTTGTGCCATTTATAACATGCTCCATGTTCTTCTGTTCTTTTTTGTTTTTTAATTTTTTTAATTTTTTTAATTGTTTTTTTTTTTTTCTAGGATGTGCACTGTTAGTTCGTAGTAAGACTTTTACATTGTACCTGATTTGTTTGTATTTGCTTCGTTAATAAAAAAAAAAAAAAAAAAAAAAAACAAAGACAGGTTTTAACTATTCATTAAAATGAATCGGTTCAAAGGAGTCATTAGTTCGCGAATTGGACATGTCATACGCATTGTGTGATTATCCCAGCAGTTAGGACATGGATATCCCACAAGGTTTGTGTCAACACAGAAAACATTACATCACTGGATAGGTTTTTACGTTTATTAAGAGTGTGATTTTTATGGCAGCTGAATGTGTCGGAACGCTTTTCAGAGAAGATAAGGCAACGTATTTTAGCACAATTCACACCCAGCAGTAATTCAGGAAAAAAAATGCTCCACATGAAACTTTGGTCTTCCGACCTTTTACCATCATGTCGTTTTATTTTGATTAATATGCGCGCGGGAGAGAGAGCAAGACAGCGCTTAGTTTGGAGACGGTGAGTCTTGTTTACACTTTCCCCTGGCTCCGAAGAGAGAGAGTGCGCGCGCGCGACCGGGTCTCTCTCTCTGCTCGTTCTTTCAGTTAAACATGCGAATTCAATTCCCATCCCTACCTATGATGTAGTTCGGATACCAACAATAAAAAAGACATAGGCCTAGGCTACAATGGTCAAATAATCGCTGTGTTTACACCGGCAGACGCTAGGCAAACCACTTCCGGCGGAAATGAAGTGCATTTGTGTACAGTTATGGCGCCGCCCGTGATTTGGCGCGTTAACTTGTGTATAATCTAGCTCATCCAATATTAATTCACTGGGGACCCAGCTTATTTCACGCTCCTCCTTATATCGAACTCAATCCTCCATCCTTCTTCAGAATTATGAAGTACCGGCTGTAGAACCCGGTCTCCCTGTCTGGCGGGGGAACGCGTTCTACAGCCTCCTAACCAAAAGGGAGTGAACTTCCTGTTCCAACACCCGACTCTGCTCTGGGTCTACTGCAGTCCAGACCAACCAGTTGAGGTTCGGTGGGCGGACCCCGAACTGCAGCCTGTACCCTAGTGTGCAGGACCCATGGAGATACATTGGGGGGACATCGCCATGTCTCTACAAATTTTACCAAGTGAACCCCTGGGGCTGGTGTCGGGTGTTTTTCGAGCACCGTTCTTGATACCCTGAAGCTGAAGACCGGCAGGGAATATTCGAAAATGATTCTCGGTGTGTGGACGCAAGTGCTGCCTGGCCACAAGCCTTTGGGGCGGACACTGCAGCGTCCCTTCACTGGAAACCGATGTGTCCCGAGTGCACTTAGCGGTGGGATACAGTCATTATTATACATTTCAATGTGAATGAATACATAAGTAAATGTATATATGATAGAACTACACTTTACATAAAAATACACACGTATTCTCATGAGATCATTTTGGAAAATACAGCTTTGCCATCACAGGAATAAATTACATTTTAAAATATAATAAAATGTAAGCCAGTTATTTTAAATTGTATTAAGATTTCAAAATATTATAGTATTTTCAATTAAACAAATGCAGCTAGTGAACACGTCTTTCTAAAACTTTTGAACGGTAGTGTACGTTCTTGTGTTTCATGAAGCAATGCCTTAGTTCCACAATGTACAGTAAAGACTCGTTTGGGGGGGTATTTTTTTTAATTAAAACTGGGTTCAGATTTAATTAATCTCCCATCCGTGAAACCACGACACTTTTATTAAGTTTGTAGAGATCTGCATTCTGTGTTTGTCTAGCAGTAATGAGTTTGGTGATGCCAACAAAATGCCCTCTCATCACATGCTGTGTGAAGAAGACCCACAACTGAAAAAATCTCGAGGAGAAAAAGAGGTGGAAGAGAAAATAAGACCGTCACACCACCCAGATCGGATGTTTCACTAAAGCAGAATCAGGAACTTGCTTTCTCTGTCATATCCCAGAGGAAGTACAAGAGGATAAAGCCAACATCAGTCACCCTTACACCTATCACTCCATGCAATCAAAGCTCCCATTACAGTGTGTGCCAAAGTAGCTAAATGAATCTTCTCCTTTGATTAATAGCATCAATAAACACTGGTGTCTCTTCCATCCAGGCTGAATAAGACGGCAGAGAATTCGGATTTGAATTCAGTCTCCCCCTCATTTTAATAATATTACCAGCAACCCAAAATTATTTAATGCATTCATGAGCATGGAGGTGATATTTGGAGCTGGCTTGACCACGCATGTCCTAATACAAGGAAGTGAGACTCTCCGGATGAGGAAAACATTGCCTGGTAGGAGATAATTAGCTCTCATGGCTTGACAAATGGGCTGATACCTATGTGCATACATGGCTAAGATGGCCGTATATGGTGTCTTCATTAATAGGCTTGGTGTGGCGTCTCCCTTTGTAATATATATAAATATTTATCGGTCCACCTCCTGAGCGGGGACAAGCTATCATACCTGACAGAACATACAAATACTAATTACACACCAAGAAGAAAGGAAAAACGGAGCATAGGATTCATACGAGCAAACTGGAAACTGGGGCACCTGAAGGGAAATTTAAAGAGAAATGTTATTTATGTGTATTTTCCTTTCATTTCTAGGGTGAAGAGGTTTGCCTTTTGTACGTACACAACAAAGGAAAGGACAACATTTAACTTTGCATGTGTGTCAATAAGCCATGCTTTGAGAGTGCCAGTAAGGCCTACATGGTTTTTTTTGTCAAATTTGAACAGAAAATTTCTATTTTTATAGTTTTTCTTATCATAAATAATAAAACTTGAAACTTTAAAATATCTTTGTTAGGTTGCAAGATACAATGGTTTATATATATAATTAATGTTAACATTATGGATTTAACATTAAATGAATCCATAACAATGTATAACAGAAAACTAGTATTGTAAACCAATTGTATTGTAACCCTAAAGATTTAAGTAAATAATAATAATGTGTATACATAATACATTTTATTATTATTATTATTATAATTATACACTTGTTATTATAATTATACAAAATCTTTAAGGTTACAATACAAATAGGTGTCAACTCACCTTTTATCTAATGTTAACTCCATAATATTAGCATTGTGACATTACGTGACATTAACAAGTGAATGTCCAATAATGTCAACACATCCATGTCTATAGAAATTAATAACTTTTTTCAGAGATAAAGACTGTTTGAAGATAAGCATCCTCAGATGCTGCTTATAAACAAAGTAACATCAAATCTGACTGTAAAGCCAAAGCAATATATCTCTTTGAGTGTTTCTAAGCGATATATTTTATATTTATACAGGATGCAAGGGAAGTGTGACTATAGCAGTCGATCGGAGATAGATGATTTAGATGGTTTAGAATAATGCGGTTTATGAAGGATATTTTTGCTAAAGCTGTATAATCACTCTCTGTTGGCACTGTATGTGTGTGCACCATCAGAACTGTAGAGCTCATTAGGATGACTATAAAGTGCAAATACTATAATATTTACAGTAATCCTGTTGTAACTGGTTAAGTCGCTTTGGTGTGCTTGGTGGATGATTGTTGGTACTGCTTCATTAACATGCTGTTTTAGAGTAAAGTCCTCTTAGGTTAGATCTAATGGCTTTAATGTGATGTTACCCTATGCTTTATTTTATCAGAATTCATATTCACACTGGAGTGTATTGTATTGGATACAGTATTTGGGTTAAAGGCATGATGAACAGGTTTTTTTTTTTTTTTTTCAGATCTCTTAAAGGTACACTATGCAAGATTTGTACCTTAAGGCGAGACACGGCAGGCAAAAACATCGATTTTCATGCAGTGGTCAATTTTGAGATTTTGGGCTAGTTTACTCCTTCAATATGTGTTCTTTCAAGCTGTTATAAAGAAAACGTTGAAAATATACATTAAGATGTTATTTTATTACATTTTGTTTACTTGCGGCTGTAAGTTTCTCCCGAATTTACCAGGAAGTTAGCATTACAACGCGACACGCCGAGCTCCGTCTGTTTACTGAAGTCTGTCATGACCGGTATCACTGTGAAGCTCTGAGTCTCCTGCACAACGCTATGTAACCCAAATATGGGCATTTCCTTTCTATCAGTAACCAATCGTGAATGTCCAAAGGGGGATTTAAAGCTATGACGATTTCTCATTTAGAGCTTTTTAAATCTTTAACTGCCGTTTTCTCAAAATGAGTTTTTGTCATTCTCCAGTAGAAATATCTCAGCCTATGTAGCACCTATGTACACCAAACTTTCCAGTTATATACTTAGCAGTATTCTGAAGATATTTTCAGAGGGATTTGTTAATAAATCATTTCTGGCCTGATTTATGTGACATTTTAATCAAAAAAATATGGTGAAAATCTATTTTTTATGGCTATGGACAGTATATTTTGATTCCCTAGGTAATGAAAGCATATATCCTGAAATCCCTCTGAGTTTTTATTTTCATCTTGTGTGTAAACAAAATGAAAAAATAATTTTTCACCTGGCTTTATCATATGTTCAGATCTATCTACCGAAAATATATGCAAAATCGTGCATATTTAATGAGATAATGCCTAATTTGCATAATTAAACATACAAATTTCTAAAACTTGTAATACATTTTTTTTATATACTTGTGAAAGTAATCAACTGAGGAAGTTTCATGGTGATATCTATTATTTTAAAATTTTACCCTATTCACCTGTAGTGTCTCGCCTTAACAGCTTAAAAATAATTTTGATGGTAAACAAACTCGTAGTAGGGCGAATCATTCCGATAGCAAAGCAGGGGGTGGCGCTGTAAAATCCAGCAATGCAAGTTTGAGAGGTGGCGTCCCGACAAATCTCGCGAGAATCACGACTTGCTTTACGACATCACATCAACAACATATGAAGCAGCCTCTATGGAAGACACTAGCATGCATTTCAGATGTGAATCATGGCAGAGTCGACGAAGAAAACGCGGTCGGAAGAGTCAAGGAAAAGAAAACGAGAAAGTGAGACACAAGACTCCCACTCGGTCAGGCTTTCACTCGTTGGCGAGAGTTAAAAAGCAGCAAAGGATGCAACAGCGATGCTGACCTGGCGTTCTTGTTGATAGACTAGTAAGTAAATCTCTTATTTGTAAACTTGCTTGCGTTCTATGTTGTATGTTGTTGCGCTTTCTTGTTGTATGTCATTTTTTACGAAGTTGTTCATTCATCCATTGTTGATAATAAGACCAGTCCACTAATTTCCTCATATGTCTAGCTAGCTGTCGATTAGCAGAGCTATTAGCAGACTTGATAACAAACACTCGTTTCTCTTACGTGTTTTTGCGTTATGTTTTATTGCCCAGCTTGCCTCACAAGCAAGTTTACCAGCTGAACTCAGGTGTTGTGATATGTATTTATCACATAGTCCTTTGTCTTTTTCAGGTTTCGTATGGCATGTGTACTGTGCTTATGCAAACTTTAGCCGGCATATTTGTATGAAATCGTGAAACATTACCTCGTCAGTAGACATCTTCGGAGGCTATCTGTGTCTGCTCGATGTCCGACACCTCCATCCTACTGAACAGATACTGGTATACAGGGAGGAGGGGATCAGGTCGTGAGTGCAGAGACTGCTCTGCGTGAGTGGTATTTACGACAGTAAAGTTAAATACAAGTACTCCACAGCGACTCTAGGGGTCGCTGTTTGACAAAAACAGAAAAATGCATAGTGTGCCTTTAATTTAATCTAAAATAAATTAAATGCAATTTATACATAATATGACTTGAATACATGTCTTGTGTGTGTGTGTGTTTTTTTTTTTTTAATTTGGGTATTTAAAGTAAAAAACTGTGATATAACTGTGTTTAGATTATAATGAAGACAAAAAGCCTCATTTAAAGACATAAATCAAATTAAAGTCATAGTGTGACCAATACGCAGAAACATGCAGAAAAAAATAATATATCATAGAACAGATTCCTTCAGACCATGACTGTACCAAAGCAAGATAGTTCAAGTTGTAAAAATGTAATGTGGTGTGGTTCTCAAGAAAGTTAATGATATTTATGAATAAATAATTAATTATATTTGTAAATAAATACTTTTTAAACTTAAAATATATTTGTAAAACTTTTTATAAAGATGCGTACACTCGGATGTATTCAATGTGTAAGGAATTTGTTTGTTTTTTTTTGTTTTTTTTTGTTACTTACATTATTTAATGGGTACACCAAAACTTTTTAGTCATCAAATTAGAATTTTTCATGAAAACAGTATAAAACTTTTTTCAAAACCACTTGAAACACGAATACAGAATTTCTAAAGCATGTGCCAAGCTTTTAAACTACATTTCTGGAAGATTTTTCAGAAGTCTAGTTTAAAAGGAGAATCGTTTGTCATTGACCCATTTGTGTTAAAAAACAAAATACAATTAAATTGTCCGATTTACTGTAATTTTTTGTTTAAACATCTAACAAAAACATGCACGACCATTATATCAGGGAGTTTGAGTTTGAGGGTTATGCCTTCACAATTAGAGCTTCTTCTGTGGAGAAACATTCAGTCGCAGATCAAATTAAAGCTGTTGAAAGAAATAAAAGTAGATCATGCTTAAATTGCTTTCAATTATCTTTGATCACCCACAAATGAAAGTCATGAAAAATTACCTTGAATTCATTACCTTAGCTTTTCCATTAATTACTTACACTCTTTAAACTCGGAACTCATTAAAAGGAGTCTGTGTGTGTGTGTGTGTGTGTGTGTGTGTGTGTGTGTGTGTGTGTGTGTGTGTGTGTGTGTGTGTGTGTTTCTCGGTTGCCTAAATGAATTTAGATATTTGAAATTACATTTCTGGTTATAATCTCATATACTGAAAAGAAACATTAACAAAGACAGCAAAGTCAAATCAGTCCATCAGTGTGTTATTAATTTTCCGATGACGGCAAGATGCTGCTAAACCTGCTTCTTTCTCCACATCACTTCCCCTCATTCATTCTGCGGGGTGTAATTCTATTTATAAATGAACATCTTTTTAAAAAACAAGAAAAATTAGACAATGTTCCCTGGATTGGACACAAAGAAACAAAATGAGCCATCTAACCCATAGTGACATTTACAAATTACCTGTTAATTTCAACTGAGGTGAAGGATGACAGCACTGAGCTGCTGTGACAGAACAGGAACTCAAGGAGTGACAATCAGGTCTGTCGTGTCCAAGAATCCCAGCCGTCTTCGTCAAACGCGCCCATGCTCAACTCCCATTTTACCTTGCAACATGCAGACTACTGCCTTTCTGTCCTCTTGTGGAGACAGGACTGCATTGTTTTCTAAAGGAAGCCAAGCAATCAAAATTCAGTGGGCATTGGCTGCTTAGGGCTACCATGTGTGACAGCGTGTGAGTGTTTCCATACTATGACAGAGCCAAGTTCTGGCTCTGACGTGTATTCTCACATCCAGTCATCTGGCCCGGTCTGACTCTGCTTAGAGTAGCGCTGAGGTGAAATGATGAATAGTTACAATCAGTCTTGTTTTAGCAGCCGGAGCTCCAGAGGATAGCAGCCTCTTTGCAAAAGATGGAGAAATGAGAGAGAGGGCACTCTATGGTGGTTTCGCAAATCCAAGGTGAGGTTGTCGAATTAATGCAGTGTCACCTTGCCTCTTCCTGTCTCCATTGATAAATAGCCCCCCCACCCCATATGCACCTGGTGGGCAGCCTTACACAAACCTATTTGAAATTAAGCATTTAGAAAGAAACAATATCCCAGCATGCCCCTCCCATTTTCCTCTCTCCCCTTTCTGGAACACACACATTGGGGAATAGGAAAAGCATGCCAGCCAGGTGACATTTGAATTGAATGCTTCCGTAATGGATGCCATCATCCACTGACCTCCATTTAGCTGGAGGAGCTGTACCAGCAACGCTTTTTCGTTCAGGTCACACTCAAGCAGAGGACAACACGTTGTGATACCTACATTTGCACGCTACTGAGTAGAACATGAGGACTTAGGATGGGGGAAAAGAGACATGAAAAGTGTGAGAACACATGATGAGCAGTGTAAGCTGTTGTTGTTGTTGTTGTTGTTGTTCATGTTGTCATTGAATTAGAGCAGTGGTGCTCTTCAAGGCCCCAAATAAAATCCCTCATTTGTGTGATTACTTTTATGATTCAGAAATTTCATTTCAAACATTAACATTACTTTCTTCAATAAAAACAAAAGGGGTAAATTTAAAGGTAGTATTCAAAAAAAGATGAATATATATACACACACACACACACTTTTAAAACCTTCATATTTATATATAATATTTATAATATCATATATAATATTTTTACTTTTAGACAAGTTTTTTTCAAGCCATCATTTGTCTCAATCTACCTCCTATTTCTAATTAAAATTTTTCATTATTGCAGTTACATGGATTTCAGTTCATTTTAATGAAACAAAGTTTGCATTGAATTGGAATTTTAAAAGCATTCTCAATTCAACAAAGCAGAAGTCAGTATTAAGGTACACACAGCACTCAATTTATGCAGTTCAGAGTTTTAGAAAGTTTAAGTTTTAGAACATGTTTTCATGTTATAAATATTTCCAGAGATTTTTTTATTATTATTTGAATTAAATTAAGATTGTTTGAATTCCATTATAATCACATATGACTATTTTAAATTTTATTATACTTATTAAGTTATATCATTTTAAAGTCATTTTCGGGCCCACTTGGAAGTTTGCTCAGGCCCCCTGGTTGAAAACCACTGAATTAGAGTTATTCCCTTTAACAGCCAAACATGAAAGAATATGATAAATTGGGCTGTGAGATGATCTTGTCATCATGGCTGGTTTCACTGGTTTTGGGTCTCTGTGATGTTTATTGCCATGTGACTTGTTTAGGGGATCGTGCAGTGAGGCGGGCTCTGAGAGAGAAGAGGGAGGCCTGGCCCGGTCATTAAGAGCTTTGTGCTATGTTGGCCCTGAAGGTCACACTGCTCTCTAATGATGTGTCCTTGGTGCCAGTGCATGGATGGGACGCCGTGGGGTCAGCAACTCCTCTGCAATCTAACCACTCATGTCTGCGGTGTCCTGTGTCCACAGCTCCACACTGACCTCCTTCCAGAGCACTGGTCTCAGGCTCTTCTCCCAAACGCCACTCGTCGGGGGGAAACTAATGAGAGAGAGGCTGGAGCACGGGCCCTAATGGGCCTCAGTGTTCTAGCTTCAGGCAGGGCAACTGAAAATGAGCATTTAACCACAGCCAGAGTAATTGAAAAAATGACAAGCCGTACAAACACGGTGCAGCGCAGTGCCACACAATCACGCTCTTGTACAGTGCTAGCTGCAAATTATTCTGATTATTGCCATCTCCTGATTGCCGTCGATCCTCTCTCTCAATCCCTTTCTTTCATCTCCTTCTATTGCAGGGGATAACAATGAAGAGGGCCTGTTAGATAGGGATACAGATCCGAATCAAGCAAATTGAATCAGACTGTGGTGCACAGGGAGCTTAGAGAGAGCATTTAGATTGTGGTAAATGCCTCAAAGTGACACGTGTGGCAGAAATCTCAGAAAAAGCACCAAACCTGACCCATTCCACCAGGTACTCCCAAAGAGACACATTCCTCGATCCCGTTTTCATCTGCCTTTCATCTTTACGCTTTACAGTATATCAAAGTGGACTTGAGCTGTTGTACTGTTTTCCACATGTTTAACTTTGCTCACAGCTCCACCTGCTTGTCATTTATTGATACTGACTCACTCCAAGCGCAAGTCAACGTGTCCTCTGAAGTTATTAGGGTAGACAGGATGGCACAAGCAATGCTGGCCTTAAATAAATCAACTGAACTTCAGGATATTCCACAAAGTGCATACAACATATAGTCAGCTAACCGTAAATCTTGATTATTATTCTTTTACGGGAAACCACTTTTGGTGTGGTTGTACTTGATGCCAGAGCTAATATTATCTCAACATCAGCACAAGAGATTCATACGGTTATTAAAATCATCATCATCTGATTGGATGAGCCACTTGCCTAATGCCTAATGAGGTTGTGATCATTTCATGTTCAGGCTGAAGGATAATGGACGCATAAGTCTAATAAAACGTAATCTCTAGAGTGCTAAGGGCACCGGCTCAAATCCTTGTGCACAAGGTAAAACAATAATGCTCATGATACCGAAATGAAATTGACATGACCTTGCTTAACCCCGAAATTAACAATCCTTGGACACCAGCCTGCCCTTCAAGCCCATGGCTTCATCTCTCAAATGAATTCTTTCCTGATAAAAGTATCCAAGCCAGGGATGAAACTTCTCATGCCCATTTAGAATCTAATGCTGGTCATTTGCAAGAACACAATCCTGCTTCTCATTTCACTGCTGGGTTCTGTAATTGAGAGGACTTAGTTCCAGTTGATGATGCGGGTCACTCTCCTGGTATATAATCATGAAAATGACTTTCCAAAGCCATCAATGACTTTCCAAAGAACTCTGTTTATGCAAAAGAAGAAAAAATAATTACCTCAGCAGTTAATGTGGGACCCTTACATTTCACACCTAGCTGCAAATCCCACCTTTCAACAGTCAACTTTTCCCCCCTCCTCTCGTCGGTTCAATACAAAGAGCCCTTGTTTGGCTGCCAGACAGAAAACTGAGTTCTGTAAGCAGCTCTGTGGTGAAACAGGTGTAGTTTGGATCTCTTTCGGTTCCCACTCATTGCGTATGTGCCTTCATTAGCAGGATAGGAAGGACCGCGGCATGCTGACTGGACCGTCTAATTTGAGCGTCCGAAACAGAATACTTTAAATTATAATTTTGCCAGAGCATGAGAGGGCATCTGCAGCTCTCTTAATTTGAAGCAGTCTGCGGATGCGAATTTGAATTAATAATCCAGAAAATTGATACTACCTCTCACTGCATGAGTTCTAGTATTGACTTTCCCTTCCTCTGCCCTCTGCCTTCTGTTTCCCTCTCTCTCTTTCTCTCTCTCGCTCTCCTCTTAGCCTCTGCGGGGTCTTCATTACCACAAGATATAGACGTAGCTCTGTTAAGCCCGCCGAGGCTGGGCGCCCTAATGAGGGGTAGACTCATCACGCCGGGCACCAGTTCACTGCTCTCAGGCAAACTTACTGCCACCAAAATTCTTTTAATATTCTGAAGAATGTAGAGTACTACGGTTGCCAGGGAAACCAGAGGTCACATGGTCACGAAGGTCCGGGGCTTCCAGTTGAGTAGCCAGAATGCCTCTGATGATGATTTATTCAAACTTAGTTCAAAATCTGCAATCCCCCAACTCCCCCCACCCCGTTCTCCTCCCATTCCCACTTCATTGCCTTAATGTAGCCAGACCCTCATTCATAACTGTCAAGAACCTATCCATCTGGACTGTGGCTTATTTAGTCCAAGAATTTTACATAAAATGCATTTTCCACAGTAAAAAGGAGTAAGTGAGAGAGAAAGAGAGGAAAAGGTGGCAATTGAGCTTAGTTTGACTCACAGATAATGCTTTTAGGGGAAAGAGGGGTGATAATCTGTAGGTGATCCACCCTTACTGGAGTTTCCTGCAGATCTCAGGCAGCACTGAGGAGGTCTGACCCTGTGTTTGAGTCCCAATCTTGGAGCTGAGAGCGCAGGTTGATAGGACAATAGACAGAGGAACAGAGCCAGAGCCATGCAGTATTGATAAAGTGTTGAAACACACAGTATATGGAGCAAATCATCCCATGTAGATCTCATTGCTGCTAATAACTTGTATATGAACAGGAGTTTGAATGAATAGTTCAATGAAAACATCGAATTCTGCCATTATTTACATTCTATAGCTGTTATTTTTTTCCCTTGAACCATAGTAGTAGATAGTTTGGAAGAATCTAAACAACTTCCACAGTACAACAAAAAAAATTACCAAAAAGTTGTCCATAAGACTTGGCCATGTATTCTGAAGTCATTCAAAATGGGGCTTCAGCCTCAGTGACACCAAACCGATGGTTTTTGTGAATGTATTAATCCAACGTGCCATTGGTTTTCGCAGTTATATGGGATATCAGTGTTGTAGTCAAAAACAGCTCATTCGAGTCTGAGTGGAAACTGAGACTAGAAAAGGGTCGAGTTCAAGTCAAGACTGAGTCCACATGCTCCTAAGTCCATGACATCTTGGTCTTGGTCCTTGAGTCTTGACTCAGACTCTGCCCTTTTCTGGTCTCTGTTTTGTATTGAACACGACCCTTGACTCTATGTGGGCTACTGACTCTCTTGGTCTCTACAACGCTGTGGGATAGACAAAAGTTTTGTGGATTTTTAGTGTATAACAATTTTAATATTTTCCTTACACAAACCATTTATAAAGCTTCACAAGACTTACTGTACTGCGCAGTCATTAATGATACTTTGGGGCAAGAGCATGATGGTTCTTCAAAACTACTGTCCTTTTGTGTTCAACTAAAAACAATAATAAAATATGTCATGAGGCTGAGCAAATAGCACCACAATATACATTTTTCTTTTAATTTCAACTTTTATTTCAAAACAGGGGATAATTATTCAGCATTCCAGTCCATATTACTGTCACGTCTTGTTTTGGCCACATCTCATGTCTTTGTCATGTTTCCTTGTTTCCATGTGATTCCCTGTTATAGTCATGTGATCCTGCCATGTGTTCCCTTGTCTGATGTGTCATGTTGTCATTAGTTCATTGTTTCGTTGTTCACAGGTGTCCCTTGGCTAGTCATTAGTCCTTGTGCATTTAAGCCCTCATGTTTGCCATGTGTCCTTGTCAAGTATTGTTTTGGGTAACCACTGTTGGTAAGCTCCATGTCATGTCTATGTTCTTGTTTTTGCGTTTCATGCCACGCTTTTGTTTTCTGTTTGATCACATTTTTGTAAATAAACTGCACTTGGGTTCTCAACAAACTTGCCTTCAGTGAACAATCCTTACAATTACATGCATATTAGTTTTCGTTTTCAATATCTCATTCATACCTAATATGCAGTTATCTATCAATGTGTGAGGTGTCTGACTTCATGATCATCAGAGTGTGCGTTTTGCTGATGGGTGAGTGTGTGTGGTCGATGTTGGTGGGTGTTTGGAGGGGGGTGGGTGGAGTGGTACTCCTGATGGGTAAAATGAGAGCATCTGCCCCTCTGTGGGAGGCTGTCCCAGGGAAGGAGGATGGCTTTGAGCTTAGACAGCAGAAGAGAGAACCAGGGTAACTGTCCTGTGGAGCAACCATAATGCCAAGCAAAGTGGTGTTAATGCGCACACACACATACATACAGACAGACAGACAGACAGTCATCACTGAATCTTAACAATCCCATTAAAAAATACCTAATGCTGCCTTCACGTGCTATCGGATATGTCCCACTTCCCATTTCGGAAGTTGTGATTATGAGCCTGTCGCGTTCAAGTGTTTTCTTGTTGGAAAGAATAGGGATCATGGAGGGCACAATCCCTTATTTATTGGGGAAATCTTATTAAAACCAAAATGTACTTGTAATTACTGATAATTCTGGAATTTCGGTCAAATACATGCTATTTACATTGTCTTTAAAAACTTACAATATCCTTCAAATGGTTATTTATATATTTAAATATGCACTACTTTAACAACAAGACAAGGCAATGTAGCTGTTGTGGAAAAAATGATGGCACGCCCAACTCAGAAACTCAGGAATCAAAATGATCCAACACTATCTCACGACCAATTCGTACGAATTCGTACGAGTGATAAAAAAGTGGGTAATTTGAAAAAAGAAAAAAAGTGGCGAGTGAGGTCGTACGAATTCGTACGATTTGTCTAAACCCACGTGATGGGTAGGTTTAGGGGCGGGGTCAGGGGTAGGTCATTCGTATGAATTCATACGAATTGGGCAATTCGTAAAATATGTACGATTTAGCAAAAATCGTACGAATTCATACGAGTGAGGTCGTATGAATTCGTACGAATTAGCCACCTCGTAGAATTCGTACGAATTGCCGTGAGATCAGGCTGAATTATCTCTGAGTTTCCCAGTAGTAAATATGACTTGAGAGGGCATCTCATGTCCAATTTACAACTAGGAAACTCTTGTTTACAATAATTCCGTTAGCACGTGAAGGCAGCATTAAAGACAGTTCTTCTAGTACTGACGACATTATTTTTTTAGGTGGGACATACTGAAGTGCTCTTTGTTATGTTTTGTTTATTTCAAATAGACATCAGTTATGTCACAGCCATGAAACATGATTTGCTACAATACATGGGCCTTGTCCCAATCACTGCCACACTTCAGTGACATAATATCATATAGACTGTCAGGAAGAAGTCCAAATGAGGGCATGCTAGACAAAAGGACATTTCAAGAGCACAATGAATGTAATTGATCGATGGCTATTACAAGTATTCAAGACTGCAGGTTCTCACAGAGTGCCCCAGTTGGAACAGGACAGTAGCTAGCTGTTGCTGGTGGTATTAAGGGGAGAGACATCTCACTCAAGAGCATTCAACTGAATAAAAATGTAGGGCAACATGAATCAGTCTTTCTCTCCCAAAAAAAAAAAAAAAAAAAAAAATCCAACTTGTTTCATTCATCATCCAAATCCAAATTCATCAAAATGTTGATTCATGAAAAATTATTTCCCATTAAATAATAAAAGCTGTTTGTTATAACTAATAATAAAGGACAACTTCACATTTGGTCTTTATTTTATATTTTTTAATTTTTTCCTAGATTAAGGAAGGACTGTTACACCAGGGACGAAATGTCACTGATTCAACCAACATGCCATCAGCACCAGGTCCTTCAGCTCCACCCACTCGTTCACAATCACTGGAATATTAATCTGTCACACCCTCATCAAGTACCCTTCATAAGCACACTGCATACACTCACCAGTTGTCCAGTCTTGTCAGTCTCTACATGAGAGCTACTTACCGTCATCATCCTCTTCCAGAGACTTGTTCCTTTGTACCAGTTGTCCATATCAGTTGAACTGCTAATGCTCATCACTCACCTGTCTGACGATCCTCCAGATCACTACCCACCTATTAATAAAGAACTGTTATTTTTACCTCTGTGTCTTCTCTCCTGTTTCCTGACACGATAACACCAATGATAATTCTGGTGAAAAATTCTAAGATGGTGTCAATATCATTTCAAAACACTTCTGATTATACCATCAGCCTATAATAAAAAAAAATATATTTTTTGATATATATTTTTTATATATAAAACATATATATATATATATATATATATAGTGGGATTGTGGGAAGACTGCACATTTGAACATATTCTTCATACTCTGAACTTTGACATTGTAAACATTTTTCAAAAACTTTGAATTTTTAAATATATATTTTTTAACATTGATAACACCAAATTACAAAATGTTGGACTTTTAAAAATTGTTTACTTTATAAATTACGTCACGTCTGATCTGGGTTTGAGTTTTTGTTTGAGTTGTGTTCTTGTTTGATTTTCCTGTTCAGTTTCCTGTGCTAGTTCATGTTTCCTTCATCCCTGTTCATTCGTTGCCATGTTGTTGTTTTTTTTGTTTGTTTTTTTTACCCTCATGTGTTACACCGGTGTCTTGTTAATTATTTCATTTAGGCTCTAGTGCTTCTCTGTGTATTTATATTTTCAGTTGTTCTCTTTCGGGTGTTGTCAATGTATTGTGATTATTTGAGTATGTGAGAATTTTCATTCTGATTTTGCCATTAGATCCAGCTCGCTTCTTTTCATCTTTGCCTCAACCTCTCTGACAAATTACTTATTTAAATTTTCTTTTTTTTGCTCAATTCTTAGACATTGTACAAATGATTAATAAATAAGTACATACATGCATGCATACATACAAAAGTAACAGAAGTGGTCTACTGAGATGAAGTGGGCAAGAGCTTTTTATCAGGCCTTTGACAAATTCAGTCAAACCATTTCATTTTATTTACTAAGCTATTGTGTTGTAAAATTATACTATTCAAACATTTTTGTTTTTAAGTTAATCTTTTTCATGACTGAAAAGTCAAGGTCACCATAATGTGAAAATTATGTAAGCTACATTTTGCATGATGTCCAAATCGTTAATTAATGAGCTGGCCTCAGAGCTAACATGCATGGACTAAAAGACACAATTTCATGGGGTCTTTAAAAGTTCCTCTTGTCTCTTCCTTAAATGGTGGATAAACATTAGACCAGTCTCCACTTGAACAAAGAGCACATTGACTTTTATCTGCAGGCTTTGAGTTTCTGCCTCCCTCTCTCTTCCTCTCTATCAGTTGTGTGCTCTATCTGCTGGACAAATCTCTAACAGGCCTGAGAACAGAAATACCACACAGCCAAAACCTTGTAAATTACTCATGCTTGATATTGCTACTGCCAGGACTCTAGCCCCTTATTTCCTCTCAGCACACACACACACACACACACACATACACAAAGTCAATGGCAAGCGTTTTCATTAACTTTGTGTGGATACTGTGTGTGTGTAAATGTTATCATCTATGCTCAGGAGAGTGGTGAGCCTCTAGGAGTCTTAATGTACCTCAACTAATGAAGGGCCCTTTAATGCGCTGTGGCCATTTTCCCCAGCATTTCTTACCAAATGGTCTCAAAGCCATACCGCCGTTGAAGATCACACTTTTCTCCCTGGAAAGCTGCCGCTTCCACAATATAATTGAGTCATCTGGCTGTGAAACTGACAGCTGAACTGGCAGCTGTAGGCCAGCCAATAGAGAAGAAGAAGAAGAAGAAGAAGAAGAAGAAGAAGAAGAAGAAGAAAGAGTAATTAGTGTAAGGAAATAATGAAATAGGGGTTCACCACAAATTCAAATAGTCTGGCAAGAGAAAACTTCTGTTCATATTTTGTATGTTTTACACAAAGATGGCACAATTGAGACAAACATTTGAGTAGTAGTTCATTTTGATCTGAAAGGGCAAAGATATCATCTTTAAAATGGGAGAAAAAAAGTTGAAAATAAATTAATATTGTTTAATGAATTTTAAGATAACGGAAGTGATCACCTATTCAAATATCAGGACATCAAATGCTATAATTTTATAATTTGTCATTGAAAATCCCATTTTGGCTTTATTGAAGTTAAAATATTTTAGGAAGCAGATGTGATGGAGATTGATTTATAATAAACTTTAAATGATCACACAAAGTATCATAGATTCAGAAGACAATTAAAAGTCATAAAATTAAATATTAAGTTTACATGTTTAATTTGTTTACTATAAGTTTTAAGTTTATTAATGTTAGATGTTCTTGCTTTTTTTTATTATTTTTTTATATATATATATATATAATTAACATTCATTCTAGCAGCTATTTTTTTTTTTTTTTTTTTCACCGATATCTGTTAAGTAAAATAAGTAAACACTTTGTTTGAAGGTGTTAAACAGAATCTGACATCCCCTGGCTCGATATCTCCAGATAATCATCCATTCTGGAACAAAAGAAAATGAAGTGAAAATGTTGAAAATTAAGTGTGTGTGTGGGGGGGGGGGAGGTTACGTGAAGTAAAAATGCTTCAAAACTGTATAAATTTATCATCGGGTTGTGCTATCAGTGCTAAAAGGCATATTAATTAGATTTAGATTTGATCAGTGTTCATTTAAGAACATCTGAGAACTTTTCCTCCGAACACATCCTTTTCACCCAGACTCTGCTGATTTTTGCAGTTACCCGTGTTAAAAGAGCTTCATCTCCGAATGATAATTATGCAAATTGGTGGCTGGAGGTAATGGAGAATGAACACACCCCTGCGCAAATGAGACAATAACGATTCCTGAGGAAAAAAGGGAGAGAAAATTAACATCTTATTTTAAAGCTGATCTAATGATGTTCAGGTGATCAAAGCCAAAACACACACTGCTGCGAGAGGCTGATTTTAGCTTCAGCACTTTATCCAACTTCCTCTCTCATTCAAGCACAGGTTTAAAAATGAGTGAATCTTAAAAACATACTTTCAGAAAAGTTATGTTTTGCACCAAATACAGATCCCATGAATAAATGCTGGATATACAGTATAATATTTATTAATCCTTTCTTGTAAGGACCATTGGCAGGCTGGTGACTTGTGCTATACGAACAGATATAGATCTGCTATGGGTAATTGATGGGTAACAGCAGCAGCAATAATCTACAACAACAGCAAGAATCAACAGCAGCAGCAGCAGCAGCAGCAGCAGCGTAGCAAATCTATTCCTCCAAGACCAAATAACATTGTCATATCCACATCGTGCTAAAAATCTTCAAAGAGTTGTCATGATAGAACTTGATGTAGTTCCAAAGTTACTTGTTGTTAGTAGAATGTCTATAGTGCACTAACAAAATACCAAAGTGTTACCAAACAATGCCTCCTTGTCTAGCCTAAAACAAATCTACTTTAAAGATGCACTATGGAATTTTGGCCTCTCTATCGCCATTTGTGGTCAAAACGTAATATTGCAAGTTATTGCTGAGTTGGTCGGTTGTGCTTTGGCCTTGCTTTTCACATGGATGAATCTGATGGTTTATTATTTTTTGTCTCTGCTTATTAATATAAAGGCATAAGAAAAAAGGATGTAAGCCTGAAATTTCCAACGCTATCTCACAACCAATTCATACGAAAGTAAAAGGTGGCTAATTCGTACGAATTTGTATGACCTCACTCATACGAATTCATACGATTAGTCTAAACCCCAGTGATGGGTAGGTTTAGGGGCAGGGGCAGGGGTAGGTTATTTGTACAAATTCATACGAATTGGGCAACTCGTAAAATATGTACGATTTAGCAGAAATCGTACGAATTCATACGATTGAGGTCGTATGAATTTGTACGAATTAGCCACCTCGTAAAATTGCCGTGAGATCGGGTTGGAAATGTCCCACCAAATCTAACCTGACAGCTCTAAATATAAATCACTATTGCACAGTAAGTTTACCATAATAAATCGTAGTAAGACGTTTTACTTCATATGGAATTTTTGTTCATTTTTACCAAAACAAAAAATGAACCTTGAATAAATGAATGAATAATTCATTAAAGGTGTTTCACTCAGACACTGCCATGGAATATCAGCATGGACTAGAGGCCTGAGAATACACATAGAAAGGGAGAGAAAGAGGGAGTGCAGGTGTTTATGTCCCATACAGCTCCCGGCACTGACTAATTGGTGCTGTACTCATGTCTCAGCAAGATGAGCACCCTGAAGCCAACAGTTCTCAACACACACACACAGAGCTGCCCATATCCACTATGATTACCCCTTCAATCACATAACTCAAGGTGTCACCAATTACTTGACAATGGGTCAATCCTCTGACACAAATGCTAGAGTAAGTGTGTTGCTTAAAAGTATATATTTATTGATTTTTTTGTGGCACTTACAGGTATTTTCTGTAAAATAAATTATAATGTGTAATTTCATGATGTGGCTATGATTTTGATGTGGAAAGCTAAATCTTCACAATTGCATGAGGGTTTCAAAAAGACACTATATTGACTGTTTGGGTTGATTGAATCCACTAGGCATGTGATACTTTGTCACCCTTTGAATCACTGGGGCTTAGATGAAATCCAAAAATAATGAAAGTGCAACAGTGAAGTTTTCCAAACCTACAGATTCACTTCATGTGCGAGTTTCGACATGGATCCACAACCCCAACTGAATTTTTAAAAAAAATTGCAAGTGCTATTAGAAATGCAGGTCAACGAAACTGTAAATATGTTGATTGCCAATGTTCCAACCAACAATCGCAGTATCTTTTCATGGGAGAAAACACAACTCCCAAACAAGCGGCAACATTCTAATCTGAAAAATAAAGCCTACCCGGAAGTGCGAAAAACTGCAATACATCGAAAATCCGCTAGGGCGAGGTCCCAAAAGGGAGCAAATGTCCATAGACCACCATGTTAAAATGTCTGTTTTCACAGCATAAATTCATGTTTATACAGGTTGGTCCCATGGACTTTTATTGTATTTTTCGATAGGTTCCGAGTGCCTGACAACTGTGAGGGGGGTGACTTTTTTTCTAACTCGTTAGTTTACATCGTATTTAGATATAAAATATATGACAAATAAGGGCGTGGTTAACTTTGATTGACAGCTTGATTGACAGCTGATAATGAGCATAGGCTGCGCCAAGGAGAATGACAACATAAGAAGCGCCATTTTTTAATATACAGTTGAAATATAATACTACTGTTTTTGTATCATGAAATGTAAGAGTTTTTCAGGCGAGAATGTTGTTGTTTAAAGCTCAAATCTGTGGTTTATTTATAAAGATTTAAACTTTTATCCAGGTTGTGAGATCCAGACGATCACCGGGCGCTCGACGCTCATGTACCCCGCCTGGAATAGCCTTTCCTCGGCTAGTCGTTCTGACGTTTGCCGCTGACTCTGACGTCTCTGTAGTGGTTAAACATGAGATATAATTCGTCTTGTGTATATCTAACGGGCGATTTTTGGTCTCGTGAATCTATAATTTGTTCCCTGGCCAATCGTTTTGTTAAGTGAAGTTTCATAACTTTATAAGCTATTTAACTTTTGTAACCGTTGTATGGTTAGACTAGAGCGCTGACTTTGTATGTTTGACTGAATTGTTTGCTTTATTTGTATAGCTTCTTGTACCTTTTACTTATACTTTTATAATGGCTAATATTGATAAAACTGAAATTTAACAAAAAGAGACTGGGTTGAGTTTTGTCATTTTAAATTTTAATACAACGAAGATGATCTGTAATGTTGTTTACTGCAACATCTGTTGTTTAGTACAAATGCACATATTGCCTGGACCATATTAAAATGTTTAAGATTTTTATTTTATATTTAAACGAAAAGAGGCAGGGTTGTGTTTTATATTTCGTTTTGTTATAAAAAGGCTAACGTTATATGCAGTGAATATAATCAATACGCGTTGCCTGAAGCACATTTGTGTGGCTATAATGTTTAAGATTTCTTTAAATGAAAACGAAAAGAGTTAGTGTGGTGTTTTATAACATATTTCGTTTTATTGTTGCCTAAAATACACTCACCTGAAGGATTATTAGGAACACCTATTCAATTTCTCATTAATGCAATTATCTAATCAACCAATCACATGGCAGTTGCTTCAATGCATTTAGGGGTGTGGTCCTGGTCAAGACAATCTCCTGAACTCCAAACTGAATGTCAGAATGGGAAAGAAAGGTGATTTAAGCAATTTTGAGCGTGGCATGGTTGTTGGTGCCAGACGGGCCGGTCTGAGTATTTCACAATCTGCTCAGTTACTGGGATTTTCACGCACAACCATTTCAAGGGTTTACTAAGAATGGTGTGAAAAGGGAAAAACATCCAGTATGCGGCAGTCCTGTGGGCGAAAATGCCTTGTTGATGCTAGAGGAGAATGGGCCGACTGATTCAAGCTGATAGAAGAGCAACTTTGACTGAAATAACCACTCATTAGAACCGAGGTATGCAGCAAAGCATTTGTGAAGCCACAACACGCACAACCTTGAGGCGGATGGGCTACAACAGCAGAAGACCCCACCGGGTACCACTCATCTCCACTACAAATAGGAAAAAGAGGCTACAATTTGCACGAGCTCACCAAAATTGGACAGTTGATGACTGGAAAAATGTTGCCTGGTCTGATGAGTCTCGATTTCTGTTGAGACATTCAGATGGTAGAGTCAGAATTTGGCGTAAACAGAATGAGAACATGGATCCATCATGCCTTGTTACCACTGTGCAGGCTGGTGGTGGTGGTGTAATGGTGTGGGGGATGTTTTCTTGGCACACTTTAGGCCCCTTAGTCCCAATTGGGCATTGTTTAAATGCCACGGCCTACCTGAGCATTGTTTCTGACCATGTCCATCCCTTTATGACCACCATGTACCCATCCTCTGATGGCTACTTCCAGCAGGATAATGCACCATGTCACAAAGCTCGAATCATTTCAAATTGGTTTCTTGAACATGACAATGAGTTCACTGTACTAAAATGGCCCCCACAGTCACCAGATCTCAACCCAATAGAGCATCTTTGGGATGTGGTGGAACGGGAGCTTCGTGCCCTGGATGTGCATCCCACAAATCTCCATCAACTGCAAGATGCTATCCTATCAATATGGGCCAACATTTCTAAAGAATGCTTTCAGCACCTTGTTGAATCAATACCACGTAGAATAAAGGCAGTTCTGAAGGCGAAAGGGGGTCAAACACAGTATTAGTATGGTGTTCCTAATAATCCTTTAGGTGAGTGTATACATACAGAGATAACTGAAGTAGCAGAGCGAGCTGAGTGACGCGTGCTGTTCCATTTGCAGAATAACCGGACTCGCGTCCTTTACCCATATATGGATTGGCCAGAAGGTGGGCGGGGTTAGGATTTCCCAAGATTTTCCAAGATGGCGCCGTCCATACCCCCCATAAACGGCCTCAAAACCGTTCTTCAGAAAGTCTATGGGTGACGTCACAGACGCTTTGTCCATATTTTTTACAGTCTATGCTCCCAAACAACAAATTATTGGGGAATCACTCTTACGACTGTCGAAGTCTGACCTGAGTCAACAAGAACAAAATCAGAGAAACTTACTTTCATGGTGAAAACCCATTGATTTGTCTCCCCTTTTCTGTGTAGAGGCAAAAAAAGGTCTGTAGCAACTGGCTCAAACCAAAAATAAGTCTGACTGCACTGAAGACAAAGCAGCAGATGCAGGATTAGTCAGTATACTCTTGTGACAATTCAGAACTATTTTACATTTTGGTGAATTGCATTGAATTCGTACAATCTCATTCATACATTTTCATATGATCTGCTTACACCCCACTGAGGCTTAGGTTTAGGAGTCGACCTTCATGTTCAGTTTCATTTTCAAATGATAAAATAGTTACATTTTCTCATGACATCAGGTTAGATTAGCATCAATTTACAAGTAAGCTATCACATTATGTTCTGGAGCTCAGTAAGGCCTTCTTCTAGGTGAAAATTTAGGCCCAAGTATATTTTATGTTCCACGTTCCACTCCGTTTCATGTATAAGTCTGTGTCCCAAATGGCATACTTCCCATGCATTTGTGGTCATGGGGACTTACAGTACAATGACCACCATGTATGCAAGTCTGTTAAGTCCACAAGACCTTAGTATGTCTCATTTGTTATTTTAGGTTTCATAAGTGTGTTCATGAGCGCTCCTTTTAGGCCCCTACGCACCCTCAATGCGCACTTCTGCCGAGCATGGACTAAGCCAACTTCTACCCATCAGTCAAAGCAAAGTGTGGACATCAGTGGCGGCTGCTGGTCTTTCAAAGAGAGGAAGCTCATTTTTGCCAAAATCAGGTCGACAATATTAGCACTGTCTGCCATCGTGTGAAGTTTGCTAGTTGGCTAGTTCACCCCTACGATGCTAGCCTAGCCTAGGGGTTTTCAAAGTGGGGGCCGCCAGGGGGGCCGCAGCAAGTTGGGAAAAAAAGCGGAAAAAAAGTTTTTTCGGCGTGCATGTTCAGTGAAGCCGCTTGTCCACCAGCGTCTCGATTTCTGACGCAACGCCAAAGCCCATTCATTTCCTATGGAACTACGTCAGGCAGCAAAAACGCCCCCGCAAAGCATGATGGGTCGCGTCGCGTCGATTTGGTCAACAGCGGCGCTGCAAAAAAGTATCTCGGTGGATACTTTATGCAAATGAGAGCGTCAAAATGCGGGGCAGCAGCCAATGGAAACTCGGCGGCGAGAATTTGTGTATGGGCGTTGCTATGATTTCATATTTAAAGTACATTTTCAAGCAGCGAAAACGTCACAGGCGTCACGTCGGAACAAAAATTGATCGGACGCTGGTGGACAAGCGGCTTGAGTGTATTCACACCGCGAGCAGGAGCAGCGCGTGAGCGTCAAGCAGGAGCGTCGCATGAGCAGTAGTGAAGCGGAGGGTTTCGGCGCCGAGTCTATTTTTGCTTCGCTGCTCACGCTCAATTAAAGTGAAGGCACACATTTGATGGACAAAATAAATATGATTTCACACAAAAAGTACCTAAAATGCACATAATTTGCATGTATAGTGTGTTTGAACAAGAACTGGAGTAGGATTTTTGTCTTGAAAATGAAGACAAAAATATTTATAGAAAATGTATCCATTTAAACTTGTTTTTATTAATCAGTTTGGGTAAAAGTGGTGTTTTATTTTATATATATATATATATATATATATATATATATATATATATATAATATTTGTGAGTGCTGTAAAGTGGTTAGAAAAAATGAAATCAGAATCGGCTAAAATCTGTATCGGCAGGTCAAACTCAATGAAAAATCGGAATCTGCCTTGAAAATTGTAATCGGTGCATCTCTATAATCTTTCTGGTATCAAACACCATCACATAATCTGATGTTCACACGTTTCTACACGTGCCATAGTATTGTCGATGGGTTCAATAACACATCCTGCAAAAGGGGGGCCTTGGCCAGAACCTAGTGGTATTTGGGGGGCCTTGGCATGGAAAAGTTTGGGAACCCCTGGCCTAGCCTACTGTATGAATGAATGAATGAACAAACGATCTAAAAAAAGATATTAAACTCGACAGAGGAAATGTGGGAATTAAGTTAAACTGAAACAAGGAATGTGGTGTATAATTGTGTGAAATGTATGATGAAAATTGGCTAGCAATTTCGCCAAGCAAATACCAAGAAATAGGTTGCAGCAGTTTGTCTTTCGACTACACTTGCAAAATCCACGATGGGACTAAGCTCGAATAGCTTCAGCGTCAGCGACTTTTTATAGTACAAAATCGCTGTCAATCAAAAGGAGATGCAGTCTTTCGACAGACCCTCCAATCATCACGCAGATGCCCGGAGTCCAGGCCAGTCCAGGCCAGCCCACGCCTCCATTGACCCCCAGAGACGCTGAACGTCTGTGGGTGTAACACAGTCTCACCCCAAAACGTCACGTACTGACGGGTCTTGACCATACGGCAACATACGACGAAAAGGGTACCCCTAAAACGTCCATATGTGACTATTCGGGTTATGGGTAGGTTTAGGTATGCGTTAGGGTACCGCTAGAAGGCGCTGCTGGTGCGCTTATGTCTTCGTCTCATATGGACGTTTTAGGGGTACCCTTTTCGTCGTATGTTGCCGTATGGTCAAGACACGTCAGTACATGACGTTTTGGGGTGAGACCGGGCTGGTGGGTGGGACATAATCGCAGCATTTATCCAATGACCGTTTAGTTTCGAAGCACTGAAAAAAAATGTTCAAAGCAGCCCCATTGAAGTCAATGGACGCTGGGCTTCAACAGGGAAACGCTACGGGTGACGCTACGGGAATGTATGAGAAGGAAATCGAGTCAGTTGATGATTGCATGACTCGTTCCATTTAGTACAGATCAAAAGATTACCGTTATTACAAAATTCTTATGCAAAATACAATCATATCCTTGTAAAATTTGTAAGCATAACATGTACAGTTAAAATATTCTGAGAGTTACCCTATATATCCAACTGCTCATCTGCGCAAGTGAAATCATTATCTTGCTTCATACAAAGCAAATTACGCCATCTTGCATCTTGTTTATCGATTGTAGTGAAAAATAAGGCTGATTATTTTGTACATTGCAATGGACTGGAAGCGTAAAGATAATATACAAGTCAAATTACAAAATAATTTCAACTGAAGTATGAATTTAATTGGTAAGCAACTGTCTAATAAGCAGGTTAAGGTACTGTAAAGTCAGTTAGTCATTAGTGTAAAATATTTAGCAATGACTGGTTGACTGTAGATTATCCCTTACATACTGGACAATATATCGATTATCATCCTCAAAATATTAATAATCATCTGTATAATCTAAAAACTTCCTTTTTTGTGTATCCATGAAATACATTACATTTTTACATCAAATATTTGTTTTTCTTCTAGCAAATGCTGTTTGCCTAAACTGTTCCACATGAAGTAATGTGTCACTTGCAGCATATATTTTAACAAAAATAGCTATTGGTAATTTATACTTTAAACTCCACCTTTAAGAATTCCAATCTTCATGATATAATACAAAATTTATATAGCACCACCATCAAAGCCATTACCATGAGAAGCGCGAGATCCACCTTACATCTTTAAGCTGCAGCTGAACGTGAGGAATTAATTTTAATCAATGTGCCTTGACACATCTCAAAAACAGCTGCCCAAATTCAACCTATAGAATCATATGAAGCAGCTCGGCACCATGAAAGGAAAGAAGGTTTTGTAAATGAGGAAGAATGTGTCTTTGTTATGCAGTGGGATGATGAAAGGGGGTATATTTCTTCGCAAAAATATGAGTGGAAAAGAGGAACAGGACAATCATGAGAGGTGTGTGTGTGTGTGTGTGTGTGTGTGTGTGTGTGTGTGTGTGTGTGTGTGTGTGTGTGTGTGTGTGTGTGTGTGTGTGTGTGTGTGTATAGAGAGAGAGAGAGCGAGCAGCAGCAGAGAGTGGTACATGTTAATGCAGTGTAATTTTTTCTCCTTCCCTCCCTCAGCTTGATCGATAGGTAGGGGTAAAGTGCTTACAAATTACCAAAGGCGAATGCAACTCTATTAGCACGCAAGTGGATTTCACAACATTCGTCTGTCTTTTCATTTCTCTTGCACCACTCACTCTCTCTCTTTGCACTCTCTCCTTTGCACTCCCTTTCACACTCTTTCTTCTCCACAGAAATCCATTTGCTAAAAGGCTCTTTTTTTCTACCTGTCATAATCTCAGACCATTTCAAAAGGCTGTGTTTGATCATAATTAGCCTCAGGAAATCTAATTCTAATATGATGCCTTTTAAAAATTTCACCCCTCCTTACGGCACTTTCAGCCAACCATGCAGAAAAGTATGGCTCCTCTTTTCTATATATATATATATATATATATATATATATATATATATATATATATCATTCATTGTCTTTATTGTATTGCAACATTGGCATGTGTATGCTTTATTAAATGGAAAAGGTATCTCAAAAACAAAACAAAGCCAAACGCAAGGGATCCACCAATTATAGCATCACACACACGCATACACTTGCTAATTCTTTAAAGTTTCATTCATTAAAGCTTATTGTGTGTCACCATGGCTAAGCCCTTATTACTGTGCATTTAGGAAATGAGGCAAAGAGTGGAGGAATAAGAGACCAATCAATAGCGCTTTTCATTTCGCCTCTAATGGGTCGCCTCCACTTTTTCCCCCAGACGACGGGAAAAAAGTAAAAGAAAACATGGGAAAGATTGGTGTAACAGCCATAAAATGTAATTTCTCCACAGAAGCACAGACAATAATGTTTTCTGCCCCCCTCTGCATATTTTAGTGGCATTTTGCTAAATTGAGTATGGATTTAACATCAAAGGTTTCATGAATTTTTCAAATGAGATATTAAAGTCAATATTTCACAAGGCGGATGTTTCAATTCGAGATGCTTACACAATAATGCAAGGAGCATTTGCACTGAGAACGTGCAGACAAAGCCACATTAGTTGAGCCTAGGAAATTATAATGAATTCAGTGGAGGGAAAATAGGGGTGGGGTGGGGTGAGGCAATCAAACCATAAGGTTTCCATTTGACAAAATGGCAGTTATTGGATCAGGGAAACTCTTAAAGGTCTCTCAGCACAAAATGCAGCACAACATTTCTCAAGGTAAAAATAAGACTGTGGACTACAAAGATAAAAGGCTGTCGAAGACTGATTTACAGGTTTGTCAGGCCTCTCAGGAGAGTATTAACCGCTAGGCCTTTATTAGTTAACTGAGCAGTGTCCTCTTGAGGCTTGATTTCAGATGGTTTGACTGTCCATCAAGCCTGCTGACGGTAATTAGGACATGGGAGAAGACTACTGACAAGTCCCGGTGGTTTGATCAAGGCCTAGTATTTTATTTCACTGTAGGACATTTTCGAGGCATCAAAGAGAGAGAGAAAACTCACGTACTGTGTTGGTTTTATGTGGTGTTAAACGTTATCTAAAGCTTTATGGGTGTTTGTATCGAGCCCCTTTATAAACAAGAGCAGTTTATACCTTGATATCCAGTCGGTCCTCAATCCAGTGTAAACTGAAGTCTTTGAGAAGGGTGATTCTCCCTGAAGACTGGGTACAGGTGGATCTCTGAGGCTGGGAATAATGGTCCTTGCTAGGTTCCGCTGAGCGCCGTCATGCGTGCCGCTCCTTCTGATACAGAGAGACAGTGCTTAGGCATGTTTTAGCAGCCTCCGTGCGATTCTCCCCAGGGAAAGCCTGTCGTGGTGTGTGTCTGAGGGACCGGCTGAAGACAGAGACACTCTGCAGTCTGCCTGCTCCATTAGACATGCATGACTCAGCATCAAGCTGTGGTATAATGAGTGAGCCTGGAGCTGGACAATGAGCATCTTCAAAAAGAACAATTCAGCATGTTTGTTTGCATGTGTTATCCATATCTTGGCTGTAATCTTCATAAAGACTCTAAAGTAGTATTGATAGTTTATAAGGATGAAATATGGAAGGAAGATTTTATATATATATATATATATATATATATATATATATATATATATATATATATATATATATATATTATATTATATTAAATATATAGGCAGATTAAAGCAAACTGGGACTTTGTGACATTAGACATCAGAAGTTAAAAAAGGGGATGCTAAGGGGTCTGCAAAATATTATCATAAAAAAGAAAGTAAATTAAGATATTAATATGTTTAAAACAATAATTTTTACAAGTTTAATTGTGCTTCCTAAAGAATGCTTTTCTTAACCCTTAAATGCATGAATGTTTTGCCAATTATTCAGGTCTCGAATAGCGACCCGGATCTATATCTAACACAGATGGATCTCTAGATGTTGCGATAATATAAAATTCTCCTGATATTAGAGTAACAATTACAGAAGAATAAAATAAAGCATATTTTGTTACCTTTTGGAGCTTGAAAGGGTTCGGGTTGAGCAAATGTTTTATACCATCATCACTGTCCTCATCAGAGCTCATTTCAAGTGAAAGTGACACTAATATTTGATTGCATTCAGTTCTTGCTCTGCAGTAAGTTTTGCTGACGATACTTCCTATTCTTTTGTTTTTGTTCTCAGACATTGTCATCTTGTGGAATCAAGGTGAATTGCACTTATTCAGTCATCAAATATTCAATTATTGTTGTGCAGAAAAAAATATACTTACACTGTTACACACCTCGGGTCGTTAGTGACCCTATAATTTTTTACAAAAAATGAATGGGAAAATAAGTATTGTTTTATAATTTTATATATTTTTTTCTTGTTATATTGTTTATAATTAATTGATTGAGGACTACTAAGAAGGTTGATGTCTAACTTTAAAAAATGAATGAGGTAGTGAATGATGTGCCGGGTCACTAAAGACCTGAGGTATGCGTATGCTATTTTTATCTTACGGTTTCACTTTATTTTGATGTCAGTAGAATGTCTGTTGGAGAACCATCACAATAAAGAGTTAGAAGATATTAAGCAGACAGTCTCCTTATACACTAGTGAGAGTTAATTGGTTGACATGTTGTTGCAAAGTTACTAGTCAACAGAATGTTCAAAAGGGACTATCAAATTAAAGTGCTACCTTACTAATGGTCCTTCAGGGTACTCATATTTGGAGTCAGATTTTGAAGCCCCCTGTATTATACCACAAATAAAATGCCTTAACTTTAATATTCTCAAAGTGCTGAGAATGGAACTTTAAGAGTTAAGAAGTACCACCTGTAGAAGTGAGATAAAAGATCACCTTGAGACTCAAGACAAGTGATCTTGATGAGTTTAGCAGAATAGCATGCCTTGCGCTTGCAAACCTTGCATTTTCATCAAGGCCGTAACGAGCTAATTAAGGCAGCAGAAAGTGATCACGGCACAAGCAGATTAAAAAGGAAAGTTTCCCCTCTTCCTGATCAGTGGGGGTGCTCTTGAGGGAGCGGCCAGCAGGGTGCCGCACTCCCTGAAATCTTCTACGCCTCATCCTTCATCAGCCCCAACTCATCATGTCCCATCGCCGGCCCGGTTACACCTGAACACTCCACTGCTGCCAAACACCTGGCTCCATCTCCCTCTGTCCAAATGAAAAATAAGCATAATCTGCTTTCCTCAGGATCCAGCAAATGAGGGATTTTATGACAAATAGTGTGGGGGCTATTGTCTCTATGCAGAAAAGAGAGAATCATGTAGGGGCCAAAAGAAAGGACAGAATGTAAAAGAAGCAAGCGGAAACAGGTTTTCTTCACACGGATAATTGCACTAATGAGAGAAGACGCTATAGCTCCAGTTAGCATAAATGACTAGCTACACATACCATAATAAATAGTTTGCATAGCTAACGTATACGGGACCAAAAACAAGGTGAGGGCTCTCTACTTTTTGTGTAAAAACATAATTGTCTCAAATAAAGTATAACAAGAGCAATGTGTTGTCCATCTTTAATTTATGAGCAGTATGAGAAGAAGAAAAAATTGACTCAATTTATTACTTCTCTTTAATATTTGTGATTGTGATCTGTACTTTTACTGATTACTATACTGTAGATGTGTAAAAACTGGAATAAATTAATTAAATAGCCCATCATTCATTTTCATATGCAAGTAGCCTGAAGTACAAAACAAACTGATTACCACATAATTTCTCATTCTTCTATAATTAATATAAGTGTTTTCTCAGTCGCCACACGGATTTGGCACACAGTAATTATGTTCCCATTTAACTGTATCATTCAGATAATCAAAACTGCATTTTTAAACTATAAGGTATACCAATTATACTGCTGCCTAACTAAACAATAAATGCAACTTGGAAAAACATGCCTGTATCTACATTAACACAAGTGGCAGTAAAACATCAACACTTTTTATTCCTTTTTTACACAAATAATACATACAGGTGCATATTAGTATTTTATAAGACAATTTTTTGCACAATATACTATGTTATGACCTCAAAATACTTTTACCATAGTGCATGATTTGTAAACTAATACATTTCATGTTTGCATTATATTACCAGCTCCATATGTATGGTTCTTCTGACATTTTAAACTTGCTCGGTAGCTCACCTGGTACAGCACGGGTCCTGTAAATCATGAGTTATGAAACTTGAGTTCAAAGCGCTCAAACACTTGTAAAAGCAAGATAAAATGGCATGGTTGTTTTTATCTAACGTTTGCTTTTGTTAAAACTATCAGTTAGGTTTAGGGTAGGGTTTACGTGCTAGTTCATTTTCAAACACGATAGAGCATTAACGTTTAAGCACATTTAATTTCTGAACTGCCACCGATACATACAGCAACCAATGTCATAACATGTTGCCACATTTATGTTCAACTTTTTTGGAGAAAATTTAATATGTTTTCTTTAGAGCCAGGATATTGGACATTTCACTTTGTATGTGCCGTGTAACGTGCAAGAAGCAACGTAATATATTTGTGCAGATATGTCGCCACAGGCACATTTTTCCAAGCAGCCTGGATTGCATAATTGACAAAGAAAGTAAAACTAAAATATAACTATATGCATTTTACATTGGGCTAGGAAGCAGTATTGTACATTCAGGAAAAACAAGGACTTCCTTGCATTACTGGTGTCGTTCCTTTGGGTTTGTCCTGTTGGCTGAAATGACCTTGGAAAGTAAACCATGATACCCCACTCCCTCTTCAGTCTCACTTCATTATATAGTATCAAACACCAACACTCTAATGAAATTACCCCAGCAGAAACAGTTACACAAAGGGAAGAGCTGGGGGACTTCTTTCACAATTGTCCACAATGGGGGGATTTTTCTGGAAGCGTGTTTTAATAGCATGTGGTGCGAGCAAGCTTCAAGTGTGGCTGTGCCAGCTGCAGCCCAGTAGGAAGGAAAAGCGAATGACATCGCTGAAACGATGCTCATGTGAATTCCAGTGATTCGGGAAGGGAATACAGATCCAGGAGGCAATGGCAAATTAACTGCCTCAATAGCTTGATGGATGTGTTTCTTGAAACTTAATTAGACTGAAGTTCACTTGGGATAAATGGGTGTTCGATAAATGTCTGGTAATTCAATACAAATGACATATTTCAAATCGCGTCCAGTTCGCAGGCAGCTGTCACACTGAGAAAACAAAGCGATCAGTGTCTATGGTCAGAGCAAAATCTTAACTAAACAATAGAATTAATATTTCATGCTGTACAAGAGACTAGGGTTTTGCGCTATAGCAGACATTATACATGCCGTTTAAAAATAAACAGGGTTGTTCTTGTGTTTTTTTCTGTAGCAGACTGTGAGCATGTAATTTCACCTCCATCTCCAAGGGTTAGACGTCCATGGAGGGGGGAAAATGGACAAAACAATTGTTAATGTGTAAGTGACAAAGTGACTTCAGAAGATGTATTATGCAGCCTCTGAAACAAGCGACTAGGCCTTAGATTAAGACAGCTGTAATGAAGTTAAACAAAGCGGCAGGATTGAAGCCCAACAGACTGTGACGCCTTTATTGGATGAAAAAGAAAGCCGGAGATCTAAGATAAATAAATATTAACTCGAAGACGACTGGAGAGGGAAAACAAACAAACCAGGAATAAAGCATTTTTGGTGCATTTAAAAAGTGCTGACAACCTAAAAGGCTCAATAATTTGCATAGCATAACTTCCATCTTGGGAAGAGAAAAGCATCCACCGCAGGATTCATTTAATATTTAATAAATTAGAAACAGTGGCTGCTACTAATTAGAATTTGCGCATTTACAAATCAGCCCTGATAGCAAAACAAATTATGAAATATATGGGTGTTATGCTGCCTACCAGGGGAAAATAAGCTGACAGACACAGTTAATGGGGTATTTCCAACAACAAGCCTGTCAGAACACATCACACAACTAATCAAGTTAGGTAGAGACAGCGATAGAAACTCTATTTAAAATATTGATATGCCACTTGGAAAAAGCTTTTTGCCCTGCAAGTACATTTACTTAAACACTTGCTTATTGCTCATGAGTCATTAGTCTCAACCCTTTCTGTCTTTGAGAACAGAAAGGTCTGTGATTAAATGAATGGAAGTGTTTTCCGTGTTATCGTCCCATCAGGGCAGATCTGAGTGCCTGCCACTCTTGTGCCTCCATTAGGTGAACAAAATGTATACTGCGGAAACTGTTGGTCTATTTATTATCAAATTATATCCCAGGCCAGTGCTTTTTGGTAACAGCCACAGAATCACTGTCAGGATAAATTGAATTCATACACTCTGAGGAGCGGCGGTTATTCGACGATCAAGGCCAGGATGAAACCAGACGGTGTTACGCATGTAAGAAGTGAACGTCATGTGTAATCATACCTTTAAGAGCTGTAAAGACACTCTTGAGGTAGATGCCTGTGAAACAGCTTCTTTTCAGCGCTGGTTTAGCTCTATGGGTTCTGACATGGTGACAAAGTAGTTCATCTTTGCTGTGTTATCGCACTAACACAATTTTAACAATTTTTCTACCTGAAACTGATGGAACAAGGCAATGAGAACTCCTGTCTTTTGGTCTAAACAGGAAAATATTGTCATTGAGTGTGCACTATAAAAATTGCATCAACTTGTATGTTGCCATAAGAAAACATATTTCTTGGAAACGAGGAAACCATAACTGCATTTCCACTGTTGGCCCAGTGCGAGCCAGGATCAGCAGTGTGCCGGGTGGGGACAATAGCCTCGGACCTCAAGCACCGAGGCCAAAATCAGCTTGAGCTTCGACTGTCGGGCTAATATCCCGCCTCCATAGAACAACGTCACGCAACCCCATCATTTCACCAGCAGACTGAAAAATAGCTAGATCGCAAAATTAGCATGACAGAACAGGACTTTTGGTCTTTACTTAAAGACTAGAGCCCGACCGATCTATCGGTCTGCCGATTTTATTGTCCGATATAAGCCTGTCGCAGATATATATCGGTATCGGTGTATATGACGCAGATATGACGCCGATATAATTTTTTTTTTTTTTTTTTACAAAACATATAACGTCGATAAAATGCTGGTAAATTGTGTAACTACATAGTTTGTCCAGCAGAGCGCGCTCCATTGTTTGCTACTGGTGACCCGTGTCACTGTAATGACACCAGCCAACCCTTTCACTTCAGTAAAAGGTCTCTTCAGACATGGTGTAAGATGCGCACACATTAGCTTCCACTCCACTGACAAGGTATGAAACATGGCTAGCTAACTAATGTAACAAACGAGTATGATAAGCTTGTTGTGAGAGTAAAGACAGGGACATTGTTTATTTACTTTATAGCATTGCGTCTCACCATGTGACAACGCAGCATTAAATCACCATTCAACAGACTCATGCCACCACCGCACTGGTATCTAGTTAGCAACTTACCATTAAGACACTGCTTGACTGCTTGTCTGCTGCTGCCTGAAAAAGACAACAGACGCAATATTAATAATATCGGCCGATATATCGATATCAGCTTTTTTTACTCCCTAATATCGGCATCGGCCCCCAAAAATCCATATCGGTTGGGATCTATTAAAGACTTGTGATTCCAGCATCGATATTTGACCAATGACCAATGTTTTACAAAAAATGTTAAAGTGACAGTAATTTATTCATTTGTGTCAGGAGTGCACATCAATCATGCTAAACCAAACTGGTATCATTTCATATAAAAAGAGAACACTTACCTATTCGGTTGCGCCTGCTTCCATATATTTGCAATCACAGGAACGCACAAAATAACTCAATTAAGGCTTTTAGTTCAAAGGCTTACACATTTAGAAAAATAGTTGTAAAATGTCATATGTTTACTTCACATTTCATTTTTCATGAAATTAAACAATTTAGAGGTTTAGCTAACCCTCCCACCTCACAATACTGTTATCCTTTCAGCCAGAGCAACAGAGGGAGCTCATGAGCAGAAAACAGGAGTTATGAGTTATACGGTTAAACGGAGTGCATGGTTTTTATGACATGCGGATGCTTTATTCCAGTGTCAACAAAGGCACAGGGAGACGGATAAAACATAAAATCAAATCAATGCACGATTATAATATGATTTGTCTATACGTTCTTCAAGCAAACTCTGGTATTTCCAAAAACATACTGTATGTGTATTTTTTATAGCAATGGTTAGCATAAGTAGACTTTAGCATCACATATAAATATATTTCTGCCTCAAACGGTGATCAGAATCCCCATCGGATCGCAAGGAAGATATTTCAAACACTCTCAAATGTCTGAAAGTGAGTTTTGATCTGACATTTTTTTTTAAATCTCTTAAATGTTGAAGCTAGCTGGCCGCCTGATATAAAACATGGGAAATGAGCAACAGTGTTGACCGTGTCCTGACTCAGGTAAACTCCATCTTTGTTTATGACCACTTCTCGAGCTCGCTTTGGACCAAGGTATTCGCTGGGCCAAAAACCACTAGCCGTTGGCTCAGAGGAAGCCCCGATGAGGTCCGATCAAGCTCCGGAAGTGACAGTGGAAATGTGGCTGGCCCTGGCACACACTAGCACACTCACTTTTGGCCTGACAGTGGAAACACAGCTAATAGGTCAAAACAGACAATCATGGCTGACATGGATGATATATCTCAAAGCTTGAATTAAAAATAAAATAAAACAAAATAAAAGAATGATGATCAATACAAGGAAGCATCAGGCTTTATGAACAGTTTGTCATGGAGTTTGTCCATTACTATGCCCTCTTACAGTTCACGTCTGGTCACGTCATCTGTAAACATCTAAACACAATGTTCCTATCTATCATCACCTACCAGCCCAGCAAAAGCAGAATTTGCATTGTATATCAAAACGGAGCCAAAAGATTAAAGGAGACAATGCCACAACGCATTTTTGTTTCAAAGGCCATTCTTTGACCTCCCGTTGAGACAGATAAAAAGGTTTGCAGAGAAATCCTTATAAAGAAGCAAGTCTGTCCTTTAAAGCCATGTAGTGCACTAGTAATATCAGTGATTATCATGTCACTGAAGAAATATGACAGCGCTTCCACTTAAAACAGCAGGGCAGTCGAGACTTGATGGGTGAAGAAGAATACACAGAACCTACTCAGAAAGGAGCCAGACAGAGGACCAAAGGCCAAACTCAAGGTAAACGCTGTAAAGTGAAAACTGCACTTTTGTCTTCTTCAAATAAGAAACCCTGGGTTAGTGCCATATGTCATGAACAATTTTGGCCACTGCTTTTCTGTCAATTTCTTCTTTGATAGTATCACTATATACTGTATATCACTATATATTTCAATGCCTTATCTGTTTTGCTGGCAATGAGTGCAAAACACCCAACTGAAGCTCCACATTAAAGCTGTAACATTCCTGTCTCCTGTCCCGTGTGTCATTGTTGTAGTCTTGTTAGATTTTTTTTTTTTTCACTGTTAATTAGTGTTTGATTGTTCCCAAGTTGTCAGCTTGTTACCTCGTGTATATATATCCATTGTTTCCTTTAAAATTTATATAACATAGAAATCACTTATTTTAAATAGTAGTAATCTCTGACAAAAAGTTTTACGTTTAATTTTTTTTTTAACAACCTTGGTGACCATAAGAGACTATCAAAACCATTAACACAAATTTGTAGTTTGTTTATATGATCATATGTCCTATGTAGACTTTAAAATGTTGATGTAAAGTGGGTGAACCCAGAGACCAGGGAGGGTTGGATCCAAGTGCAAATAAGGTTTATTAATGATATAAAATAACCAAAGTAACAAAGTAACAAACACTAGAGAACTCCAGGAACAGATAAACGAAACAGAACTGAGCACACAAAAGTAACAGACTGGGAAGGACAAGATTTGACCCTGAACACATGTAATCTGTTCCTGTGATGGCAAATCTGAATTTTCAGCAGTCGTTACTCCAGTCTTCAGTATCACACGATCCTTCAGAAATCAAGGATGTCAAGGACATCAAATACATTGTTTTTATACATACAGTATTTCATTATGACATTTAAGCTGTAAATCTCTACCATTCACTAAGGGTGGTTTCTAAAGAGATTGTTTAAGATGGATCTGAAAGAGGGTCATTTTAAGTCCTTCAACACTGAGGCACTGTTTAATTTGACCAATAAAAAAAAACGTTCTAAAGTTTCTCCCAGAACTCATCCAATACTTTCAACACATCTGATACAATCCACTGGGGATCCAAAAAGGTGACTATGTGTCCAAGACACACCAGTACGCCTCATTCAGTCATGTGATTATTTTACCCACCCTGTTGAAATAAATCTCTCACACCTAAAGAGAAAAAAAAAACTTTCTCAAAAAGCCAGTGTTTTCAGCCACAGAAAGAGAGGAAGATAAAGAGAAAGCAAATGAGAGAAAACTGAAGCAGCGGTCAGGGGAAGTATCTCTTTCACTAAGATCCACTTCCCATCAGAGGTTGATAACTGTGTGTATGACAACTCATGCCACTTTGACAGCTTAAATCAACAGTGAGTTCATTCATAGGTTACTGCACGCATAAACTTAAGTTCCCTTTCGAGGGAACTAGCGCTGCGTCGACGACGCTTTGGGAACGCCCCTGCGTGATTCCATCTGAAGCACGTATGTCAACTAGTCCAATGGCGAGAGTTAACATCATGGGCGGATGACGTCATGACCAGGAAAGGATAAAAGCACATCCGGTCTGACCGGCATTAGCTTATGTGCCTCAGCAAGCGCTCCATGTTGAAACTGTCTGTTATATTGTTGTATTGTCTTGTCATTCTATTTCATGGCAAAACAAATGCAATAATTTAAATTGTGTGCTTCTCCCTGCCCGCGTTATTTAACGGGTGGGGATACACATGATTTGTGTGTTATGTGTTTGGGAGCGGAGCATGCTATGTCAGCCTTCGAGATGGCTGACTGTCAGTATTGTGAGAGACTTCCACTTTGCACGCTCCGCTCTCGCCTGTCACTTTTCCGAGGAAAGTGGCCAGGCTTGCGATCCTCAGGGAACCGTACCCGCTGCTGCTGAGGCAGCACGGAGAAGGCATTCTTGGGGATCGCAAATGGATCTCTCGGCGGGGTTAAAGACGGGCTCCGCCCTTTCTCTTCCTTTACCCGAGGGATCCAGCGCTATCTCACCGGTGTCGGAAGCCCACCCAGCAGCAGAGCACCCTTTAGTGCTCTAGTTCCGAGGAAAGTGAAAATAAGGGGGAAGAGGAGCTGATGGAGGTGATGACTCGTGCCGTGGCTAAAATTAATATTGACTGGCCAGCCGAGAAACAAGGCGCTTGTCCCAAAAGCAAATTAGAAGAGCGCTTTTTGTCACAAACTAATGTGTTACCTCCATCACATCGCCTTCCATTTTTTCCTGATCTGCACAGTGAGCTGTCCAGATCATGTAATAAGCCATATTCATCCCGACTTTTCAGCCCCCAAGTACATATTTATTCTGGGGGTTGAAAGAATACAGCTATGGGACGATGCCCAGTGCTGAACAGACATTAGCCAGCTATCTGGCCTCTGGTTCAGCATTGTCCCTGAAGGCCCCAGTACTACCCATTAACCCTCTGGGGTCTGAGGGGTTTTTGGGGTCCTTGAGATGTTCTGACATGCCCTGACATTTGTGCTTTTTTCAGTTGCTTATAAACATATTAATGGCAAAGGTGTAAATTCACTCTATTTAGCACAAACAGGGCTACCATAATATGTGAACAACTTGCATGTACATGTTTGTATTTTTGATAGAATAATGTTTATGCATGGTTTTTTCAAAAACAAAAAACTAAAGTTTCTGAAATAAGGCCATAAAACACATTCTAAATATATGTAAATAAGACTTTTGACTAATGGATGACGTTGCCTAGAATTTTTTCTTCAAAATTATGTGAAAATCATCCTGCCTAATCATTCACATAACACAATACATTGATTTAAATCTTGTAAAACACTTTTTGTTTGGAAAGGCCATATGCGGGTGGGCGTGATTCACACCTGTGGAGTCAATGGGGCCCGCATAATGAGGCTGCATACGTAATGAGCCTTTCATTCAGGTGTGTGACTGAGCCACAAGAATGCAAGGACAATATATAACTGGTTTGTTGTTTTTTCCACAAATTTTGCTTGCAAATTGTACAATATCCAAGGTAAACATTTCTAGTAATTGTGCAGTTAATTGTTCTCATACTGTATTTTCAGATTTGGAATATATTCTCTTCCCAAATGTGTCACTAATAAAGCATAATAAAATTATTTAAAGAGAAGGCTCATAATGACCTTTTAAGATTTTGTTTACATCTATCCTTATATATATATATTAAGGTTATACAATTACAACAACATTTAAAATTGTAACAATATTTCCAGTGTAATCTTTCTTTGTATTCGCGATTCATATTAAAACAGTATTTTTGCCAGCTGTAGTAGCTCCACAACAGCGAGCATCTGTGCGTTCATTCATTCATAGAAACGCGATTCATATTTAAACAGTATTTTTGCCAGCTGTAGTAGCTCCACAACAGCACGCATCTTTGCGTTCATTCATTCCGATTAGAACAAAGCAAACAGAACTGACCTAATTCCTCAGCGGGATCCGTTTGCTCCTCGAAATGATACTTCCAGAACTTCTGAGGTAAATTTTTTGCAGGATTATTATCAAGATAGTATTATTCCTCACAGCATCGTAAAGTACATAAGTCTGAAAGTGAACTCGCGCGTGTTATCCAGCTGATGTGGGCGTTTCACAGGTTTGTTTGGATCGCCTCACATTTGCGTTTGAATAGCGCGCGCTCTCCGTGGGCGGAGCACATTAAAACTTAATTAGCTGAGATGAGAACGACTGACATCTCTCTCTTTGCATACATATTACATAAACTGTGAATATTTGTTTTTTATAAAAATTACTTCATTTAAAAGTAGAGAATTCAAGCTTCATGCCTGTGTGACTGTATGCCTGTTTGACTGAGTATTCGCTGAGTTACAGTTCATTTTCGGACGCGTTTCAGAATTGACTTCACTGACGGAGAGTAGGCAGAACTCGCATCATGTTTATTTTTCTTTATTTGGCGAAAAGCACAACACTTTGTTTTTATTATGAGCATACACAAAAATAATACACACTAAACAGGATCGATTGATGTACAACACAAGCATATAAGATAAAAAGTAATTTTTTTTTTTTTTTTTTATATATTTTTTTGCACTCATACGGAAAAAAACGAGCCTATCGCGCCGGCCTCAGGGGGTTAAGCCACTAAAAACAACATCCAGCTTAGTGAGGACAGCATATATGGCAGCAGGTCAGGCAGGAGCGTGCTTACACACCATGGCAGTCCTGCAAGCATATCAGGCTGACCTGCTGGGGGATTTGGATGAGAGCGAGGGGCTAGGGCCCGATGCAGTTCGAGAGCTGCGTCGGGCCACAGATCTTTCTCTCAGGGCCACTAAGGAGACCGCCAGAGAAATAGGGCAGTCTATGGCAGCCTTGGTGCCCACTGAGAGACATTTATGGCTCAATCTAGCTGAAATCAAAGATTAAGAAATAGAGTATTTTTGCTGGATGCCCCACTAATGCCTCCTGGTCTCTTCGGCAACTCCGTAAATACAGTCGTAAAGAGGTTCCAGGAGGCCAAGAGACAAGCAGAGGCATTCAAAAACTACCTTCCTCACCGATCCCAACCCCCTGGGGCTGCTGGGCTGCTGGGTAAAAATCTTGGGGGCAGGGCAAACACTCTCAGCCGAAGCCTTCGAAGCAGAAGCCGGATCTGAGGACCGTTCTTCAAGCTAAGCCAAGGCAAGGCAAGGCAAGTTTATTTTTTATTATATATATAGCACATTTCATACACTATGGCAATTCAAAGTGCTTTACATAGAGAGGAATAAAAATAATCACAAAATAAAAACAAGGGAAATTCAAACAGTTATTCACAAGCTTTACATAGAAAGGAATTATTCACCGCCAGTGGTGTCAGACCTCTGAGGGTATCCCCAACCGGGTTGGAGTGGTATACACCTCAGTATACAGTGCCCACTCCACCTCGGGGTCCTCAGGGGGTCGTTCTGCCAACCCCACCACCTTTGGTGCCTCTGGGCGCAGCGGTCTCCAGCGAACACACAGCGCAGCGTCAACTCGACACTGCGTCAAACTCGCACCCTCTGTGGGGGGGTTCAAAAACAGTCTTCAGGTCAACGAAGTGGCTGTTCCAGTTACACCAGAGGTCAGTCTTGAGAGACTGGTACCCTGAATAGATTATCTGACAGAGTGGAAGAATCTACAGAATATATCTCAGTGGGTCCTGCAGATCATAGAGAAAGGCTACAGAATCCAGTTCGGTTCTCATCCGCCACGCTACAATGGGGTGTTGCTCACGTTAGTGCATCCTGAGCAAGCTCTGGAAATGGAGCAAGAGGTGAAAGCTCTGTTAGCGAAGGAAGCTCTAGAGCAGGTGTACTCACCCGAAAGAGAATCGGGGTTTTACAGCCAAGACTTCATTGTTCCAAAAAAGGATGGGGGTTGCGTCCTATACTAGATCTTTGTCAGTTGAATCGTACAGTCAAGAAACTCAAGTTCAAAATGCTGACACACAAACAGATCGTGACTCAAATCAGGTCCGAGGACTGGTTTGTCACGATTGATCTACAACCCCAAATCAGAAAAAGTTGGGACACTGTACAAATTGTGAGTAAAAAAGGAATGGAATAATTTACAAATCTCATAAACTTATATTTTATTCACAATAGAATATAGATAACATATCAAATGTTGAAAGTGAGACATTTTGAAATGTCATGCCAAATATTGGCTCATTTTGGATTTCATGAGAGCTACACATTCCAAAAAAGTTGGGACAGGTAGCAATAAGAGGCCAGAAAAGTTAAATGCACATATAAGGAACAGCTGGAGGACCAATTTGCAACTTATTAGGTCAATTGGCAACATGATTGGTTATAAAAAGAGCCTCTCAGAGTGGCAGTGTCTCTCAGAAGTCAAGATGGGCAGAGGATCACCAATTCCCCCAATGCTGCGGCGAAAAATAGTGGAGCAATATCAGAAAGGAGTTTCTCAGAGAAAAATTGCAAAGAGTTTGAAGTTATCATCATCTACAGTGCATAATATCATCCAAAGATTCAAAGAATCTGGAACAATCTCTGTGCGTAAGGGTCAAGGCCGGAAAACCATACTGGATGCCTGTGATCTTCGGGCCCTTAGACGGCACTGCATCACGTACAGGAATGCTACTGTAATGGAAATCACAACATGGGCTCAGGAATACTTCCAGAAAACATTGTCGGTGAACACAATCCACCGTGCCATTCGCCGTTGCCAGCTAAAACTCTATAGGTCAAAAAATAAGCCATATCTAAACAGGTTCTAGAAGCGCAGGCGTTTTCTCTGGGCCAAGGCTCATTAAAAATGGACTGTGGCAAAGTGGAAAACTGTTCTGTGGTCAGACTAATCAAAATGTGAAGTTCTTTTTGGAAAAATGGGACGCCATGTCATCCAGACTAAAGAGGACAAAGACAACCCAAGTTGTTATCAGCGCTCAGTTCAGAAGCCTGCATCTCTGATGGTATGGGGTTGCACGAGTGCGTGTGGCATGGGCAGCTTACACATCTGGAAAGGCACCATCAATGCTGAAAGGTATATCCAAGTTCTAGAACAACATATGCTCCCATCCAGACGTCGTCTCTTTCAGGGAAGACCTTGCATTTTCCAACATGACAATGCCAGACCATATACTGCATCAATTACAATATCATGGCTGTGTAGAAGAAGGATCCGGGTACTGAAATGGCCAGCCTGCAGTCCAGATCTTTCTCCCATAGAAAACATTTGATGCATCATAAAGAGGAAGATGCAACAAAGAAGACATAAGACAGTTGAGCAATTAGAAGCCTGTATTAGACAAGAATGGGACAACATTCCTATTCCTAAACTTGAGCAACTTGTCTCCTCAGTCCCCAGACGTTTGCAGACTGTTATAAAAAGAAGAGGGGATGCCACACAGTGGTAAACATGGCCTTGTCCCAACTTTTTTTAGATGTGTTGATGCCATGAAATTTAAAAATCAACTTATTGTTCCCTTAAAATTATACATTTTCTCAGTTTAAACATTTGATATGTCAACTATGTTGTATTTTGAATAAAATATTGAAATTTGAAACTTCCACATCATTGCGTTCTGTTTTTATTCACAATTTGTACAGTGTCCCAACTTTTTCTGATTTGGGGTTGTAAATACGCATACTTCCATGTCTCCATCCTCCCTCAGCACAGGAAATTCCTGAGGTTTTCTTTTGGGGGTAAAGAATACCAATATCGGGTGCTTCCATTCGGTCTACCTCTATCACCCCGCACGTTCACGAAGTGTGTAGATGCAGCTCTGGCCCCACTCAGGCTGCAGGGCATACACATTCTGAACTTTATCGATGACTGGCTCATACTAGCGGAGTCGGAGCAAGTGACAGTTCGGCATCGAGTTGTCGTCCGCACATGCAAAAATTGGGGTTGAGACTCAATGCCAAGAAGAGTGTGCTTTCTCCGGTACAGAGAACCACTTTCCTTGGTGTGGTCTGGGATTCGGTCATGATGCGGGCCGTCCTATCACCCGCTTGTGTAGCTGCTATCCTCATAGCCCAGAAAGAGTTAAAGCTAGGCCAGTCACGCACTGTGAAACAGTTTGAGAAACTGTTAGGCCTCATGGCAGCGGCGTCCAATGTGATACCCTTTGGCCTGCTCTACATGAGACCTTTGCAGTGGTGGCTCAGGACCAAAGGGTTCTCCCTGAGGGGAAACCCACTTCGTACGATCAAGATCATGCGGCGGTGTTTTCACGCCTTGATTATATGGAGGAGACCTTGGTTCCTATCCCAGGGTCCAGTGTTGGGAGCTCTTTGCCATCGAGTTGCGCTCTCGACAGATGCTTCCCTCAGTGGCTTGGGAGCAGTAATAGAAGGCCGCTCAGCTCAAGGTCTGTGGAGGAGTTATCATCTCTCATGATTTATTTATTTATTATTTATTTATTTATTGGTTTGTTTGATAGGGACCATGCATATTCATGAACATTGTTGTATAAAAATACACCATGTAAATATGCCAGAATTAGTAAAAATAACTACTTTTCATCTGCAGTCCCTAGGCCAGAAACATAAAACTAACATAAAGACAGTCAACAATCATACAGCATTCATTCACTATAACAAAACAATATTCATGGACAACAATATACATTGACAAAACAAACAAACGAAATAAAAATACATGATAACAAAAACATTGTTCAACCACCTCTATACTGCATTTAATTTAACAGTGAAAGTGTATGGGTATTACATATGTGACAGTTAAAAGTGAGTACATCTCTGGTTTTCTAGGAGCCACTGTTTTAAGTGAGTTTTGAAGGTATTGAATGTAGGATACTCTCTTATCGGGAGGGGCAAGCTATTCCAGAATTTACTGCCTATTATTGACAATATATTTTGTCCAAAAGTGGTGCGTCTAAATGGTATCATACAGTCCCTTTTTACAGAGGTCCGTGTACTACCTTTCTTATGTGATCCAAAGCAGACAAACAGCTGATCTGATTTTCTCCATGGGGCAGCTCTGTGGACAAGTGCTCGCACTGGACATAGAATATTCAGCTTTTCCTGGTCCTGAGTAGAAAAAGGAGGAGGACTTCCTATCCCTGGTTGGACTGGCGAGCCATCCCATCATTTCGTCCCTGAAAACCTGTAAAAACAGTTGTGAGAAACAAAGTTTCTGAGTGGGTAGGACAGAACTACACACATTGCATATTTTTCCAATTTACCTGGATTTTCCTGAAGACAAGAATTCAATTTTCTTCATGGACTGAACTGTTTCCATTTTGATGAACATTCTTATTTCTTATTTTTGAAATTGAAACAACAACTGTTGAATTTGAAATTGAAATATTGAGGTTGAGATTTAGAAAAGTGACATTGGGAAATTTTGAATGTGTTTTTCTGGTATATGTAATTTAATTGAAATACTGTATATTTCTGTCATTTAATTGTTTTATTTTATTTCATTTCTATTATTATTCCAACAACCAACAAAGAGAGAAAATATACTTACCTTTTATTTAATTAATTGCAGTCCAGTAGTCTGTAGTGATTTATTCATTTGAATTTATTATTACTATAAATTTAGTTAGTTTTGCTTCAGCGAGCCAATCCAAAAAAATCTTCTGAGTCTGGTCCATAGTCTGAAATTGTAAGATCTAGAAACCGAGCCACGCACTACATTAGGTTACGACTGTAACCCTGGTTCCCTGAGAAGGGAACGAGAAGCTGCGTCGCCCTGCCATACATCCTGCATTCCTGTGATCGACTTGCTTCAGCTATATCGAAGCTAACGCCGGTCAGAGCGGAAGTGCTTTTATCCTTTCCAGGTTGTGACATCATCCGCCCATGACGTTCACTCTTGCCATTGGACTAGTTGACATACGTGCTTCAGACGCAATCACACAGGGGCGTTCCCAAAGCGTCGTCGACACAGCGTCTCGTTCCCTTCTCAGGGAACTAGGGTTACAGTCGTAACCTGAGATGTTACCATTTTATAGAGGAAAACACAACTAAATTTTTTGTTGGGATACATTATTCATTTTATCATATTATTTAATTATATTCATATAATTATAAGTTTTTTTATTATTATTCCAAAGGGGGGATTTCTTCAAACTGTGCTACTAATGTATCCACAGTGCAAATCGCATTCATTTATTTAGAGTAAATAATCAAGCCAATGCCCAGCAAACACCACTAGTGTTCTATGAGTTTTTATTTTTTATTTTTTTTAAATAACAATTCTATCCAGCCTACAGAACAAGATTTTGTTTATAATTCTGATATTTTATTTTCACAGCTCCATAATGTATTCCTTGTGCTTTTGGTACAACATGAAACATGTCAATAAAAGATTAAAACACTGTCTTTAAAACATGAAGTGCACTATGAAAGCTTGACCTCTCTTTCCTCACTTTATTTTAATGTGCCCTTGTTACACATATTGCATGTGTTATGTACTATTAATAACAGTAAATGATGCATAATTACAAGCAACAAACTCTAACATTAACTATTTAATAACATGTTGTTAATTAATATTACTCAGTACGTATTGGTGTAATTACACTGTAAAAAGGACACATTATATTAAAGTGTGACCATTAAAATGACAATGTATAGGAAAGCACTGCTAAAGAAAATAAAGAAGTTGGCATTGGACACAGAGAGAAGATAATATTATTTGAATGAAAAGTTCAAAAGAAGATCAAGATGATCAAAAGATTAGAATACTGACAGTTCAGCGAATAGCAGTAGCAACAAGCACCACCTGCTGGTAAATTAACTCACTGACTCACTCTACGGATTGTTAATGATCTCTGACATCTTCATGCATTCTATAGTCTACACACTCTCTCTTGATTAGAGCATGGTAATATGGCAAATATACATAATAAACATTCACATTTAAGGGAAGGTAAGTATGAAAATATTAAAATAATAGACTAGTGCATTTCAAATTATGGCATGATTATGTGAAAATGTATACAGACAACATTAAAGAAATTAGTGAAAAATTAATGTACTTTATGGTCAGAATTTATTTCCAGCTCTAGGCTATATACTTATAAATAGATCAATAGCAAACAAGGGTGTTCAAGATGATGAAAAACAGAAAATAGAAAAAAGTTTTCATTTACTTCAATTACTGTATAATTACATCACCCAGACATTTTTTTTTTATTTAAAAAACAATCTAAATTAATTTAAACGTGTCTCACAAAAGGGCTATAATCAAGTAATTGTCTGTACTGCATGAATTTTTTTTTTTTTTTTTTTTTTCAGGTATAGCTTATATCTGTGGAATATAAAATCATCCTCAACTATATCTTTTCTTTCTTTCAACATAAGTTTTCAAATAGTCTTTCAAAGATTCAATGCCACGAATCTCACAAATCCATACTCAGGAAGAACTCACCAAGCAGCTTGGCACCTTGTCAGCACAACTTTATTTCTCTCTCCCTGAAATAGTGTAGAAGCTAGCATAACAGAGCTTGTTATTTTGGAGATTTTGGAAATGTCTTAGCACATTTTATGCAATATGCATGAAACTGAACAAACTACTAGGGGTGGTCACAATTTATTCACCTTTTGGAGGTATTTCAGAGTATCCACACATTGAATTGCAACACATGCTGCCCACTTTTACAAATCACAGCTTATCTAAAGAAGTTGTGCCTACAGCTACTGGACATACTTCACTCAAAAACAGCATGAAAGCTGAAACTATGCATCTGGTTGATTTCCGTAAAGTGAGGTGGTATCTTGCTGCCTAACCCTCCCAACCACAATGGGTATATATCTGCAATGCTCTCACTTTCAAAGTCCACCTTTTGTCCTCCGAGTATAGCAGTCTATACTGTAAGATGAGCTGCTTTAAAGTCAGGATGAAACTGATCATTTCTTCCATACTTTGATGTACAACCAGGTGTAACAGATTATTGAAAAAGGTCTGGGACAGTTGTTGATAGCATCAGTTGATGATTGGATTTTGAGGTGGAGGCAGACGAACATGAGATTGCTGAGGGCGGGGTTTAAGTGGACTAAATGGTTTTGAGATGTCCTGCATAAGTCACCAAAGAGAAGTCTGTAATTAAAAAAATACATAGTTCAGACATGAAACTCTAACTGAATGCTGATTGGTTATGAATATGAAAGCTTCTGTTATCCCTCCTCCTCCCCAGCGCCATTTGTAGAGATTTGCTATGGGGTTCTACCATTTCTGTTAGGTTTTTTTTTTTTTTTTTTTTTTTTTTTTTTTGACTAAGCTGAACAAATTATTGTATTTGCTCAGCAGCAGCGTAGCAGATTCCGTCCACCAAAATCAAGCCTATGTATATTCTATGCCCCATGCCAATTAATGCTGAAACAATTCACTCCGAGAGTTGTCATGACTGAAGTCCAGTTAGGACATTTTGATTAAAATTACGAGGTCAAAGCCTTTTTTTAAACAGATTAAGTGTTCACAATGAGATTAATAATGTACATGCATTTTCAATTTATGACAACTTTAAAGGTACATTATGCAACTTTTGGCCCTCTAGCAGTTAAAAAACAAATCTGCATTTATTTTGTGGAAGAACTTTGTTTGGTTGTGCTTTGGCTCTGCACGACTGTGTGGATGAATATGATTATCCTACTGCTCATTAAACATTCACTACTAGGCTTAAGAGATGTAGCCAGTTTAGATGGAACGGGTCTTAAGCTGACTAGCTGAAAACGTTACTGTAGCTATACCCATTAATAGACGCAGTACTTCCTTGAAAATAAATTTCATAATTAAATGACCCTTCACAATAGACAATACTTCAAAATAAACTCTGTTATGGCTCGTTTCCACTGAGCGGTACAGTATGGTACGGTACGCAATTATTTCCATTTCCACTGTCAAAAGTTGTGAATGGTACCAAAATGCCAAACCCTACCGTACCACTTTTTCGGTACCCTTCCATTGGGGTACAGTGGTACGGTACTAAAGGGTGGAGCTAGACTCACTGCAGAACGTTGATTGGTTGACAGGGTATCGTCACTTGCGCGTGCTACAAGGGGAATGACAACATAAGAAGCGCCATTTTTTAATATACAGTTGAAATATAATACTACTGTTATTGTGTCATGAAATATAGTTTTAAGAGTTTTTCAGACGAGAATGTAGTTGTTTAAAGCTCAAATTTGTGGTTTATTTATAAAGATTTATGAAAGTTTGATCCAGGCGATCACAGGGCGCTCGGCGCTCATGTACCCCGCCTGGAACAGCCTTTCCCCGGCTAGTCGTTCTGGCGTTTGTTGCTGACTCTGACGTCTCAGTAGTGGTTAAACATGAGATATAATTCGTCTTGTGTATATCTAATGGGCGATATTTGGTCTCGTGAATCTATAATTTGTTCCCTGGCCAATCGTTTTGGCTGAGGGCTAAGTGAAGTTTCATAACTTTATATATTTAAGCTATTTAACTTTACCGTTGTAAGGTTAGACTAGTGCGCTGACTTTGTATGTTTGACTGAATTGTTTGCTTTATTTCTTATTGTATAGCTTCTTGTACCTTTTACTTATACTTTTATAATGGCTAATATTGATAAAACTGAAATTTAACAAAAAGAGAATATTGCCTAAAATATACATACAGAGATAACCGGAGTAGCAGAGCGAGCTGAGTAACGCTTTCAAGAACGCGCTGTTCCATTTGCAGAATTACCGGACTCGTGTCCTCATGAGTCATTCTCCTGAGTCGGACTTGGCAAGTCCGAACTTTGCGTACTTGGTATTGAGAAAAGCTTAATGTCGGCACTTGGCTTCTTGTGACAAACATGCCGAGAAGCGAGAAGCAAGAACAAGATCTGCTGTATGTCATCCATTGTTGTTTATGTCGCTTTCTTCTTCACGCGAAAATGACGTTGATCGCTTCTTTCCAGCATAGGCTACACCACGCCTATCAAGTAAGGGTCCTGTTGGCAGTGGAAACGCTAGCTGATTCATGGTTTACCGACCCGAACCTTACCGTACTGTACTGTACCGTACCGCTCAGTGGAAACGAGCCATTAGAGAGCTACATATGGCAAATTATCAGTTATCAGTAATAAAATACCTTACTCACCTGTTGAGTAATAAAAACACCATCTCTGCATCACTTTGGCTGCGTTTACACTTGGCATTAACATGCGATCACAGTGATCCGATCAAGCAGATCATAAGCCAATCAGGACACAGTGCGTTTACACCTGTCCACATCAAGTGGCTTCTGTATCTGGATAACAGATCGGATCTTGCATTCCCGCCAAAAAAAATAAAAAGGATGGCTCAGGTGCAAAGTCGTCCTGAAGTGGTGGGTTTTCTTTTAAAAACAGTTTTCAGTCGGGGGACAATTTACAAATCATTTGATTATGTCATTTGATCAATCAAAATTAGGAGGACGAAGACGCTGCAAGTACTAATAAAGTGGATAGATGCCGTAATGGAAACGGTACAGAAAAACATATGGGTCCGAGAACGTTGCCAGTTGTGGTGAGAAAAATGGCGTTCTTTACAGAAAATGAATAGTTATGCAACTTTCGGGTGCGAAGGAAATCATTTCAGTGTATTTGTGATGTACTTCACACTTGACTGTATCGCAAGACCACACAGCTACGTGCAGCAAGTCCTGGAGAGAGGAGGGGGCATAATGACAGTGGGCAGGGTTTTGTGTGACGTCCACCTGTGACTGCAGACACGATGGCTGGATTGCGTTTACATTACACTGAGATCCGATCACAATGCATCCTCGACTACCTCCGAACCTAAACTCTCTGATCGGATAACATTCTGATCAGGAGCGCGTTTACACTTCTCTTTTCAACGTATATGTGGACAACATCTGGATACATGTTACTGTAATGCCAAGTGTAAACGCAGCCTTTTTCAACATTTCAAATCCCTCAGTTCTCGCCATCTCCGAAAAGCCAAGTCAATCTTGATTCTCGTTTTATTACGAGCTCTGTCGTATTCTCTTTTTGTCTTTTTGAAAGCTCCTATCTTTGGCTTTTTTTTTTTTTTTAAATAGGTGATTCCCCAGAGGTTTGAGATTTAGCATGGTTGATGTCAACCTTTCTTGCTCATGCACCTTTAAAGTCACCTATCATGCTTTTTTATTTTACATTCCCTTTAGTGTGGAATGTAACAATCTGCAGATTTACAAAGCACAAAGTCCACACCAAAGTTTTCCTTAAATGCCTCGATAGCCTTGTGATTAACCTATGTCACCATTTTACACATTTACATAATGTCTGCCTACTGGCTCCTTTGACTTGTCATCAAAAAAACAGTTGGGTATGTGAATTCACAGTCAATAAGATACTGTTTTTTCAATGCCAAAGCAACAACAACAAAAAAAAAACATTGCATGGACTTTCTAATATATATGGTATAGTTACAATACATATATAATACTGTTCACAGCTGCTCATGAAGCCTCAGAAGCACAAACACAGTAAGGTAAGTGGTATTCTCTAAGCAGCTGACCAATCACAGCAGACTTGGCCAGCTGACTGTCACGGATCAGTCCAGGGAAGAGGAGAGGTAAGGCAAGGATCTATTTGCAAGCAGTACACTTAATAAATTACCAAAGGAGATAATCCACATGATGAAGGAGCATAATAATCTAACAGAGAAACAAACGCAACAGTTTTGTAATTTAACACAAAGACAATGACCAATAAAAGACAACTGAAACACGGGGGGTATTACACAGGATAACAAGGGGCTAACAAGGCACAGGTGAGGATAACCACCGGACTAAATAACCCAAAACTAAATTATTAACTTGTAAATGAGCATTAAAGGGGCCCTTTAGAATGACCTAATTTTCACTGATTCACATTATCTTTCCCAAAAGCACCTGCAGAAGTCTTTTGTGAGAAACTCTTCAGTAAGTTTAACACTGTCTTGAAGTCTTCCAATGAACATGGCTGAGGTGATTTGGAATGCTGGCTTGTAGCATGATGAAATATATTAATACAGTCATTAATACAGAATACTGAGAAAACATACCAAAGTTTTTGGTGGGGTTTGCCCCCCTCTGTGCCTCTCCTGATTAGAGGCAACTTAGTGAAAATGTTCTTCATATGCAAGTGAAGACTTGAAGACTTGAAGACTTTGGAGTTAAATAATCAAAAATTCACTTGATTCTATTGATGGATTTTTTGATGTTTTGAAATTCAGAGGTATCTTTTTCCTTTGAAAACCACGCAAAAAGACCAGGGAGTGAAAAAAAAAAATCTTAATGAACATCAAACATCAAGCTTTAAAAGACATGGAGTCAGGGCAACTACAGGGACCTCACAATGTTTCTCTTTTAAACAGCTAGGGAAGGGCAAAGGGAGGAATCACACACAACATTAATTTAAAGGGCACATTTATTTGATTAGCAGCCATGGAGTGAAGCCCTGGAGAGAGCGGGCCAGTCCTGATCAAAAGGGGAGGGCTAGGGCAATAATTACGGCACGAAGGTCTCTCTTCTCTTCTCTTTTCTCAGGTGCCACCCTGGCAACAACAGGAGGGAGAGACTGAGGCACTAATTAAGCACATGACCAAATGAGAACTGCCACTCCAACACTGCAAGGAGATTCGTAATTCCCTGCCGTAAGGGATTCACGTTTGATACGGATCGCATGTGAAAACATATATGGAGTCAGGAAGTCTACTCTACGCGAGCACACACACATGTAAACGCGAATACTTGACCAACGCAAAGGTCTCGCTGTACATACTTAATGTACACTCTTGCATTACTATGGCAAACCTGATTGCTCAAGGAGGCAATCATTTTTGGAGGTTGAACTGGATGTTGTTATATAGACATGTTTGAGTTTCTTCAAGATTGACTTAGAAAAAAAATAGTAAATATATTTTTGTTGCTCATATTTTTTGTTGCACATTTAAACTTACTTGGAAAGATGAAACATATTTGCATTTATTATTTTGCAAAGTATATTTATTTAGACATTATCCCACCTTAAACTATGAAAATACAAAATAGTATAAACATGTTTCAAACAATGATAATTTTAACGAAAAATATATATTTCTGTATTTTATGTGTAATTTTATTTTCAAAATGTAGGACTATCCCACGTACAGTTGTGGTGTCATTTCCACCAGGTCAAACTTTTTTTTCTAATAAAGGATTTTTTTTATTTTTTTTATTTTTTTTTTTTGTAGTGTATTTGTTTAGCATGGAAAACAACAGTGAGAGTGAAACAACAAGGTAAGTTTCCCTTGTGAGCAGAATATTATTATTGCATCGTTTATTGTTGCATTTTATTATTGTTGAATGTTTAATATGCTGAAGTTTAAAAAAATATTTGATGCATAATTGTAATTGTGAAATAGCAAGACAAAACGTCGACCATTTTATTCCAAAGAAGTTCATGTCCATCACAACACAGAATACATAATTCAATATAGAAATGACACTCTAGAGGGAATTGTCATTACTCAGAAAAAAAATAGTATATACAAATCTGTATAGGTGATCACGTTTATTTATTTAGCGCTTCATACAGTGCAGATTTTTCAAAGCAGCTTTACAGTAATAAATGGGGGAAATAGCATCAAAATTTTAATATTCTTCAATAATTTGGTTAGAATTACAGCTTTACAGGAGACAATATAGTGTCATCATTTAGCTAAATTCAATTCATATTCATGTATACGCTGCTGAAGACTGTTAAAGGACAAATTAAATAAATTAGTGTGAAAAGTTAAGAGATTTTATTTTCTAAAAGTGCCCATAGTTGAAGAAACAGATTTGTTCAGCTCTCCGCCATGACTGCAGCTAACCCTAAAGAGAAAGCTGAGCGTAGAAGCAGAAAGCTATGCTAATGTAATAATTATGTTTCCAGAAAATGCTAATGCATGCTCTGCATTCATGTACACTTGCGCAGAGCATGTCTCAGGCCTTAGACTCTCCCGCTCTCAGAGTCACAGACGTGAACATTTTCGAGTTGTTATTTCTAAGTTTTAGAGTGTGACCTGAGCTGTTACAATGATGACTCTTCCAGTCTTCCACTGATAAGTAAAATCCTGCCTCATGCAGGTGAGACTGTAAAAGGCATCATTATCCTGCCCTGACAGAGAGGTGAGGGACGTGGAGAGGCACATAGGTTATCAGTGTCTGGACAGAGTTTAATTTGTGGCTTCCTGGAACTGCAAACAGCAAACCCTGAGTGAGTAATACAGTCAGGAGCTGACATCAGGCTATCATGTTCATCATTCCACTACCACTGACAATGACACAAAGTTCATCTATTATTAATGCAGAACCTCATGCTCAACAAATTGCAGGAACTGTGCGAGTGTGTTTGTGTTGCGGAATATATGTGCGCGAATGTGTTCTAGGGACAAATAAACTACCTCCTCACACTTCCTGTACATCTGCACTGTTTGATACAAATTGCTCTGATTGGATTGGCGAGGCATGGTAGGCCAAGATGCCACAACTGCACTGGTCTGAGCCCATGAGGAAGAGCATTTTGTCCTTCATCACAGAACTGTCTTCAGGCCTCTCCCCCGCGTGCCAACATGTCAATCAGCCATAATTGCTATCCTGGAGGAACAATATCAGGCCTTGGAGCTCTGACCGCACGGATTCCTTGCAACACCTAATCTGTTAATGAGAGCCGCTCTGCTATTTTCAGCCCCGCCGCAGACAGAGACGCCATCACCGCTGTCGAAGAGGAGGAGGAGGAGGAAGGGCCCACACGGCTAACGGTGACAGCAGAGGACAAGAGGACCGACAGTGCTGAGAAATGCACCATCTAGAGCATAAATGCTTCGTTGACCCACTCTCGTCATCGGGTTTGATCCGCACCTCCACAACACTAGTCTCCCACACAGGGCAGAGTGGGGTAAGATTTGTCTTAACCCTTGTGTGTCCTATTGGACATTTTTGTCTTATTCAGTTATGTTTTTTTGATCATTTTCCCTGTGATAATGCCAACTGCATACATTTTGGCACAAGTGTGTATTATTATTGGAATTTTACTATTTCACCCTCATTTCCTTTAATAAATCTATTTTACACTTGGTACATATTACAAAAAAAATTCCCCATTGAAACTGCAAGTTTTAATCCCAGGGCCATTTAACTATAAAATGATGCAGTCTTTGTTTATATGCTTTCAATATGTTGGCAAGGCTTCAAAATGAAAAGATTTTTACCAGATGGTGCCATTTTCTCAGGTTTGGCCTATAAAGCAAATACTTGCTTTATTCCTGTTTTCTGCTTCTGCATATTTTACAGCCAATTAGATAAATTACGTAAGGAATAATTGACTCCGGGCCGTTGAATTATTAGCAAAATAATGCACACCCAAGGTGGTAATGCAGCCACGAAGCGAAACAGAGTATTATTTTTCTAATAATTCAATGGCCCGGAGTCAATTATTCTGCTTATACTACAGTTACCACACCTCAAAACATTGTTCACATGATGTTTGTCAGGTTTTTGTCCTTAAAACTTTCTTGTGTTTGGGACTAATTTCTTACGCATCTAATCCCAAGCCTCTGTTGCTAATACCAAAATGTAATTTTAGAGCTAGTAATGGAGACTTGAGCCAATGATAGCAGACTAATTTGATGTTTTTATCCTATTGATTACTATATTTATTTGCTTGGTCAGTGTCATTGTGGGTTTTGGTTCTTTTGTTGTTGTAGTATGTAAGGACCTTTGAAATAACTGAAATCATTTGTCGAGGTGATATGGAACTGTAATACAGTCAAAACCTGCCTGGAACTACTTTAGCCGTGCTCATCAACCAATCAGAATCAAGCATTCAACAGCCCCGTATGCAGCTATAATGTGTGTTTTATAATGTGCTATTATAAAAAATATAACTATTTATAATGTGCTATAGTGTGTGTGTGTGTGTGTGTGTGTGTGTGTGTGTGTGTGTGTGTGTGTTGGGGCAGAGCTGACTGCTACCAACCACGTCCATCGGTGGCGGATAATGGACAACCCTTCAGATATGAAGGTAAGCTACGAAATAAGCTGGGGGCTCCATGCGGTGGTCCCCAGACGAATAAGTAGTCGTGGACCAACAGCGGAGGTCTATCAGGTATGGAGGGACTAGTTGAGTGGCATCACTAGATCCGCTGCAAAAACTCCATTTATGCCAATGATACTCCTCGACATGGCGAGTACAGTCCGCCATCAACTAAGACTGCTGCCTCCACTGCTCTGTGGGTAGTCTTCCGTGAGTATCTCGTCTGCTCAAGACAAGGCCGCGTTGGGGACACGCGAAAGGCAGGCTCAACAGACAGAGACCTGGCAGCCCCCTGCAACTCCACCGTCCATCTGGTTGTCTAGAGTTCATCTCCTGCCACTGGATATTGGATACTGGAGTGAAGCTGTGGAGATAGGGTCTGCGCACCCCTCTCTTCACATTAATCCACTCTATGCGTATGCTATCACTTCACCGTACAAGCCCTTTGGCGACAGGGTAAATGTGACGGAGGCAGGTCTTGGATCAGACTGGCAGCCTCTACCCTGAGCCCTGCACGGAGGCGGCACAAGCGTGATGGTCATTGTGTGGATGGGTTGGAACAGCGTCCACCTTTGGCAGCTTCTTGTGTGACTGAGCAGCCCTCTTCAGGGTCCGCACTGCTCACCCCCAGTCGGGGGGAGGGTCTAGAAAAGGTGACCCAAACATTGCCTGTTCCCTACACTCCTGGGCGGCCCACCGCTGTCGTCACGGCATCCCATTACGCCGTCGAAAATATAAATCGAAACTATTAATTTTGGCTACATGGAACGTACGCACACTTCTTGATGTGCAGATTGGAACTGACCGACCCCGCAGGCGCACTGCCCTGGTTGCGAGCGAGCTTAACAAATACAACATCGACATTGCAGCTTTGAGTGAGACCCGGCTCGTAGGAGAGGACTCGCTAATAGAAGTCGGGCAAGGATACACCTTCTTTTGGAAGGGCCTTCCAGAAGATACCCGCCGTCTACATGGAGTAGGTTTTGCCATTAAAAGCAGACTGCTACAGAACATCCCAGAGTCTCCTGTGGGAATTCCCCTTGCGAAGGGTCGCTATGCAACCTTGATAAGCGCTTATGCACCAACTCTGGATGCTGAAGAAAGCATCAAAGACGCCTTCTACGAGTCTCTTGACAGAGCTCTCCACAAAGTTCCTCACACTGATAAACTTGTGCTTTTGGGAGACTTCAATGCCAGAGTAGGCACCAGCAACATGCTCTGGCCTGGGGTAATAGGGAAACATGGATTAGGGTACATGAACCGGAACGGCCTGCGACTCCTCTCCCTCTGCTCTGAGCACAAACTGGTCATAACCAACACAACTTTCCAAATGAAAAATAAATACAAAGCATCATGGATGCACCCCAGATCAAAACACTGGCACCTACTGGACTACATTATAACCCGGCAACAAGATCTACATGAAATCTCCATCACCCGAGCAATGCGTGGGGCGGAGTGCTGGACAGATCATCGGCTGATCAGATCCAAGATACACCTAAAGGTCCGACCTCAACACACCAGGCACCAACCCTCAAGACGGCTCAATTCTCGAGCCCTAAAATCCCCTGACATCACTGCATCGTACCGTCGCTGCTTGGCTAATAACCTTTCCTCCGCTCTCATTCATCCCCTACACACTACAGCTGAAAGCGCATGGGCTAACCTTAGCTCAGCTATACAACAAGCCGCTTTCGACACAATTGGTTTCACCTCCAAACGTCACCAGGACTGGTTTGACGACAGCTCCCTCGAAATACTCAACCTTCTGGAGGAGAAGCGTAAAGCCCTCTCTGCCCACCTCTCTAATCCACAATCTCCCTCTTTACGTTCACACTGGAGTAATATCCGCGCTGAGGTGCAACGACGGCTTCGCATAATGGAGAATGACTGGTGGCTTAGGAAAGCCCATGAAATCCAAGGTTATGCAGACACCAACAACTCTCAAGCTTTTTACGATGCAATAAAATCACTATATGGACCCCAAAAACGCAGAATCACCCATCAGATCTACAGACGGCACAATTCTGCACAAGGACAAACAATAAATTCTTGAGCGTTGGGCTGAACATTTCAACACCCTCCTTAACCAAAACAATCCGACTGACCCCACTGTCCTGCAGCGCCTCCCAAAGCTCCCACCTGTGCATGAGCTAGATGACCCTCCCAGGTTCTCAGAAGTCCTGGCAGCAGTACGAAGCCTCAAGGACAATAAGTCTGCTGGTCCTGATGGAATCCCTGCAGAGGCTCTAAAGAAAGGTGGGTATCTGCTCACCAAAAACCTCCACCAACTTATCCAGATAATATGGGCACAAAAAACTGTTCCACAAAGCTGGAAAAAATCACACATTGTTACCATCCACAAGAAAAAAGGTGACAAGTCCATCTGTGGAAACAGTCGTGGCATATCCCTGCTCTCTGCGGCAGGGAAAGTATTAACAAATGTCATGCTGTTTCGTCTCACCAAGCACATCACAAAGAGAATCATTCCTGAGTCACAGTGCGGCTTCAGGCAGGATCGGTCCACCTCCAACATGATCTTTGTACTACGCCAATTGCAGGAGAAGGCCAGAGAACAGAACAAAGACCTGTTCATTGCCTTCATCGACCTGGCAAAGGCTTTTGACACCATTGACCGCCAAGTCCTTTGGGTCATTCTGGAGAAGTTTGGGGTGCCACCAAGGTTTCTGGAAATCCTACAACAGTTTCATGATGGCATGCAGGCTCGTGTGATTGTGGGTACATCTCAATCCACCTCTTTTCCTGTGCAGGTAGGAGTGAAACAGGGTTGTGTACTGGCTCCAGTGATCTTCAATCTCTTCCTGGCAGAAGTCACCCTCTGATGGTGTTTGCCTACAGTTTCGTCTCGACGGGAACCTCTTTAACCTTCGCCGCCTGCAAGCCATCACCAAGACCACCACCACCACAATTCATGAATTGCAATACGCTGATGACTGTGCCCTCCTAGCCCACAGCCCTACCGCAATGCAACACACACTGGATGTTGTATGCGCAGTCTACCAAGCTTGTGGCCTACAAGTCAACATCAAAAAGACTGAGATCATTGCACAGACCACGGCCCCCACCCCTACACCTCCTGAATTCTACATCCATGGCACACCAGTAAAGGTTGTTCAGCACTTCTGTTACCTCGGAAGTATTCTAACACCCACCTGCCTCATAGACAACGAGATCCAGGCACTCATAAACCTCGCCTCCTCTGCCTTTGGTAGACTTCGATCTCGAGTCTTTGTTAATAAAGATCTCCGTACCTTCACCAAAGCGGCCGTCTACCAGGCAGTCTGCGTTTCCACCCTGCTGTTCAGTGCAGAAGCTTGGACTCCCTACCGCAGGCGTATTCGGTGTCTCGAGGGCTTTCACATCAGATGCCTCCAGTGCATACTAGGTGTCACATGGAAAGACAAAATCCCCCACGCGGACATCCTACAGTGTACCAACTCCAGCAGCATGGAGGCAACCCTTGCTAGGCGGCAACTGCGATGGGTTGGACACGTTATCCGCATGCCCTCCCACCGCCTACCCCGGCAGGTCCTCTATGGGCAGATATACGCAGCCAACAGAAGACCTGGTGGTCAGAAGCGTCGCTACAAGGACCACCTCAAGTCGACCCTGAAAAGCTGCAGCATCAACCCTGGAGTCCTGGAAACAACAGCTGCCGACCGCCAGGCATGGAGCTCTGCATGTGGTCTGGGGGCCCAACTGATCGAATCACAGCGCGCCCAACACAGAACTGTGCTACGTCAGCGCAGACACCAACGCGCCCAGCCACAACTGCACCCATCCTCAGATTCAGCACTCACATGTCCCGACTGCGGCAGGACATGTGGCTCCCGGATTGGGCTTCACAGCCACCTTCAATGGCACCGCCGACAGCAGCGGCTGCCTCAACACTCCAACAACACATCCTAGAAGTGACGTCATCTTCGAAATCGATGGACTGCATAAGAAGAAGAAGAAGAAGAAGAAGAAGAAGAAGAAGTGTGTGTGTGTGTGTGTGTGTGTGTGATATTTGAGAGAGAAAAACTCTACTGTACTGCAAATCACAAATCCAACCACTTTGTGTACCAGTGGAGCTTTGCTGACATCTAATGGAAAAACTGGTACTGCGCCCAAACAAAATCTTACTGAAAGCTCATTTTTGGAGATATCAACCTCAAATTTGGAACACAACTTAATTAGATTTATAGCAGTTTTAGAGTTCAACATGTTTCATAAAATATTTATTTGATGTAAAATAATGTTCAGAAATAATTTTCATAAACTTAAACCTCTATAACTTTTTTTTTTTTTTTGTTTCACTTTTTAATCTTTTTTTACTTCAACAATAATCTGCCAAGAGTCTTCTTTAAAATGAGACCCAAGCTTTAAATTACATACAAGGCTTACATACAAGATCTTACCATTTAAAAATAAATATTTTTCAAATTGATCTGGAAAAGAAATCAAAAATATTTATCATGTGATAATTTATGCACATTAGATTAGTTAGATTATTTAATGAAGCATTTTTACATTACAAAAAAAAAACAAAAAAAACAAACAAACAATGCTCTAACTTTGAGGTAAGTTGTGTTTGACTAATAGTTTTAGTAAACTTTTCAGCCATTTCAAAAATACAAGTATATTGGCTTTATCCACATCAAAGAAAATAATCAATAATTTACTAACAGAATTATGCACTGAATACGCTTCAGTTATGAAAACGTTGTGAAAGATAGCAACATTTTATATTTATTTCCATATGTATTTATATTTGATGGTTGTAATAATAATTCCATCAAATATAATAGCTTGTTCAGTCCTATAAAAAATAATAATAATAATAATAATTTTTGTTTTTCTATCTAAAATGTAAAAGTTGAAAAATGTATTACATTCAAATATTTTTTTAATGTTAAAACATTAACATTAGTGGTTTATGGATGTTTGTTAAATGATAATTTAAGAATTTAACAAAATGATAATTCTGTCACCCTTATGTTGTCCTAAACCTCACTTTCTTTATTCTGTGGATTATATTTTGAGAAATGTCATGCTGTTTTTTATTACTATTATTATTATGCATTATTATTCAGGATGTGATAAAAAAAAAAAAAGATTTTATTTTATTTTATTATTTATGTATTTTGCAATGATTCAACTTGCTCCATGATATGGCACAGCTTATCCCGTACACAGGGCAAATTGGACCATTTTTTTGTCATTTCTTTCTAATTATTATAAAAGAAAACAGATTATGCAAACAAGTGCCACATCTTAGCCCACACGCTCATGTTCACACACTCAAGAAGTCTCTTCAGAGTGATGCCCAGAATTCATCTGATCTTTGAAGGCCTTTGAATGCATCTTTTTCTACTTGTACTTCTGTGATCACTGGATATTATATTGTTTTATCAACTTATTCAAGATAAAATGAATACGAGATGTTTCTGTTTTTCTTTCACTCAAATATTTATAATAGTATATTTAAAGTTAACATTTAAAGCTGTTTTTAAATCAATAAATCATTGTCTTTTAACAGCAAAACAATTGTATTAAATGCTTAAAAAGAGAGAAAAGGAACTAAAAGGATGAAAGCTGACGGATTCCTCAAAGCTTTTGCTTTCCAACAGAGGAATAAGTACAAGGCACATAAAGGAGCTACACAAACAATCCTTAATGGAACAGATACAAGGCTTTTTAATTATCTAACTCAATCAGCGAGAGACCAGTGGATCAATGAATCCCCATTACACTGGCCGCTGGAGCATCAAGACAGGGCCAGTTTACATCAGTTCAAACGGCCAGCCAGGCTGCAGCTAAGTGACAGATTACTGTTTGGGGCTAATCTGAGGCAGTCACAGTGTTTGAACAGAACACATCTTTAATTCAGGCGGTGAGGCGAGCTGTGGGCTGCTGGCTCTGTCACCAGGCCCAAACAACGTCCCTGAAATATTTATGGCCCCTGACCTCACGCTGGACATAATGTCATGTGATGTGGGAAATTTGGGTGGAAACGTGGTCGTTTTTATTCCACAAATTATAGGCTTTGGTGAAATAATAAACAGTTAGTGAGTGTTTTATGGCTCAGGTTTTGCAAGTTGGCGTTGTTTTTTAAAGATTTATTTTTGGTGTTTTTGCCTTTTATTATGATAGGACAGTTAGTTGACAGGAAGAGAGAGAGGGGGATGGGATCGGGAAAGGTCCACAAGCCGGGACTCGAACTCGGGACGCCCGAAGCACAACTGCGCTATATGTTGGAGCGCTGCCCATAAGTCTAGTGGCGCCGACAAGATGGCATTGTTAGCGCCCCCACTTTTCACATATATAAAGCAGCAGTATATAAAGACAACAGTGTGATATATTATTTAGACAACAACAATGTGATACATTTAATAACAATGTGATACATTTAATATACATTCCATATATTTGCATTAGACTACATGTGGGTAATGTGTATTCAGGTGTCAGGCCATGCCCCCTACATTATGAGGACATGTCCTCAAAATTCAAAACACAAAATAAACATACTAAACATTTTTTTTTTTTTTTTAAATGTACAAATACAAAAAGTTTTCTGTGATGGGTAAGTTTAGGTGTAAGGGCTAGAAAATGCCATTAGCTCTGTATAAAAACCATTACGCCTATATGGAATGTCCTAATAATGATAGGAGTACTGTGTGTGTGTGTGTGTGTGTGTGTGTGTGTGTGTGTGTGTGTGTGTGTGTGTGTGTGTGTGTGTGTGTAGCAATTTTTGCAGCATTTTCGACAAGACACTTATCAAAGATTTTTTTGTTTTTTTGTTTTTTTATCAAAAACCCACTTTGGAGTTACGTGAAATGGCATGATGCCTGCATAGTGCCCCGCGCTGTACAGCATGTTTGTGCTCTGTGTGCGTCCTATTAAGAGGTGTTATCTATACCATTCTCGATTAACAATTGTGATAGAGAGAAAAGGGGGAGTAGGGGGTCCAAAATCATCAGTAAATAGAAATTGACCACCATCTGTGTCACATCATCTACCTCATTATGGAAGGCTGATGACCATTGATCTTTCTCAACACACTTTGATCTACAGAAACAAGAGGGGAACAATCTCATTTCCTCTCGTAGGTCAGGGTCACAGTCAGAGCATTTGGGAACTAAGAGAGCTAGCGTATACATTTAAAAAAAATAACATTTCAAATTTACCTGAACCCTCTAAACATGAAGAATTGTGCAGGCTAAAACATGTTTGAAATATGAAAAGATAATATTAAGGGGGTTTTCAATGGAACCCCTTCCTCTGAATACCCTCTCATTTCCTGATAATATTATGAAGCCACACATTGTTTCTGTGGGATTAAAATTACCCATGGAAATAGGTCATCATTAGTGTGCTTGTGCAATTAGCAAAAAGGCGTGAAATGGTGAAGAACAGCTGTGCCGTGGCTTAGTGTGGGATGCGTCTGGCACACGATAAAGGATGTGCGATAAATAACCTCATTTCATAACACCACATGTCAGCTGGGTTCATTTACAATCTCCCATCCAATATGACGCATACAGACTAGACATGCCTCTCTTTCATCAGAATGCATTATGCCAAAAACTTTCTGTTGATTCTAAGAATTTATAGCATGCCACTGATTTGAATGGAAAGTGAGTTTGGTTTAAAATGGCATTAAACGTCATGTGAATATGGCTTAGAAATATTTGCGATTTCATCAGTCATTGCATCACCTTCATCCCCAAAGAGCATTTGCTGTACATCTCCCTGTGTTTCGGGTGAAGAGAAGGCTGTCTGGGATAACTGCAGTGTCATTTATTTTCTGCGGCTCCGATTCCTCGAAAGTTCACGCAAACCTATTCTGGAGTACAGGGGATTTTAAACTAATTGACTGTGTAGTGCTCATTCTGGCGATGCACCGGACTAACTTCTAGCCAATTTATGTTGCCTAAAATAATGCACATTTTAAAGAGGTGTTTTTGGACATGGTTCATAAGAAGCCCATTAATTAGATGCATTTGGGCCACACTTTATTCAGACAGCGTGAAAGAGCTGCGTGCTCGCTTCTCACACTCTCCATAGAGGCCCGTTGTTTAATTGTTGGCAATTTACCCTCTGGATCATATTTTCGACGAGAGAGACTTGAGTTTCACTGTGTCGATCATGTGTGGAGAGCATTTTCTTCACAACGGACTGGAGTCCCAACATGTCGATCATGTTTGGAGAGAAAGCAACTCGATATATTTGTGCAGAAAGTGAACATCCACAGGGTGCAGTTCGAAATTTCACTCGTTCGGTCTCTCTCACCTCCCAATTAGTAAGCATAACATACAATAATATTGTTGAGGGATTAATAACTGCTCTGTAGATGGCAATAGCACAGACAGATACCCAAACAGCCGATCACGCTGGCACCTTTCACGTCTCATTTCCTCTCTCTGGAGCCTTGGAAAGAAAAGAAGACACTGACAAATCTAAAATGAGAGATAAATTAGATTCAGATGTGGCTGGTGTTTTGTTATTATGATGAGGTTGGCCAGTATCATATTTTCCACGTTTGAAATAAGGCAGTCTTGTCTAGGATGGAAAGCTTAGGCAGAGGAGTCGTTTGTCATTCGTTTTCCGCCACATAATTATTTTGGGTCGCGTCGATTGAATATCTGATTCAGCTAATGAATTCGGAGGATTAATTTCACTGCAACAAGGCATCAATTGTTTCCAGTAAAGGGATGCTGAGTGCAGGGATGCCGCACAATGTTTTTTTGTTCAGTAAACTGATCATATGCTGTTGTGTACTAATGGTGTTTGCAGAGGGCTGCATTGATCTGCAGGCTCTCTACTTTGCATTGTCCAAACGATATCCGAGATGCCGATGAGTAATAGCAAGGTACTGCCCCCTCTCTCCACCACAACGATATGTTGTGGCCAGGTACTAATAATTCTGGATTTGCAAAGTGAGTTTTATGGGACTCGGTTCCACTGTGGGCTGCTGGTCTGAAACCTCAGCGGTTGACGGTTGTGTTGTTTGTGTCACTTTCCATCACTAGCCTAGAAGAGCAGCTTCATTGGCTATGACATAGCAGGTAGAACGAGAGAGAGAGAGAGAGAGAGAGAGAGAGAGAGAGAGAGAGAGAGAGAGAGAGAGAGAGAGAGAGAGAGAGAGAGAGAGACAGAGAGAGAGAGACAGAGAGAGAGAGAGAGAGAAAAGTTCACGACATTCACTTTGCAGCAGGAAGGTTACAGACAGCACTGTATCCATTTGAATAAATAAGTAAATATCCATGTTTCAAAAACAGTCAGAGCAGCAATTCAAATAAATACTTGTATGCTTCTGGTCACCACAGCTTCACTAAGTACAACATCCTGGAACAATAATAAATAAAACAGCTTCTCCATGATTTTAATCCCATCAGAATCATTAGCTATGTTTTCCATGGGTCTACACATTCACATGACAGTAGATTACCGTGTTTTTAAATGTATTAAAAGTATGATCCAAGTGTCTCAATGAGACGGTTATTAAACACTTGCTGTTGCATATTAAATTAAATATATAAAATGAATATAAATTATTAAGTGTTAAATTACAAAGACAAAAAGTTGTTTCCAGAATGGCACTGAATAATATTGTCATTGTACTAAAGATAACATAACATTCATTTAAACATTTATAAAATATTAACGTTAATTAAGTTAACAGCATATATCTTTTTTTTGTACCCTCTTTTAATATTAGATGCATAAGTTGATTTGTATAGCATTTTTTTTATTTTTTATAATAAATATAGTTTAAGAAGAGTTTTACAAAGAATATTCCCCATTAAACCGCAGTGAGTAAGATACAAGACAAGGCAAAATACAAGACAAAAATACAAGCTTCTTGAACGTATTGGGCCACAGTAAATGAGAGATAGAGTTAAAAAAAACTGTTAAAAAACTAAGGCTACTCAGTTTTTCTGACCAGTGTGTATAAAGTTGAGGTGTTTAAAATCATTACGTATGTACATTAACTTTGACAGCCCTAAAAAAAATACATTTAGTAAAATCACTGTTTTAATGCACATAACATTTGTTACCCATGTAGAAGACAAAGAAAATAGTGTTTTCTTTTGGTTAGAAAAAAAACAGTACAAAAAAAAAAAACATCAATTTTGTAATTGAATGAAGGGAGGAAATTGCACCAAAAGGACAGTGGAAAAAAAAGAAAAAAGAGTTTAAAAAAAAGAGAGATCAAGGACAAATAAATTCCAAAAGTAAACAAACCTTTTAAATTCAGTGCAATACAGGCTCACTAATAATTATATTGCCTATCCCAGAAATATGCTTGTATTTCATATAAATTAGCATTGCTATATTCTATAAACATTACAGACATCCACAGTACTAGTTCTTTATGAATAGATGTTAAAAATCATAGGAACTAAAAAACTCACTCCAGTCACATTTTTTGGTCAATTTTTCAGCTCTTCATGACCCTGAATGTGCATTCTCAGACAGACAGCCCACTGGGGAATCATCCTGTTATGGTTAGAGCCCAGGATACACTCAAATACAAACCAGTGGAAGCCTGTTAGTAATGAGGAAAACACTTGAATTCCTTGGGCATTGGAAAACTGATGCTACTCTGAAAGAAATTAAGGAAAGCAGGAAAAAAACGTGGCTTACTATCACTTTTTAGATCCATGTTGGATGTTCTAGGGGGATGAGATCTGGGTATTGAGCTGATTAAAACCAGTGGAGTATCTGCAGACTTTCCCTGTTAATTAAGGGATATCACACAAAATTAGGGGAAGCACGCTTCAAGGGGCAAGACACCCTTTGGAGTCTCCCTGTTTTTACTTTCCTTTGATTACTGTTTACAACTGTTAAGGCCATTTCACACCAAGAATGATAACTATTATGAAGATATAGTTTTAAATCCTTCTAAATGTAAAGGACTAGCAGAGTCCAGACTATAACTATAATGATAACTGCAACAATAGAGAAATGATATCGAAGTCACTTTCACGACGATTTTTTCAAAAATATTGACCGCCAATTAGAAACCATCCTGCTTTAAAGAGCTTGAGCATTTAAAGCGGGATATGACAAAACTGCAGCAGGGTTTATAATAAATAGAATGCTATCTTTTTTAGTTATTGGTGTGAACGGGCCTTCAGGTCAAAAGGGCAGTTAATGAACATTACTGTCAAGGGTGGATTCCACATGAATCTCCAAATTATAATGTACAATTAAAGCTGTAATGTCTTTTTTTACTGTGAAATAAAAGGACAGTGGAAAGGGCACCCAGGACACTCTCAAGGCATAGAAACGCTGAATGAAACATTATGGGCAATTCATATACACTGTCCAGGAAGAAAATGGTTTTTGATTTCAGATACTTACCGTTATTGCATTTTCATTTCCTCCCACAGCAAACATTGTGCACTTATTTCTACTTTGTGGAGTTCATAAAATCCAAACAAGTGTAAAGTTTGGACTCGAGAATATTGGATCAGCCCAACATTTCTTTATAGCACTCACTAAATTTATGCCAGGAAAGTGTAGGACTTATTTCACAACCACAAGTTTACAGGTTTTTATCACTGGTGCAAATCGACAGCCTCCTTGCTTCTCTAAAAGACTAAAAGAAAAAAGTACATTCCACTAGTGTATTACATAAAGAGGTTTCACCGCAAAACTAACCAAACAAAACTAACCAAATTGTAGCTGGTGTCCTTAAATAGGCCAGATTTGCAATGGCTATTATAGTATATAAACTGACAGTACAGTACCATTTTGATGCATGTAGTACAACATTTGCATGGTGATTTTTTCGTGATTCAAGTTACATTTCAAGTTACATTCACACTGTCAGTTTTTTTGGATTGACAACAGCATTTACTTACAGTAAATGTCTCGAAAAATGTTCCGTTCAAACAGCAACTTACAGTAGCATCTTGCATACTGTCTAAATGAATGTGCAACGTGAGTCAAGCCAGTGTTCTCTTACCAGTAATCTTAGGCTGCATCCGACATCGCATACTTCCCTACATAGTAGGCGAAAAAACAGTATTTGACAAAAGAAGTATGTCCAAATTCACAGTACTCATAAAAGAGGCAAAAAGTACCTTGATGACCAACTACTTCCGGCGAGATTCTTAACTGTGCACACAATGGACACTTTAGCATCCCATGAGGCCACGGGAGAGGATTTGTGAATGGCAGAGAAGTGACGTAGGTCACTTGATAATGGCAGCATGGCGAGTACGTCTGGATTACATTCATACTACACACACTCATACTATATAGAGCAGGTGTCACCAACCCTGCTCCTGGAGGGCTACAGTCCTGCAGATTTCAGCTCCAACCCCAATCAAACACACCTGGACCAGCTAATCAAGCTGTTCAGGGTTGCTTGATAATTACAGGCAGGTGTGTTGGAACAGGGTTGGACCTAAAGTCTGCAGGACAGTAGCCCTCCAGGAGCAGGGTTGGTGACACCTGATATAGAACATACTTTTTTAGCAGTCATGAAGTAATTACCCGTTGGCGATAGAAGAGGCGGATGAAAGTGGAGAGGATTCTCTCCTCCCACCGCTCTCGGGGCCCTCTTCGGACCCAGAGATGGAAGAAACTGCTCTTTTATTGAATATTTGGGTACCGCTGACGCCAGCGGTGGAACACAAACAAAAGGAAACACAAGATTTTCCACCCGGCCCTCTTCTGGGGGAGGGAGAGGTGCAGTCACCATCTCCTGAAGAGCAGTCCCATCCATCTTGGGGTCCAAGGGCCGCTTACCTTTGGCTTTGGCTTTGCCGCCCCTCTTGCCGGGGGCCGGGACAGGCTGGGTGTCCTGTCTGCGACTGGCTCCTTGGCGCCACTTAGGTGGAGGCTGCTGCGGTGTGGGAGCGAGGGCAGACGCAGGAGGACGACCTCAGCGACGAGTAGACTGAGATGCCGCGGGTGGTTGGGTGGAGGCAGCAGCTGACCGAGAACTGTTGCCAGCCACCGCCACCATTTTTGATAATTTTCACAAAATTTTCACGGTCCCCAGAATATTTTGTTGTATGAATATCTGAACATGCAAAACCCATTTTATTTTAGCTTCATGCATTCCTTTTTTATCAACACTTGAAAATGGGCAAGTTTCATATAAAAAAGCAACATTTTAAGCAAAAATCTGAGAAAATATGCTTCATAAAGAAACTTGGCTAGTTCAGACTGAGTAGATTCTGAAAAGATGCCCATTAGTGCTTTACCATACCCATAACTCTCAGCTTGTCTTTGCCTGACTATGTAGAGCGCACGGAGACATTGTCTACTAATAAACCTCGAATGGCAATGAGAAGGTGCATAGAACAAACTGTCAGACCAAATTGGAAATCATAAAGTATTCTATAAATAGTCAAGAGGTGACTTGACTATAGTGACAAAATCATGTTTTTGTCAAAGGCTACATCTGAATTGGATTCAGAAAGATGATCAAAACACCCCCAAAGATTGTCCTGGGTCGACATTTTATTAAGTAACATTAGGCAGTTTTGATTTATATGCTGTTTATTTTTGATGATCACGTTATTTTACATATGCATATGCTAACATATGATTTAGCTTGTTTCAGCTTCTTCATCACTTGTGTTTTGATCCGGAGATTCAGTCCTCTTTCAGAAGATGCCTAATAGCGCCCCCTACCATATAACAGGGAAAACATGGAAAGCCATGGAAAGAAACTTGAAACAACTTTAACAAGTCTACATTTGTGTAAATAAAACAACTGTGATTAATAAAAGCAGGTATTACATTCCGTGTGGCTAACCTACATTCTGTCCCAAAGGCATTTAAACTGGTGGTGGAATGTATGCTGCTATGTATCTGTACATGAGAATACATCTGTGCATTGCTGTTAATTATTATTTTTTATTGATAATAATAACTGAATTGTGTCCCAATTTATTTTGTTGCAGCCATGCTTCTGCGCAAAAATCATAAAGTCGTAAACATTTCCAGTATGTTTCATTTCTAACATTGCTATTAAAAAACTTGGTACACTCCAATTGCTCATATCAGCACATACACTACAAAAAAAGAGATGTTTCTTAGTTCAAAAAGTGGACAGATTCAGTCTGAATAATAAATGAATGGTTTAGACTGGGTTTTTACCCATTTCAGTTTAAGATTCGTTGCTTTATTATAACATGATCAGAGTGTAATATTTGTTATTCTCAAAGATAGGACATTGAAATGGGAATTGTGTGTCAATTCGAAAAACCATTGGCATACAGTATGATACACTCTGACTTGCCCTCCCCTGTGAGCCATGCGTTTGTCTGCTGCGATGCATGAGCCATTGTGAGCATGGCAAATGTTATACCAAAACAAACAGCATTCAGGTTACAGGCCAATCGATCTCCAGTCATTAGCCATGTGCGTGTGGCGCCACTGGATGACCAGCAGAGCTTAGGGGTAACCCAACCTGCCTTTAATGAGACAGCACCCCAGCAAGCCACAGATAATTGATTCTGGTCAAAAAGGCTTTGTGTCACAGGAAACGGGACAAAATCTGGAGGCCAAGATGGTCGCAAAGATTTAGAGCAAATTGATAAGAGCTCAGGACAGGACATAATCTATTATTCATTCCTCTGAGCTGACATTCCTGGAATATGTGGGACAAAAAGTATTTTTTTTCTATCTAAAATTACTGGACAGAAAACATTTTTATGCATTATGAAGCTGGGTGAAGCACTGTCCTCGCTAACAAAGGTAACACTTGAAATATTTTCAGTGTGACATACATCATTCATAAAGAAACGTGGCTAGTTCAGACTGAATAGATTCCCATTAGTGCTCTACCATACCCATAACTCTCAGCTTGTCTTTGCCTGACTATGTAGAGCGCACGGACACACTGTCTACTAATAAACCCCGAATGGCAATGAAAAGGCGCATAGAACAAACTGTCAGACCAAATTGGAAATCATAAAGTATTCTATAAATACAAGTTGTGTCTTGTCCTCACCTAGCCTAATTTATTCAATTTTCTACATGGAGTTAGTGAGTCCTCCTCCACATTAGGGCAGTTCATTTACAGTAGGAGTCTAGTGAGGACTGGTACATTACCATGGGGCAGAAGCCGGATCTCTAATAGACGGGAAGAGAACTGGAGGGCAGTTCCCGCTTGTGGAATACTGATGATTAAGTCTGTCCTGGGTCCTAAGAGGAGAGTAAGTGCTGAACAGCCAGCCGGAGCTGGAACACGCTTCTGCAAGCAGGCAGTGTAGAAGACTCAATGAGATAATGATGTATCTGTCCTCCACTATAACTCTAATCATGTCTCACCTCCAGATCAGGCCTTTATAAGGTCACAACTAATTCGCTGCTAGGAATTAAATATCCTGTATTGTTTTAATGAAGGTAGCTTTTTTAAAAAGAAAAACAGAGAATAGGAAGACCCAGCAAGCAATTTTGCATTTAAAAGACGTCCAAACACAGCCCTGACGTCTAGGCTAAATTTGGGCTGTCAGTGCAAATTTTATAGACGTCTAATCATAGCCCAAGAATAGACTAGTCATCAATTAGATAACATGTCAAAGAAATGAAACCAAACACCTTGTAATCACTGTTGACTTTGCTTACATGATGGAATCTCACAAGTTATTTTGGCAAAAATGACATGTAACCAAGTTCAAGGTTATTTTGGTTATTTTGGCTAGAAGTGCTATTCATAGCTGGACTATATTGGGTCTATAGTTAACCTAGATGGTGAAATGACGGCTATTGCTTGCTGGGGAGGAAGGGAAAGAAAAAGGATAGGCAGAGCACTACCATGACTTTTTTATGTACGCTTTTTTCATGTCTAATTATACGCAGGTCAAGTAAGGAATAATTGACGACGGGGCGTTGAATTATTAGAAAATAATGCACAACCAAGGTGTAACGACCTTAAAATGCTCTTGTGTGTAGGACTAATTTCTTATACATCTAATCCCAAGCCTCCTTTGCTAATTCCAAATTGTAATTTTAGAGCTAGTAATGGAAGATTGAGTCGTTGAGAGTAATGCAGTTATTAATGCAGTTCTCAGAGAGAGAGAGAGAGATTAAGCATGTATGAATTACCTAAATATATGTCTCTCTCAACAGTGTTCGGCACCCGCGTCTATACAAATAGCGAAACTGTAAGTTTATCTGCTCCAAAAACAGTGCCGTTATTACCTTGCTAATGAGAAATGTCATGTGGCTTTTAAGTTGTTCAACTATTTTACTGATAAAAACGTCAGATCAACTACGAGAACACGTTTCTGTGCACGTGTGTGTCCGTACTGTATGTGTGTACGTTTGAGTGCAGAGAAAGCGGGAGAAAGAGAGTATGTGCTTTTCCAATAAATAATAAATACATAATAAAACATAATTTTGTGGAAAAAAACATGGAAATATATATATATATTTTTTATCCTATATTGTTTACTAGATTTATTTGCTTGGTCAGTGTCATTGTGGGTTTTGGTTCTTTTGCTGTTGTTGCAGACTGTGAGGACCTTTGAAATAACTGAAATCATTTGGCGAAGTGATATGGAACTGTAATGCGATCAAGACCTGCGTCACGATTATGTTCTGTTTAGTTCGTTCCTGTCGTTTCTCTAGTCTCATAGTCTCTATGGTTACTAATCAGTTAATCTTCATCTAGCTGTTCCCATTTAGTTCCCTCATGTTTTTATGTGTATAAATACTTCCTGTTTGGTTCAGGTTGTTGTCGGTCATTGTCTATGTTGAAGTGGTTGTGTTTATTCTCCAGCGAAATCCTGTGTTTCTGTCGGTGGATTTAATAAAGACTGTTGTGTTTATTCTCCTTCATCGTGAGATGTATTTACACAGCCAGATCGTAACAGCCTGTCTGGAACTACTTTTGCACACCTTAGAACATTTGTCAACTAATCAGATTCAAGCAGTCAACGGCCCTGTAGTATAATGACAAATATGAGTGTCCATGATAAAGAAAAAAACATGTCTTTTCAACAAGACATGTTTCTAGAAATGTACTCTCTGCATTTATGTTTTGTTTATTATGGTTTTGAAAAACTTTAATTTACAAATTTCAGTTTAATGGCTCTTGATTTAACAACCATTTAAAACTGTCATGTGGTGAAGTAAAAGGTAGTATATACTGTATTTCCCATTGAGTTTGAATAAATGTTAGTGTACACATCATTATTTCCCAAAACAAATTACATTTATTTTTAAATTCATAAAAAAATAAAAAAAAACATTCTCATCATTGAAGAGACATTATTCAAGTCATTGTATGTATAAATTGTATTTTAATATATTATTGTATTCATCCCCCTTTTACAACAAAACATTAGGCTTGATATTTCTAATGAATGAATTTGTAATGAATGTGAAAGCCAGAGTACAGAAGTAGGGTTACACTGCCCAATACGTTCTGAAATTACAGCCTTTCCACTGTGCAAATTAATGAAGTCGACAAACACTGGCCAAATGTATGTGATCAAGCTTTAACTAACATCTGTGATAGTACAGGGCTCTGAAGGGAATTCCTCATAAAGGGGCCATATGACTAAATTTATGTTTCTTCCTCCTATTACCAGACCTTTAAATAATAGAGTAAAATAAATAGCATCCATTAAACTGATCGCATTGTGCTAACTCAAATTGTGTTTATTATGCTAATGGTACATGAAATTAAGAAAAAGACCTTGATGTCAGGAGAGTTAATTAATGGACTTTCTGAGAAAGCGCAGAGAAGTAATTCATTTCGGGGTAAGCGAGTCTCATTTGCAGTTGCATGGGTCCGAGCACTGCTGATTGCATGAGTTATTCTTACAGATATGCCACTCACAGTGAATTCCCTTCATTAGAAATTACCACCTCATTATATAAAGCAGCTAATTAAACATAATATAGCCCTGCAATGACTCATTAATACAATGCTCCTGTACATAAGCGCTATGACTTCAGAATTTCAATATATCTCCATACTAGAACCAACAATGTTATTAAAGACACTAAGTGGGAGGGTAACACTTTTCCCCCAATTCTTTTCATCATTATTTTTAATCTAACTACCATTTTTCTATACCAGGTGCACCTGTTATGGTTTCAGTTCATATTCACTGAATTTGCACAGCCTTGCTAATGCACTACACATCTGTTCTTCAAGGGACTCATAATCAAATTCACCACATATCAAAGTGAGGATACTGTAATTATAGCAATGTAGGACAAAACAAAGGAGGGTGGAAAACTATCCAGGCCACTATATTGAATCTCAATCACACTAGTTCTAATTTTCCCCTTCCAATACAAACACACACTTTATTCCACCAGTAAGCCCCATAATTCATTGCTAATTAGAAACGCTCCAGAATACACAAATGCTCTGAGAGAAGGGGGAGATCATCAATCGAGCGCTCTAAGGTTTTATTCCAGTAGCTGTGTGTTTGTGAGCACAAGCATGTCAGAAAGACATACATTCATTACCCAACTAGTTGGCAAACAAGTGACTGACTTTATAAGTAAGTCATTGAATCATCCATTCAACCAATTTGAACCAAACTGATTCATTATGAACGATGTGTTACTCAGAGATGCTGCCCGATTGATCAGGCTTTGACATCTTTGGAAATGTTTTCATTGCAGAGCAAAAATAGACCTGCAATGTTGAGTCTAAATTGTGTTACTCAATATTAAATTCTTGTTTATAGTTGTATAAAAGGAATATCATACTCGTCTGAAAAACATGGCTCATGCCTATGACCGCATATAGGCATTAGGCCACATGGCTCACTTGCGGTTATGATATTACGTAAATAAATATCCTTTCTTGGCCCTATTGCTCTTATTAATTAAGATTATTCTTTTGTAATATTACCTATTCATATTACATTATCCCTATTTCTTAATAAGTTTTAAATTTGTCTTGCTGCTGTGGTTTTAAAAGGATGGCTCACCCAAAAACCATAATTCTGTTATCATTTACTGACTTTCATGTTGTTCTAAATACATAAGACTTTTATTAGTCTCAAAACACAAATGAGTAACAAAAATCTAAAATCCATATGAATTGCATTAAGCAAGCACTTTTGAACTTCCATTGACCATATTTGATGTGGTATGTGCATTTAACAATGTTTATGTTAATAAAAACATAAATTAAATCTGTTCATGATCATATATATTCAGAAAACTTAAATATCTTCATTTGTGTTTCGAAGATGACTAAAAGTGTTATGGGTTTGGAACAACATGAATGTAATTAATGACAAAACTTTTAAGTATAAACGAATTAAATACAAATGGAAAAGAAAATATTCCAATGCAGTAAGACAAAATACACTTGTATAATATTATCTAAAACATGTTTTAATATCTTATGCAATGTTGTATCTCAAGTACATTTTTATTTTAAAAAGTTTTAGATATTAGTATTTTAGTTTAAGTTTTAACTGGAAAACAAGACAAAGAAAATGATTTAGCTGATGCTTCACACCCAAGGCAACTTATTATAGTAGACTCCCTGGAGAAACTTTTTCCTCTCTCAGTAACTTTTGCTGGCACAAACCAATGTAAGAGGAATTACTGGGAAAACACTGGTGTAATTCTGAGTTTGTACTGCTGTGGTTTAACATACACATGTACTTAACCTATGATTCATAGCTTTCATTACTCCTGGCACAATGCTAATTAAACAAATATAGCTGGTTCATATCAGCCCACAATATACATGTCACATAATTAGAAGTGTTCAATACAACATGTTCAAATAACACTCCCATCCCAGGCTCTGTTTCATGAGAAAACATTCATTGTCCATTCTGTGAATCCACAGGAGAGGGCATAGCCTCAGTCAAGCAGGCGGTCCGAGAAAAGGCCTCTCGGTGGAAGTTCAACTCTCTCTGCTTGTGTGTAACACAAAACCTTCCTGAAAGTCTAGAGATCTGACAGTGGCTTGACGTTGAGCTGTGTTAATTACTGTAATGGCACACATTCTCATTAAGACATTGTTTATGTGTCCTGGGGCCTTGTGGAGTCCAAGTGGCGGTCTTGCTCACTCGTATGCCACCGTGTTGTTTTGTTCATTGCGACGCGATGGCCTCGTTAGTGTAGACAGCTGTTCCTCCCAGCCAAAGACAAGGCCGTGGTAGTGAGGGCAGGCTCTACTGGGTCAGGACAAGCAGCGGCACAACTTGGGAAAGGGGAGGACATGCAAGTGTGTGCCCCCGCTGCATCAGAAATAGCAGCGTGCCACAAGGTGGGCTAATGTTAATGAGTAATCGGATGAAGAGGAATAGGAAGAGTGTGCCCTAGGACACATTATTCACACCACCCCCTACCCTTATCCAGACACCCCCTTACTAAGTCCATGTGGCAGGCTCCCATGGGCCCTCACCCTTTCCTAAAGCAAACATGCATGCAACCAGAATTGAGAATTGACGCCAGAAGCATCAGTTGTGGAATTTGTATCTCACACACACATTTGCACATACAATGCCCTCAAGAGTAGCCAGAAATATTGTTTTTACGAGATCCAAACACATGAATGATCAAGCAAAGTTTGCACTCTTAGTTCCAAAAGGGGGGTTTGCAGTGATACTATAAAATAACCATTTTGGGTTCCCCAAAGAACATTACGTAAACAGTTGTGTGAAGGACATTTGAATAATCTGAAAAACCTTTTCACTATTAAGAACCTTTTGGGCAATTAAATACAGAAATGAAAATCTTAAAATAAATATAATATATAATTAAAATGATATAAAAAAGCAAAAGCATTGGATATGTTCCCTCGCCAAAATGCCACCAAATCTGGGAAGTCTCTTTCACTCACTTCCGTCTGCTGCTCTGAATGCCAATCAGCAACCTCCATTTTTAGAAGCTGGTATAGTGATCCAACCAGATGACGGCATATATCTGCTCGCTCTCTCTCTCTCTCTCTCTCTCTCTCTCTCTCTCTCTCTCTCTCTCTCTCTCTCTCTCTCTCTCTCTCTCTCTCTCTCTCAAGCTGACTAAGAACAGTAATGAGGCAAAGCAACACCCCACCCACAACCTTTGGATTTCATACACTTTCAAACTGTGAAATGTAGGTTCAATTAGAAATTTGTAATAATAATAATAAAAAAAAGTATTATCAAAGTTGATAGTATTTAAATCTACAGTCTGTCAGTGTCCATATGGGCAAAACAAATAAATAAATCTAAATCTCTAGTTAGTGCACATGCTATTTAATCTGAGTGTTCTAACTATAAAGCTTTAATTTCACTATCATCTCTAGGATCTAGCTGAAATTGGTATTCTTTGTTGGGCGCCCTTCTGTTGCTGCACACAGAAAGCCTTTGAAAAACAAATTCCACTAAATAAAAGAGAGAAAGATTAATTTGTCATTAAGGCAGCACCTAATTGCAGTCAATTCTGAGCAAACTTAAATTCAATTAATGCTCATTAAAATGAATATGCAGTGCGTTTCCTCGCCATCATTGCTTTGAGCTCGCAGATGAGAACAAGGGAATAACTTCATCCTTATTAACTAGAGGGGAGTTTATTTGGCCCTATTGTAGCCAAGCCACTTTGATTTTGGCACATATCGAAGAGAAGAGCAGCTGGAGGAGAAATCAAGTTGAAACCAAGCCTCAGAAAATTGACGGAAACGTGAGCGTAATAATATTTAATAATTAAATTCGCACAAACAATGTCGGGCAAATAAAGTAATCTGCGAAAAAAACACGAAAATGTCATTTGCATAATTGACACTGGTCCCCCCTCACCATACCGTCATCTCCATGCAGCACACCCCTCCCCCCATAAATGAATAATGAAGATAATAAAAGATGTTGCTAAAATTGGGCACAATAACAGCAAAATTTCATCAAGGCCCCCGCGCTCTGATTAATCTGCTCTTGCAAATCAGCACAGCGAGGAGAGAGAGGGCGGGAAGCGCGTGATTAACAACGCCGGGGACCGTTGCGCTGGGCACTCTGCCCTGCGCGCGAGCCGCCCCTCCGCGCGCAGCTGCTGCGCTCGCGCTGTCTGGCGGTGCCGCCGCCCGGAGGAACACGACCAACTTTCCGCTGCCGTAATTTGTAATGTCGTTAACCCCTCGCTTACCGGTCCGTGGTTTAAAGCCTCATTAGGCCCTTTCCCGTTTTGTATTCCACCTCGAGCGCACCTCTCGCTTAAATTAGCCGCGTTGTAGCCTACCTTAGATACAAATGAGGAACCCCGAGGCTTTTTTTTTTCTTCTGTTTATGTGGGGGTTAGCACTAGTAGATATTGTCCCCAACTCGAGGCTGATTCTTTAAATGAGTCAATGCGTGTGAAATGGAAACTAATTTAGGTTATTACAAACTGGATTACAGTTCGTATGATGTTTTGTTGGCATTTAAGATTATGTTATTTAAAAGTGGTTGCACTTTTTGCACTGTCTAGCAAATCATGGAGACAGTTGAACGTTCTTTCAAAATTATATGGTATTTAACAATGTTCTCAAAACATTAGCATAAAAATATCATGGACCATTTTTTCCTCAAACATTTTAGGTGAATGTTCATCCATTTGTTAGTTTTTTTTTTGTTGTTGTTGTTGTTTTTATATATGTTAGGCTAGTTTGTACTTCGAACATTCGGAAACGTTTCCGTAATGTTTGCAAAATTATAAAATAGAATGTTCCCTTACCTTTAGCATAACCAATAAAATAATAAAATGTTTAGAGAGCATTTAATGGAAAAAATAGCAAACCATTTTTATTAGGCCTACATATTTTTGTTAGCTGGGTAGGTGTATCCCTGCGCACATCCTGATTTTGCAGAGTTAGACGTGTTCCTTGGTCAACAAATTGTATTGATCCTGGAACAACATTCCTGTCTGAAAAAATAATCCTAATCATATCCATATAACTGTAAACCTAACCCTACCCATAAGTTATCCCTATATTCAATGGGAAATGATGTGAATAACACAGATATAGTAGCAAGGTTGTATAGGCCAAAACTTGAAATAAACTGTAAACGTCCCTCAATTTAATGGATTGCAATGTTTTTCCAGGATCAACAAAGATGTTGCACTTGGTAAAATCAGGTTCTGCTATCCCTGCCATTTAATTTGATGAACAAACACAGCATGAAGCCATAGGCTACACATAGCCTACCTCCTGTGTGAATGATAAAGGAAATATGACTCGACAAGTGTTTCTCTCTCTCCCTCACTTGGTCAAGAAGCTGACACATACTACCATCTTTTAGATAATAACTGTGCTCATTTACTAATGTTTACCAGGAATGAAAAGCAAGCAGAGTCATATATTCTCTTTTTTATAATCCTAATTAAGTTTGTCTTTAATAGTCAATTAGTTTGATTAAATTCATAACTGTGAAAAACAATGTAATGTTGCTGAATGATAGGGACTCAACTTGAATCTGCTGTATGTGAAAGTAGAAGCGTAATGTCCTTTTCTTGGTCGTTGTACATCACCTTTAACACTATTTGCATATTGCCCTATTTTTAATGTATTTATTCTTAATTACCTCGCTTTACAAGGACATTTCTATTCTAACGTCATTTTTATCCATCATCATTTTCTATTAGTGCCATTTTTTGTGATTAAGTGCTGAAATTATCGTTAATGGTTAGTTGGTAATTGCCGTAGCAATAAGGTTGAGTTATGCATTTAGTATCAGATAGATACCGAGCCCCCCCTTCTCTCTCCACCCCATAATCAAAAAGACAACAAATGAAAAAAACAACAGATGGGCGATGAGAGCACTCTCAATGTGCGAGTTCTCAGTTGCCATTCGCCCAAGTGCTTAAACACACATTCAATGTGATTAACACAGAACACACATTCAGAGCAGCTCCATGAGTCAGATATAGAGGAATTGGACTTCAGAAGAAAAACAAAATCACTTTCACTCTGTTTTTTTTTTTTCCTCCCACTGATCGTCAGTCTGCAATTTGCCACGACAAAATATTTAAAAGCGTTTCAGATGTTCAATAAGCCCACATAATTTCCTTGAGATATTAATAAAGATATCGATGTGACAATTACACCCAATTCCCTTCTAAAACACAGAGGTTCAGAGGGAAATGAACCTCCAGTTAAATAAAAGACATTCTAAGTGATATTGTAATGTCATTCAGCTCTTTCTTTTGCGCTTTAGAGATAAAAAATACTAATGGAAATGAATTGTTGAAAATTGCGAAACAGTCAGTCAGTGTTTAATTCAGGAAAAGATTCTTTCTAAAGAATAAATGGCTATTCAATTTACCTCTGAACAGTCAGTGTTTTAAGAAATAGAAAGTCCAACAAGTAAAAATCTCCTGTCTGAATACGTAGTGAGTGTTGTTAAACATTTGGATATACAATAACATTCAAAAGGGCAATAAGATTTTATGGTAACACTTTATTTTGATGGCAACTACAGTACATGTCAACTAAGTCTCTTCAGAGTATAAGTAGACTGTCAGCTTAATATCTTCTAACTATTTATTGTGATGGTCCTCCAACAGACACTCTACTGACTATAAGTAACTTACTGCAAGTGCATGTCAACTTATTCTAACCCTAACCCTACCAGTCTACTAATACTCTATTAATACTCTAATGAGAGTGAGTTGTCATGTAGGTGCAACGTTACTTATAGTCAAAATAAAGTTTTTTTTATTCGCTTTGGTACTATTTTCACAAGCAAGGCATACATTTTTAAAACTCATATTAATATCACAACAGATCATCAAAAACATTTCAGCATGTTTTCAACTGTGTTAGTACACAAAATCACAAAGTTTCCTTTTCTCAACACAAAATAATTGTTTCATCAATAGCCAACTATAAATTCACAGTAACTGCCTTTCATAATGACATTACTATCAAACTTTAGATTTTCATCTCTTTTTGTTCAGTTTAATACATTTGTCTATTAATCAAATAATAATTTGGTACATCTATAGAGTTCTATAGATACAGATTCTATAGATATATTTTCTACTTTGTTTGCAATTTTCGATATGGATAACCAAATGTAATGAATTCTTTTTACATTACAAGCGATTTATCTTTTATTGTACCACTATGTACCACTATATATATGGGGTGACTGTGTGTCCTGATAAACTCTATATTATAGGGTTAACCTATGGGTAGGTTTAGGGGTAGGGTTGGTGTAAGGAAATAGAATATACAGTTTGTACAGTATAAAAATCATTATGAAAAGTCCCCATTAAACATGATAACACAACATGAGGGAGTGAGTGTGTGTGTGTTTCAGAAAGATTTGCAATTTGTGAACATAGAGCAGGATAGAGTACAAGAGAGAGGAAACAGTCAATGACTGTATAACACCGATCAGAGATGCGTCAGAAGAAGGGAGACAGATGGCATCAAATACAGTGCTTTACATTAATCTATTTAAAGCATCGCATTGCATATACTGTAAAGTAAAAAAACAAACATGTACTGGCTGCACAATGACTGCTCCAGAAAAGTATTTATTGCAACGTTTCGTCCATCAGGTCTTCGTCAGGCCCGTGTAAGTAACTCATGGCTTAGAGCTGTGCAGAACAATCTTAGTGTCAGTAACAGTATGACCCCGGGCCTCTCTGTGCTGTTATTTCTTCAAGCATAGCTGACCTCAAGTCTGTCCATTGTGGCATTAACACCTTTGACATCATTAGCACTATAATCCCTCCACTCATTAGTATATTAATAAAGGCTATGAACATCTGTGAGGTTCATCTGCACACAAAGCACATGTATGAATGACACATTCCCTTATTTAATGACAACAGTCTCCCTCAAGCACCCAGCAAAGATCACTCATGACTTAATATTCCCGCAAGCCAGCCAGCGCCGTAGCCTTTCTTGCAAATTCCGTACAATTAGCAGGCTCTTGCATAGCCGGAGACATCATTTGATTTTAACCTCCTCTGTCCAATTAACAAAATGTAGGTTGGAAAATAAATGGCAGACGCCGGGGCAAATTAATTATGTGTCCTGCAAGATGTTATAAGCGAGCGTGTGTGTGTGTGTGTGAGTGCGTGCGTGCACCATATGGCTTGTGTGAGAACGGACATCATTTGGGGTGCAACAGTGAACCCCCTGGATGTCTAGCAGATCTTCTCACTTGGATTTCTCACTTTCTATTGGACTACATGCAGAAATAGCCTATTTTGTGTCTTTAAAGAAGAACAACATTATATGTTGTTTGTTTGGTGAGTCTGTGAAAGTTGCTAGCAATTATGAAAGATTTTCAAAATATGGGTACCATTATATTCTTTGTTCTCATATGTCCCAAAATTCTCTCTCAGCAATATAAACATTTCAACCAGTTGGAGTGACTCGCTGTACAATATCGCCCTCTAGAGATTAAATTTGAAATGAAGTAAACATTTTGTGTATACATATACAGTTAAACCAAAATGTATTCAGACACCTTCAACATTTCTCATATTATCACAGTTTATTTGCTATAGTTTAGAAAATGGTAATAGAATATGACAAGAAGTCAGAGTTATCAAATCAGTTGATATTTCCTTCTGTTAGACTGTCTCACAAATGAATTAGGTTGAATATCTGTCAGCTGTTAAATGAAATATGCAAATACCAATTTAGGTCAACCAATTACCAAGCAATGCTTAATATTGTTCAGTCTGTGGTGTAAAAAGGTCGCATTAGCAATTAAAGAAAAAACACTTAAACAAAACGTGGTCAGGTCAAAGTGTGAATAATTTTTGGTCCCAAATTTTTATAAATTTTACTGGTAGTCCACTGTATGAAGAATTTTGGGGTATAATATGTCACAGTTTACTTTATTTTGCTATTCTCACTTACATAAATGAACTGTAGTGTCCTGCACCCACTAGGGGGAAAAAATCTGGTGTCAGATGGTTTGACTGTATATTTGTGTGTGTGTGTGTTTAACTCTAAAACATAAGAGTTGTATTTTTTATTGCATAATCAATGTGCATCCACTGAGGCAAAATTAAACAGAACAAACTAACAAAACAAAAATTTGAAGAGAGAGGCCTTTCAGAGCTTTGCCTCGGCATGGAAAACATAAAAATGCATTAATTCCCTTGGCAGCTGAATGCATTGAAACAGATCTGCCTTAGTCTAAATATTTGATGCATTTTTTGGTGGTCTGAGTTGACTCAGTGTGTATAAACATGAGGTGTGTTCTGTGCGTCATGGCTCAGGTGGCGGATTTGTAAGCTAGAACTCATGAATGTCACAACATCCTTGTTCGTACACTGGCCCGTACTGTGCTTGATAAACATAACTACTGCCATCTGCTTCAGCCTGCAAAAGGAAATGGAAGAGAAATCTGTGATTACACATTGTGTTCTCAACCATTTCAAATATGACAAATACAAAACTGGAATGAAACAAGATCAGAAAAACAATAGCTTAGTCAGCCCACCCAAGGAAATAATTCATCCTGTTGAAAAGCTGACGGGTCAGTGACAAACAAGAGGGTGCACAATAAAGAACAATCTAGTTCAAAACATATGTGCTAGATGTTGTGTTGGATTCATATGGTTTTCAAAAACTTTTTGAGAAACATTTAAATTGAATGACTTTAAAAACGTAATGGTTTAACCAGCTTTTTTGATGTTGTTTTGGGGTTTTACAAACATCAGATGTTTCCCATGTCATCCCATGTCTGGGAAATCGCACCACATGGCATTTTACAACCTGAAATAACCTTGCCTTGTTATAAAAAAGTCAAATAATTCGATATTTCAAGAGATTTATTGACCTTGACAGACACTTGGGAGGGTCTTCATGGGCTCTCTTTCTGATATCAAGTCTATACGTGACTTTGTTGGTCGCACCACATGACTCTTAGCTCAAAGTTTTTTCAAATATTAATTTGTTAAAAAGAACTAACTATTTTTGTTTAAAAAAAAGAAGAAACATTGTGACAAAGAGCATGCCAAACATTTCTTTTTTTAGAATGACATTGCCAACATTCTTCAAAATTTCTTCTTTTGTAATCAACAGAATACAGAATGTATAAAGGTTTGGAATGACATGAGAGTGAGTAAATAATGACAGCATTTTTGGAGTGAATTATCACTGTAACTCATAACTGCTGCTATAAATTGTACAGCCAAAACATTAGAAATACTATGGCAATAAAAAAAACTTTTTGTCTATGTGCAATTGATTATTTTATTAAAAACCTATCTATCTGTCTATCTATCTATCTATCTATCTATCTATCTATCTATCTATCTATCTATCTATCTATCTATCTATCTGTCTGTCTATCTGTCTGTCTGTCTGTCTGTCTGTGTCTGTCTGTCTATCTATCTATCTGTCTGTCTGTCTGTCTGTCTGTGTCTGTCTGTCTGTCTGTCTATCTATCTATCTATCTATCTATCTATCTATCTATCTATCTGTCTGTCTGTCTGTCTGTGTCTGTCTGTCTGTCTGTCTATCTATCTATCTATCTATCTATCTATCTATCTATCTATCTATCTATCTATCTATCTATCTATCTATCTATCTGTCTGTCTGTCTGTCTGTCTGTCTGTCTGTCTGTTTGTCTGTCTGTTCTAGATTTTAATTCTAGATTTATGGAACATTTATATTAGCAATAATACTATCACACTATTAATAATACTATAATACCAGTATGCATGTCTGTCATTTACAATAATAATACATTTTTATTTTATTTTTAATGTCCATTTAAAACAGCAAAAACTAAAATCAGAAAAAGTTATACTTTTTATCATTTTAATGATTTTTTTCTTCATATAAGTTGTATTCTGACATTTTTGATTTTTGACTAGAATTTAAAAACATCACAGTCTATCTGTGAGGCCTGAGGTTAACACTGACACGTCTCTTAGTTGTTTCTTTGTAAGCTTCTAAACACATGATTGTAAAGTGACTGATGGACATTAAACGCTCCTTTCCGTAGTTAAAAGTTGCTGTTATCAGATGATACATAATCATTTGTCGGATTTTATTCATGTTATTAACTCAAAATTCAAATAAGAAAAATCTCAATTTACAGGTAAAAAGAAACATGAACAAGGGGCTTTATCTGTAAGCTAAAGTTTGCTTATTTTATTTATGAGCATCTGAGGTGACACGGGTAATTATTTACATTTGTTATTTGCTCTGGTTAATATGGAGATTAAATTAGGTGCTGCCTCCTTTAACCCTGACATTGACAGCTGTCATGTTTTAAAGTTGATCCCTCACTGCACATTCATAGGGGATTAAGGACTGAAAATGGCAAACTGTTTGAATGTGCATAAAAATGGATATCTGTGATAAGCTATGGATAAATGAGCTGGGGAAATGGTAATGAAAACCTCTGAATGAATGGTCAACACCTGCTGGGGTTTGAATTGCTTTTTTTCTTATTGGTGGTTATTTTGCTTCATCTCTTTGCCAGATGCACCATGAATCTGAATCAAAATTGAATCAATTTCATTTGCCACATGTAAAACAAAAAAGCTAAACAAAGAGCTAAACAAAATAGCTCTTTGTATATATATATATATATATATATAACTAAAATATTTAACTAAAAGCTAAATTAAAACAGTGTTTAAGTGTTTTAGAAAATTACATCCTAATGT